>NC_133769.1:5965639-6080985 GCF_003597395.2 Chelonoidis abingdonii
CTGAGGAACCGTGACGACCATGTCTATGGCATCCCTGTGTGGGCGGTAAATGGAGGCCAGCCAGACTTGAAGGGGACGAAGGCGAAGTTTGGCGTGCTTGGTCACGAAAGTCCACGCAGCCATATGGCCGAGGAGGCTGAGGCAGGCACGGGCCAAGGTCATCGGGAAGAGCTGAAGGCTTTCTATAGCGGCGACTATTGACCGAAACCAGGATAGCGGCAGGTAGGCTGTTGCGAGCAGGGAGTCTAGAACGGCTCCAATGAATTCGATTCTTTGAGTGGGCACTAGAGTGGACTTGCCTGTATTGACCATGAGGCCCAATCGCTCGAATAGGTCCATGACGATGGCAACATGTCTGGAGACCTGAGCCTCGGAGGTCCCGTGGATGAGCCAGTCGTCTAGGTAGGGGAAAACGCAGATGCGCTGACGACGGAGGGAGGCAGCCACCACAGCCATACACTTCGTGAAGACGCGAGAGGCAGTGGAGAGGCCGAACGGGAGGACCGTAAATTGGTTAGTGTCGATGATGTACCATAAACCGCAGGTACCATCTGTGCGGAGGATAAATGGAGATATGAAAGTATGCATCCTTCATGTCGAGAGCAGCGTACCAGTCTCCTGGATCCAGGGATGGGATGGTGGTCCCCAGGGACACCATGCGGAACTTCAACTTCTTTAGGAAGGCGTTGAGACCACGGAGGTCCAGGATGGGTCGGAGACCTCCTTTTGCCTTGGGGATTAAGAAGTATCAGGAGTAAAACCCCTTGCCCCTGAACTCCTCCGGCACCTCCTCTATAGCTCCAATTTCGAGGAGCGTGCGGATCTCCTGTGAGAGGAGTTGCTCGTGAGAGGGGTCCCTGAAGAGGGAGAGGGAGGGGGGTGAAATAAACTGGAGGTGGTATCCAAATTTCACCATGCAGAGGACCCAACGGTCTGATGTTAATTAGGCCCACGCAGGGAGGAAGGAGGAAAGACGATTGGAAAACTGGAGAGGATTCCGGGAAAAGACTGGTGCTCTGCTCTCGGTCGCACCTTCAAAAGTTTTGCTTTGCTCCCGCTGATGGTTTGGCAGGACCATTATTTTGGCCTCCTTGAGAGCCCGACTGCCGTCTGCGGTTCCCGCGACCCCACATCCTACTAAAGCCTTGTCGAGGTTGGGGCAGGGGGTAAGGGCGCTGTGGTTGGGCCCGGAAGGACCTGTGTTGGGTCTGCGGGGTATGCATCCCAAGGGAATGCATGATAATACGATTGTCTTTTAGACTCTGGAGTCTAAGGTCCATTTTCTCTGAGAAAAGGCTCTGGCCCTCGAACGGAAGGTCCTGAATAGTATGTTGCAGCTCGGGGGGTAAACCCAAGACCTGCAACCACGAAATTCTCCGCATCGTAATCCCGGACGCTACGGTTCTAGCCGCCGAGTCAGCATGGAGGAGGGTGGGTACAGAGATATTCATACCCTTTAGAGGGTACCATATATTTTCTTTCCACGCCTCTGGCCGTAGGCAGGATAGATGCTGGAGACTGCCAAATAGTGTCTGCTTTGGCTTGGATGGATCGAATAAATGGCAGAGCCACGCGAGTCGGGGCATCTGCGGATAATATGTCTACGACCGGGTCCTCCACCTCCGGAACCTCCTCTACCGGCCAGATTGATATTTAACGCAACTCGCCGGAGAAGATCCTGGTGGGCTTGGAGGTCGATCGGGGGCGGGCCCGATGCTGTTGTACCGGCTACCGCCTCATCTGGCGAGAGGACGACGATGACAGGCCCGGTACGAGTGGCTTTCGTGCTGGGGCATCCTGTTCCAGGGGAGCATCGGAGTCCAGGAGGACCTGAGGGTCCTGTGTCAAAGTCGAAATGACCGTATCTGCTGGAGGAGGACGGCTAATAGTGGCCTCCGGTGCCCCGATGGTCTGAGGGGCGGACCGAGATGTAACTGTGGGTTCGCCCTGGGCCTGGTGGTATGCCCAGGGCGTCCAGAATGACCACTGCGGAGCTTGTTCCGTGCCCTGGGCCTCGGGAGGATGCGTCTCTGTGGGTCCAAATCCCCGTAGACAGCGTTGTCATCGCGGGAAGATCCCGATGGGTGTCGTGATGGCCATGGCGGAGCCGAGAGTCCGTGAGAGGGACCCCTGTGAGCCAGGTACTGGACATCGTGCAGCACCTGGAGAACGGTACCATGGGAGTCGTACCGGTGCCGAGAGGGAGACGGGACCTGCGACCAGCGTGGTGCGGGAGGTCGACCGGGATCGAGAGCTGTGGTAAGAGCGACTGCGGCGGGAGCGGTGCCGGGAGCTGGACCACCGTGCAGAGTATCTGTCCGGAGATCGAGACCTGGAGCGGTGCCACGAGTACGACCGGTACCGAGAAGGGGATCGGTACCGGGACTGCGAGCGGCGCCTGGATCTGGACCGGCGATGAGAACGGGAACGGTGCCTGGGATCTCGATCTTGAACGGTGCCTGCCGGCAGCTTCGGTGGAGGGTGGCCTGACCAGAGCAGGCTTTCCCACTGACGTAAGAACCCGCACCAGCGGTGCCCGGGGTTGAGGCAGGGTGGGCTCCGTCAGAGCAATAAGTTCCCTCGCCGTCGAGAAGGTCTCTGGCGTAGTGGGAACGAGAAGCTCAACCGAGGCACGTGCCGGGGAGCTGTCGCGCACCGGACTCAACGGCTCTTGCGTGGCCGGAATCACGGTGCCGATGCCGCCGGTGCCGCGGCAGGTGTTGGTGCAGGCGACTCGGCTGTGGTTGGTGCTCAGACCGCGGTGGAAGAGCTGTAGCCGCGTGGGAGCTTTAGCCTGCTTGGCCCGCGGGGAGAGGGAGCGGTGCCGGGCTGCCTTCTGTGCCGGAGACTGCTGGTGCCGGGGTGTTCTGACGGTGCCGGCGTTCTCCGGTGCCGATGAAGCACTCCTCCCCGGCGCGGGCTGCGCGGCACTTTTTTTTTTCGGTGCCGAGGCTGGAGGAGCGAGGGCCGGCTTCCATTAGGAGCTGTTTTAAACGAGAGTCTCGCTCCTTTTTTGTCCGTGGTTTGAATGATTTACAAATGCAGCACTTATCAGTCAAATGAGATTCCCCCAGACACTTTAGGCAGCGGTCGTGGGGGTCTCCCGTTGGCGTTGGCATTGGCCGATGGCAGGCCGAGCGCTGCTTGAAGCCCGGTGAGCACGGCATGGGCCCGGGCCTGGGGAGAGGGGAAGGGCTAATCCCCAACCCTCTAAACTATATACACTAAGTATGTTAACAAAACTAATTACAACTATAAAACTATACACACAGAAAGTACAAGAACGGGTGAAGAGCTAGGTAAGTGGAGAAAGGCTAAGCCGCGCTCCACTGTTCCAATGACAGACACGGGCGGTAAGAAGGAACTGAGGAGCAGACGGGTTGGCAAGGGTATATATTCGGTGCCATAGCGGCGCCACGCCAGAGGGCGCCCAGCCGACCCGCCGGGTGTTGCTAGGGTAAAAATCTTCCGATAAGCGCGCACGCGGCGCACACACACCTAATTGGAATGGATATGAGCAAGCACTCGAAGAAGAACCTAACAAACTGTGATTTACTTGTAAGCCTTAAAAATAGTACTGGGTGAAGATGCCAAATTCACAGCCCTGGAGAATTAAGTCAGCCATTTATTTAACTAACAGGTACAGAGTGGGCAAGAGTGGGCAAGCTCTAGTTTGATGTCGTCATTATTGTTAACAAGCCATTGTGATCTAACAGGACTACAGCCTCTATCCTCTGTCACCGAGGTCTTATCTTCTGCTATATACTTTAAGTCTTTCATTTATACCAACAAGACAAAATTATACAGTAAAGCTCTTACCCATCCCTGAATCTTTCTTGGTGCCATCTGATATGATATCCACGTGATCACTGTCAACATCATAGCTGAAGAAATCATTCAAATAAGTCTTCGATCTCTGCCCACCAAATACATATAAACAGCGATTTTTCTGGAGAGGAAGGAAAGCAGACGCTTAATTTTTGAACTGTGCTCAAGAAAACAAATTCTTAGCCAACCAGCTCTCAGTAAGCATTTGCAAAAACATCAATGAATCATGAAAACAAGAATAGTTCAGGCACATTTTTAGCGGGAGAAGGGAAAATTATTTACATCAGTTTGACTATTTTGGCATATGGGAAATGTACAAAAAAATTAAAATTGAGCTCATTATATTTTTTGATTCCTGCCCTCACAAAGATTTCCCCAGAAAAAGCAGTTTATTTAATTTGGCAAATGTTTTATTTAAGAGCAAACTATCTACTGGGGGAACCTTCAAACATAGTATGCTTACAAATCCACTCATCTTTCAGCATTTTATGTTGTTTTGATGACATGGGTAAACTATGAAGACATTCGTTTAAATAAACTCTATGAAACTATAAGCCCTAAAACCAGAAGGAACCATATCACCACCTACTCTGACCTTTTGTCTATCACAGGCCACTACATTTTACCCCATACTTGTATATTGAGCCCAATTATTTTAGATAAACTAAAGCAGTGTTCCCCAAACTTGGAACACCGCTTCTGTACGGAAAGCCCCTGGCAGGCCGGGCAGGTTTGTTTACCTGCCCCGCCCGCAGGTCCGGCCGATCGCGGCTCCCACTGGCTGTGGTTCGCCGTTCCAGGCCAATGGGATCTGCGGGAAGCGTGTAGGCGAAGGGATGTACTGGTTGCCGCTTCCAGCAGCACCAATTGGCCTGGAGCAGCGAACCATGGCCAGAGGGAGCCGCGATCGGCCGGACCTGCAAACGTGGCAGGTAAACAAAGCGGCCTGGCCCACCAGGGGCTTTCCCTACACAAGCAGCGCCTCAAGTTTGGGAAACACTGAACTAAAGCAATTCAGGCCTCAAAAGAATGGCCTGTGCCACAGGCAGGGAACACGAGACCAAAGTGCCATCAGTGCCCATGGCCTTGCAAAGGCAGGGAATTGGCTTGGTGAGATATGCCCGATGATCCTAGCAGGCAATTCCCCACACTGTAAAGGAAGATGAAAAAAACAAACACACACCAAGGCACCTGCCAGTCTGACCTGGAGAAAATTTCTTCCCAAACTCCAACTACGGAGGTTTGACCCTGAGCATGAGAGCAAGACTCACTAATTAGTCATCTAAGAAAAGGATTCACTGTACCATTTCAAAGAACTGGTCCACCGCATGTGGTACCTTATCTTCAGCTATGGCCAATCTCTGATGCCACAGAGCAAGATTAAAAAAACAAAAAAAAAAAAACAGAATACATCTGGCCATTGTATTGAAAACAAAAAATTCCTTGTGGACCCCTGAAGCCCTGAACCATGAGGTTTGTTTATCATTATCTGAATGTAGAGCTACAGATGTTATGACCATGTGGAGGGCAATATGTACAATCCTATTCACTTCCAGGCCCATGAAGGAAGGTGATGAAGAGGAGGATTTTGCAGATCCCAAGGCCAGAAGGTTCCATCATGAGCGCACAACTCGAAGCTGGACTAAAGCATCTCTTTTACAAATATATCTAATCCCATTTTAATGACCTCAATGATGAGTCCACCATCTCCTTTGATAAGATGTTCCAATATTTAGATTATCCTGACTGCTAAGAAACAACATTTTATTTTAAAGGTTCAATTTATTTAACTTTACCTTCCACCGACTGGATCTTGTTATGCTCACTGCTTCCCAACTCTGATCCAGGGCCAGATCCTGAAAGCCCAGGGTGCATGCAACTCTTTTGACTTCAATTACAAGTTCTGCACATACAGGGTTAGCAGTATTAGATCCTACCAATATTTTTCTTCGAGTGCTTGCTCATATCGATTCCAATTAGGTGACTCCCAAGCCTTACCTAGGTGGTGGGGTCGGAGAGAGATGTTGCGGAGTGCAGGACTGCTGAACTAAATGCAGCATCACCTCTGGACTGCTGCACTATCGCATAGTGGGAAGCAAAGGTATGTACTGATAACCAAGTTGTTGCCCTATAGATATTCCGTATGGGCACATGAGCCAGGAAGGCAGAGGACGAAGCTTGAGCCCGAGTTGAGTGGGCAGTAAGGTGAGTAGTTGGGGCGCCAGCCAAGTCATAGCACACCCGGATGCATGATGTAATCCAGGACTAGATACGCTGCAAGGAGAGTGGGAGGCCCTTCATCCGGTCTGCTACTGCCACAAACAGCTGGGTCGTCTTTCTGAAAGGTTTTGTTCACTTGATGTAAAAGGCGAAGGCTCTGCAAACGTCTAGGGAGTGCAGCTGTTGTTCCAGTCGAGAAGCGTGCAGCTTTGGATAGAAGACCGGAAGGAAGAGGTCTTGGTTGACATGGAAGGCAGACACCATCGTAGGAAGGAAGGCGGGGTGTGGTCACAGCTGTACCTTCCTTGTCCATGTGGAACACCGTATACGGTGGTTCCAATGTGAGAGCTCCTCAGCTCCGATACATGTCTCGCCGAGGTGATAGCAATGAGGAAAGCTGTTTTCCATGAAAGGTACACAAGCGAGCAGGTTGCCATTAGCTCGAATGGGGCATGCATGAGTCTGGATAGGACCAGGTTGAGGTCCCAAGTAGGGGCCGGATGCCAAATTTGTGGGTACAGATGTTCCAATCCCTTGAGGAATCTGTTGACTATGGGATTGAACAAAACTGAGTGCCCCTTTTCGCAGGGATGGAAAGCCAAAATTGCTGCTAGGTGTACTCTGATGGATGAAACAGCTAGACCTTGCTGTTTCAGGGACAGAAGATAATCCAGGATTGTTCAGGGCACACGAGCAGGAGAAACACTTCCACTTGGCCAGATACATGGACCTAGTAGAGGGCTTTCTGCTACCCAAGAGAACACACTGCACCAAGCAGGAGCAACGCAGCTCAGAATGAGCTAGCCATACAGCATCCATTCTGTGAGATGGAGGGATTGCAGGTCCAAGTGACATAGTTGGCTGTGCTCCTGAGTGATCCGGTCCAGCCACAACAGGAGACGAATTGGTGTGGTCACCGATAGGTCGAGGAGTGTGGTGAACCAATGCTGCCTGGGCCACGCCGGGGCAATTCGTATTAAGCGGGCCTTGGCCCTTTGGAATTTGAGAAGGACCTTGTGGACTAATGGGAATAGAGGAAAAGCATAAAACAGATAGTCTTTCCACGGTATCAGGAAGGCGTCCAATAGTGAGCTTGGGGAGCATCCCTGGAGAGAGCAGAACACCTGGCACTTCCGATTCTCGCGAGAGGCAAAGAGGTCAACGTGGGGAAATCCCCACTTCTGGAAAACAGAATGGATAACGTCCAGGCGAATCGACCACAGATCTGCTGAGACGATCTGCCAAGGTGTTCTGGACTCCTAGGAAAAATGACGCCACCAGGTTGATTGAGTGGGCTATGCAGAATTCCCACAGTTTGATGGTCTCCTGACAGAGGGGGGACGATCGCGCTCCCCCTTGCTTGTTGATGTAAAACATGGCCGTTGTGTTGTCCATGAGGACTGCGACACAACGGCCCTGAAGGCGCTCACAGAAAACCTGACATGCCAGGTGAACTGCTCTAAGTTCCCACACGTTGATGTGCAGGGTTCTCTCTCGAGAGGACCAAAGGCCCTGTATACGAAGGTTCATAAGGTGAGCGCACCAGCCCAGAGATGACGCGTCCGTGGTCAGGACCAGGGAGGACTGTGGTGCACGGAATGGCACTCCCCGCATACTAAGTTGGGATTCAGCCACCAAGCCAGGGAGGATAAGATCTCCATCAGTACCGTGAGCACTGTGTCCAAATCGTGTCTCCCTGGATGGTACACTGATGTGAACCAGGCCTGGAGTGGACAGAGGCATAGTCGGGCATGTCTGGTCACAAAGGTGCATGATGCCATGTGCCACAGAAGACCGAGACACATGCGAGCTGTGGAGGTCGGGAAGCTCTGGAGGCTGTGGATAATGACTGCCATGGCCTGGAAGCGGATGTGTGGGAGGCATGCATGGGCAAGATTGAATCCAGGACTGCTCCAATGAAGTCTATTCTTTGGGTCGCCTGCAAAGAGGACTTTTAGGCATTGAGCAGCAGGCCCAGCTGTCTGAACAGGCTCATGGTGAACCGAACATGAGACTGCACCTGGAGCTCGGAGCGACCCCGAATGAGCCAGTCGTCAAGGTACGGAAACACTTGGATCCGATGTCAACGGAGTGAGGCAGCTACAATGGCCATGCACTTCGTAAAGACCCTTGGTGCCGAAGGGAAGTATAGTAAATTGGAAGTGCTGTTGGTTGACCACAAAGCAGAGGAAACACCTTTGTGGTAAGTAAATTGCTATGTGGAAGTACGCGTCCTTCATGTCAAGGGCAGAGTACCAGTCTCCAGAATCCAGAGAAGGAATAATGGTCCCCAGGGAAACCATGTAGAACTTCAACTTTACCATGAATTTTTTTGAGTCCGCCCAGGTCCAGAATGGGCCATAGCCCCTCTTTGTCTTGGGGATTAGGAAGCAACGGGAGTAAAACCCCCTTACCCCTCAGTTCTCTTGGAACCTCTTCTATCGCTCCAAGAGCCAGGAGCAACTGAACCTCCGGCAGAAGGAATTGCTTGTGAGAGGAGTCCCTGAAGAAGGACGGGGAGGGAGGGTGGGGAGAGGGGGGGGAACAAAACAAATTGCGGACGGTATCCACTTTCCATCATGCATAGGACCCAGCGGTCTGATGTTATGCGAGACCACGCAGGGAAGAAATAGGAGAGACGGTTGGAGAAAGGTGGGAAAGGATCTTGTAAGGAGACTGGTGCTCCACACTCGGGTGCGCCTTCAAAAGTTTTGCTTGGGCCCCACTGATGGTTTGGGGGGGCCCTAACTCTGGCCCGTCTGAGGGCCAGACCTCCTCCTAGCACCTTTTCTGGAGAAGTCCTGTAGGGGCCGAGGGTTAGGGTAGGTGTGTTGCGGTTGGGGCCAGAAGGGCCTATGCTGTGTCACTGGGGTATGCATGCCCAGTGAGCGCATGATAGCCCGGTTATCCTTTGGACTCTGAAGTCCAGAGTCAGTTTTGACAGAGAATAACCCCTGGCCATCGAAGGGCAGGTCCTGAATTGTTTGCTGCAGCTCCAGCAGAAGACCGGACACCTGCAACCACGAGATGCGGTGCATAGCTACACCGGAGGCTAGAGTCCTTGCCACTGTGTCTTCTGCATCTATCAAAGCCTGCAAGGAGGTCCTGGCTACTTTCTTGCCCTCCTCTAGCAAGGCCCCAAACTCCTCTCTGGACTCCTGAGGAACCGGTTCCTTGAACTTCCCCATTCAGTTCCAGGTGCTGTAATTATAACGGCTCAAGAGAGCCTGCTGATTAGCCACCCGAAGTTGTAGACTGTCAGTTGAATATATCTTGAGCCCGAATAAATCAAGGCGCGTAGCACCCTTGGATTTAGGGGCAGGCACTTGTTGACCGTGCCTTTCCCTCTCATTGACTGACTGTACAACAAGGGAGCACGGTGGGGGGTGAATGTACAAGTATTCATAGTCTCAGGAGGGAACTAAGTATTTCCCTCTCAACCCTCTTGGAAGTGGGAGGGATAGACGCCGGGGACTGCCAGATCGTATTGGCATTAGCCTGGATGGTCCGAACGAACGGCAAGTCTACGCGTGTGGGGACATTGGCAGACAAGATGTCCACCACTGGATCCTCGACCTCCACCACCTCGAGGTTCATGTTTTGTGTCACCCTACGCAGCAAGTCTTGGTGCGCACGGAGGTGTATAGGTGGTGGGCCACAAAGTCGTGCCCACAACTGCCTCGTCAGGCGACAAAGATGATGACAGCCCTGGGAACCATTAGTCCTGATCATGGATGGGGTTAGCCACTCTCCGCCTGGCATGACCTCGAGTTAGGGCAGGAACACCAAGGTAGGGCCGACTGGTTGTGCTGTGTTGCACTCTCTCGCATCGTTGGACCAAGTTGTAGGGATGGAGATAGGCACCGAGACCGACGATCACATCGGTACCGGGAGAGAGATCTAGATCGGGACCGCGACCTGGAGCGGTGCCGAGACATCCCAGTCTGCAATGGAGGGCACATGACAGCGGGCTTCCCTATCGATGGGACAGACCGCACCAGCAGTGCCGGAGGCTGCGACAGTCCCAACTCAGAGAGTGCGATTAAGTCGTGGGCCATAGAGAAACAATGGCGCCAGAATCAACAGTGCTGGAGTTGGAGCCTTTACGAGGCGGTCCAGTCCGGTCTGGGGCGTTGCTCCAAGGCAGGAACAGGCGATGCCTGCGACTGGGCAGGAGCAGCAGGTTGCTTGTGCTGCTTCTTAGGCCCCGGAGAAAGCGAGCCGTGCCTCGCCGGCTGCTAGGCCGGAGACATCCGGTGCCGAGAGTCTTTGCCAGTGCCAAGTCATCCCAGTGCCGGACGTGCGTTTTGAACCGACGGCGCCGGGTCTCTGCTCGGGCCTGAGAGCACCGGGCTAAGTGACGCTTCCATGAGGAGTTGCTTCAAACTAAAGTCCCACTACTTTTTTGTCCGCAGCTTGAATGCCTTACAGATGCAGCACTTATCTGTTTGATGGGATTCCCCCAGGCACTTCAGGCAGGAGTCGTGGGGGTCTCCCATAGGCATTGGCTTAAGATAAGCCGAGCAGGGCTTGAAACCTGGAGACCTAGGCATGAGAGAAACCCCCTTTCCTCCAACTACTATATACACTAACTACAAAATTTACTATTAACTACAGCTAGGAACTACTACAACTATACTACAAAACTAACTAGAGAAATAATGAGTAAAGAGCTGGGGAAGTGGAGATCAGCTAACCTATGCTCCACAATTCCAACAACCATCACATATGGTAAGAAGGAACTGAGGAGGGTGCTGGGTCGGTTGGTGCATATATCCAGCATCATAAGGGCGCCACACTCCAGGGCGCGCCTCAGCTGACCCACCGAGTGTTGCTACAGTAAAAATCTTCCGACAATCATGCAAGTGGTGTGCGCACACTTAATTGGAATTGATATGAGCAAGCACTCGAAGAAGAACTTAGCAATATTTCTAAATCTTTAAAAGGCACTTTGAAACAAAGTGGAACTTTGAAAAAAGTACCTTCTACTAAATCAAAGGTCTGCAAACGATGGCCCGCGGGCCACATCTGGCCTGTGGGACCCTCCTGCCCTGCCCCTGAGCGTCTGGCCCAGGATGCTAGCCTCTGGTCCCTCCTTCGCAGCCTCAGATCACTGTGCCGCTGGCACAATGCTCTGGATGGTAGGCTGCGAGCTCTCGTCAGGTAGGGCAGCTGCACAGCCGGAGCCTGTCCCAGTGCTCTGTGCTGCGTGGTGGTGTGGCTGGCTCCAGCCAGGCAGTATGGCTGTCTGTCCTGGTGTTCTGGGCAGCACGGCTGTAGCACTGCCAGCCACCAGTGCTCCAGGCAGCATGGGGGGCTGGGGTGCGGGAGCAGGGAGGTTTGGGGTGGGGGTCATGGGTGGGGATAGGGGCCAGAGCAGGCAGAGGGCGGAGAACAGTGGGGTTGAATGAGGGCTGGCGTTCCGCGGGGGGGGGGGGGGGGTCAGTCAAGAAGGAGGGGTAGTAGATTGGGCAGTGGGGACCAGTCAGGGGCAGAAGTTCCCGGAGGCAGTCAGGGAGAAGGGGTGGTTGGATGGGGCAGGGGTCCCAAGGGCATAGTCAGGAATGAGAGGAGAGGTTGGATGGGGTGGCGGGGAGGGGGGGCAGTCAGGCGACAGGGAGGAGTGGATGGCGCAGGAGTCCCGAGGGGTGGCCCATCAGGGGGTGAGAAGCACGGGGGGTCGGATGGGGGCAGGGGGCCAGGCCATGCCTGGCTGTTTGAGGACGCACAGCCTCCCCTAACCGTCTCTCCATACGATTTCAGGAATCCAATGTAGCCCTCAGGCCAAAAAGTTTGCCTGCCCCTGTACTAAATGAACAAAGATAGGAATTCCTAATGGATCAAAATACGAACACAATAAAATCACTACAATTTAAATTTTATGTTTTAAGTTGGCAGTATTAAGACAGTAGAAAATATAGTACTAAACTATACATACTGTGAAACTCTAATCTCAGAGGCCTGGTAACATGTACAAGCCATGCTTGACTTCAGTCATAAAGTTCATATTGTCACCAAAATTCTTAGATAAACCTGAACAGTGGTTAGACATTTAAGGACACATTTTTGAAAATCCTCAATGCCCACAATTGAGGGCAGATTTTCAAAAAGCTCTGATCACATTTAAGCTCTTCAATACTTGTATATACTTGTTCATAAGCCAAATTTTTGGAAGCACTGGAGAAGGAGGTCGGCTTATGAACAGGTATAGAGAGGGAGAGGTGGGACACAGCCCCACCCCCAACAGAGGGAGTACGGAGAGGCAACACAGCCAGAAGGGAAGAGGTGGGCCCAGTCTCTCTCCGCTTCTGGCCATGCTGCTCTCCCCCTAGCCTCTGAAGCAGCTGCAGCTCCGGGGCTGGCAGGCTGCACCCATGCTGCTCGGCCCTGCGCCACAGAGCAGGCTATGGCCATGCCACTGGAGTACACTGCAGCCATGCCACCCGGCCCAGCCTGCTGGAACATGCTGCAGCTGCGCCGCCTGGTCTGGCCCACCGGAGCAGCTCCGGCCAAGTCAGAGACATCCTCCCCGGCCCTTCCCAGATAAGGTGGGAAGGGATGGGATAGGGGAGTGTAAGGGTCCCAGGGTGGGGTCATGTGGGGAGTGGTCACAGGGGTTACTCCCAACTCCCAGCTTCTCCCCCACAAAAAAAATTTCCTCACCAGTTGCTGCCCCGGTCCATCAGGGTAAGCAGCTGGCGTGCTGAGACACTTTGTTTACTTAGGTTAACCTTCGTGCCTGCAGACGCTCAATGTAAACAAACCATCTCAGTCCGCCAGTGGCTTATCCTGATGGCCTGGGAGCCAAAAAAGTTTGCTGACTCCTGAATTATAGGGTCAGCTTATAAATGGGTTATAAAAATTGAAAATTTTTATCTCATCCATCTTGCAGGGGTTGGCTTATAAACGAATCGACTTGTGATCGAGTATATACAGCCAGTACTGTAACCAGTTCTGGTACCCACAATCCAAGAAAGATGTTGATAGAGATGTAGAAGGTTCAGAGAAGAGCCATGAGAATGATTAAAGGATTGAAGAACATGCCTTATAGTTATAAGTTAGAGCCTGAGTTGCTTGAATCTAATGAAGAGAAGGTTACACTGGACTTGATCACAGTCTGTAAGTACCTACATAGCGAACAAAAATTTTATAATGGACTTTTCAACCTAGCAGACAAATGTATAACAAGATCCAATGGCTGGAAGTCAAAGCTAGACAAATTCAGCATGGAAATAATGCATAATTTTTTAATGGTGAAGATAATTAGCCATTGGAACAATTTACCAAAGGTTCTGGCAGACTCTCCAAGTCCAGCAATTTTTCAATCATAGCTGGAATGTTTTTCTTAAAAGGTAGCATTAATTCAAACATTGATTTCATGGAAATCTATGGCTTGTGTTACATAGGAGGCAGACTAGATGATCATAGTTGTCCTTTCTGGCTTTATGAATTTATGAAGTAACCAGGTTTACAAGAGTATTCAGCACCCGCTAACACCTTTCCAGAACAGAAGCTGTCAAAAATGTTCAGAACCCAGCAATCAGGCCCTTATTTTCTCAATAAACTCAAACACATGGATATATCTGCAAGTCACCATCTGTTGCCATTAATAATATGCATCATCTATCAGGCCAAAGGATCCCAAAATGCTTTACCAACTTTTAGCAAAGATCACTTGAGACCCCACAGAAATGTAGCATCCCTGAAGGGGGAGGCAGAGGACAGAATGCAACAGCTGTTTAATGGCACCGCATTACTACAGTTCAGATGACTACCGTTTCAAACTAAATCACAAGGTGAATTTTAAAGTATACAAAAATACACAGTCCTACCACAGTCTCCTACAAACAGTGCCAGTATTAATGATAATAAGTGGTTAATATGTTTTACTTCTCACCCAAAAGAACAATCTGAAGAAAGATTCATGTGCTCAATGAAGTTAAACAGCTATCACCCCCTAAAAATCAGGCTTAGGACTTAAAATCCAAAGTTAACTCTTACCGAATGGAATAACATGCAGTGTCCTATTCTGGATTGGATGTCCTCAGGTCCAGCATTACATGAATCTTCTCGCAACAGTTTCCATGTCTGACATTGACAGTCAAAAGCAAACAATCCACTAAATTGAGGTTCACTGGCTCTGCTGTCATCTACACTGCCATTACATGTCAAAATCCTACCTCCAAATGTATAGATCATGTGTTTTTCTGAATCCATACACATCTGTAGGAAGCAAGAGATACATGTTAAACTAGATTTGTTTAATCAGGAATACATTAATATTTCATATCAGCCAATAAAAAACCCTTAGCTCATTGAGGTAACCATCAGAACAGCCGTATTCAGCATGAGTTAACATCAGCACATCCTCCTAACTTAATCTGTAGTAAATGAAGCAGTTTGCAGCTAACTCCATGGATAATACAGATGCAGCACACAGAGATAACTGGCCCCTGGTTTACAATGTGGCTTGGCTGCCCACACGAAGCAACACTGTATGACAGGGTCTAGTGTCTCCATTCTCCCCATCTGCGTAAGATGAGGGCAACCACAGGTTGCATTTTGGTCACCTCTAAGTTTTCAATAGTATTTTGAAAATTTGATGTATAAGAGTAAAAATGAAGACATCAATGGTTTGCTTTTTTACTTTACTGTTTGCAATAACCTCTGTCATAACATATACAAAAGCTACTGTCTGATAACGGCAAGGCAGGGGGAGTCAAGATTACTGATGACTGGCCAAGGACTGCGCACACAGCTAGCATTAAAATGGTCTCTAGTTTTTGTAACCCCATGCTCAGCATTGCCCCTCTTCCTCCAATAGCCTTCCTTTTTGTCTCATTTACCTGCTATTTCTAAAACAGCAGGGCCCTGACCTTGTAAGGTCTCTAGGTCTTATGGCAATATAGATATTAAGGGATATGTATTATTATTAAACAATCTCTAAAGCTTGAAACATAACTGTATTTTACAGCACCCAAAAAATGCCTCTCAGTACAAAGATGACAATGTGGTCCCTGCCTCCAAAAAACTTATTTCAGACATGAAACCATGAATGGAGTTACGAAAAAGTAGGAAAAAGCAGGGGATGCAGGGAAGGAGGACAGAAGATGAAATACAACAGCATTAGGTGGCTCCTCAGCACAGGTTAGGCACAAAAGGTAGCAAAAAGAATCAAATTAAAACTTTAATTCTTATTCTTCAAGGTACAATATTCCAAAAAATATCTGGCAGCCATTTCCATAATGAATTCCTATGCCTATGAAGTGCATATACATGTATACGCACACACCCCCCCCATTCTTTTTAAATTAAAGGTAGGCCAAATTTTGATCAAAACCCAAGCTTTTTTCTAATAATCTGAACTGTTTCTTGCACTGTTGTCCACAGTAACACCCAACGCTGGCTACAATATGTTTGCGGTTCCACAATCCCAGCAACGAGCAACTGTTACTCACTGACAGGACATCACTGTGCAAGACTAGCTTTCCCAGACATAGCTGCATTGTTTCTTGATCTTTATAGAAGATTACAAGATACTAACAAATAACTTCATGTTCTTGAAAAAAAATAAATAGGGTAGGTTTTTTATATTGTAACATTAACATTGCTAATTAGGAGCATACATTTTAAAAAAATACATCATATTCATTTCTCCCAATATATTTTTTAGTTGCATTACCTGGTGTACACACTTCTCAATTCTAGTAATGGACTATGGTAAGAAATGTTGTTTTAAGCAAAGCCCGCGAAGTAAAAGTGCACTCAATGTTTATCTCTGCACCTGACCTGATGATCAAACACCAGCTTGGGACCTCCATCTGCTGCAGTGTCTTCACTTAGCAACATCCATGTGTTCGTGTCAATGTCATAACGGTAGAAATCGCTTTTCAGAGATTTACTGTTCCTCACGGAGGAATCCAGATAACGGCCCAGTGTGTAGATCTGCCTTCGCTGAATATCGATGCACATCTTATGACAAGATCTGGCACTAGGACCATTCTATTAAAAAAAAGGAAGTAACAAAACATTTTAATAGGCACAATACATTTATTAGGGCCCCAGATATTTGCGCAGTCAGGGTAAGTAAGTACTCATTCAGCAATTATATAGCCTTATAAAAGAATCTGCTTTGGAGAATACATAAAATTCTTTATTTCCATCCCCAGTGATATTCTCTACAGCTTCTGAAGAGCCACATGTGGCTCTTCAGAAGTTAGTATGCAGCTCCTTGTATTGGCACTAACTTCAGGGCTGGAGCTAAAGGCACCAACTTTCCATTGTGCCGGGGGGTGCTCACTGCTCAACCCCTGGCTCTGCCACAGACTCTGTCCCCACTCCACCCTTTCCTGTGTCCTCCCCTGAGCCTGATGTGCCCTTGCTCCTCCCCCTCTCCCTCAGAGCCTCCTGCACACCACGAAACAGCTGATCGTGAGGTGCGGGGAGGGCGAGGTACTGATCGGTGGGGCTGCCGGTAGGTGGGAGGTGCTGGGAGAGGGAGCTGATGGGGGGCTGCTGATGTATTACTGTGGCTCTCTGGCAACGTATATTGGTAAATTCTGGCTCCTTCTCAGGCTGGTCACCCCTGCCCTACAGCACGGACACATGCTATTCATACACTGTAAAGGTCCAGTTCACTTTAGAAAGGCAATGACATTATGACCTAATACACATCTTTTCCAGCTAATTTATGATCTGCAGTCTTTTCAGAACTTTCCTTAAAATAGTGACAATTTCCAGGTGCATGTGAAATCTGCTTAAGCTATTAAAATGACAGTAGTCAATACACTCAATGCACAAGTTCAAATATCATAGCCTATAAATACCTACACGGAAAGATGATGCAATAACAGCGGGCTCCTTAATTAAGCAGGAAGGACATGACAATCCAATAACTAGACGTTGAAACTAGACAAACTGAAAATTAGGTGCCAATTTTTAAGAGTAAGAGTACTTAACCAATGAAACAACCTACCAAGAGATATGATAGATTCACCAAAATTAAATCTTTAAAATCAAGCATGGAAGTCTTTCTAGAAGATATTTTCCAGTTTAGCCACAAGTTACAGGGCTTGATGAAGTAAAATCCCAAAGCCTGAGCTATTTGGGAGGTTACAGAATTACAATGGTCCCTTCCAACATTAAAAAGGAAGAAGTGACTAACATGGCATCCTGCTAATTTATTGGCTCCCAGATACCAAAGGCTTCTCAGAGAAGCTTCTGATGGAAACTTCAACATTCATCCAGCAAAGTCTCTGATCTGCTATCAGAACACTTCACTTTTGTTTTCTGATCAATACTTTTCAGATATTCACACAGTTAACTACATCCTGGACTGGATCTGGATGCGAAAAATACAAGAACTGTCCTTCCTATGCAGGTAAAACTACTTCAAGAAGGAATTCCCTACTACAAGCCAAAAAAACTACTGGTCACAATCTGCTGCTAAAAAACCTTGGAATTAGCCAAATTCCAAAATTTACAGAAAAATCTATCCAACCAAGAGGGCTGAACACAATCAAACCTGAATATGCAAGACAAAACAACCAACATTTCTATCCTTGGTTGAGAAAACAAGAAAGTTAAAAAAGATAGAGGAAGTATCCACTATGCTTCCGCAGAGCATGGGCTATAAAGTGACTCCATACTCCAATGTAGGAATACATATAACAGTGATGTGTGTGTGTGTGTACAAGGTTGTCAGAGTCCCAAGTTGTGCAAAGATTTATTCAAGGTTTCATGTACTTTATTATTCACATATGATTTTACAAGAAGAAAGGCTTTTTTCGCCCTTCCAGGTTATATACTAACCAGTTTATTTGGTCTTAACCTTGGCTTGCTCTGAATTACTTGGAACAACATCTGGAAGTGATGTGAGACAAAAGATATTTTGCTTTTGTCAGCCATTTTAGGTGTTTGCTGGTGCATGAAGAAGAGTTCCTTGAGTAATTTTAGCATTCTGACAAAAAGAAACCAAAACACTGAATAATATAGCTGTTCAGCAAGCTCAGTATTAGAGGTGGAGGGTCTAAAAGCTAGGAGGTGAGAAGTACAAATAACTCAAAATGGAAGTGTGTCAGGAGCCAGCACTGATATGAAAAGTTTTAAAGAAAGCTTAGCCCAGAAACCTCCATGAGCCCCGGGGGTGGGGGAGGGGAGGGTGGAATTCAAGCTCAAATAAAGAGTGAGATGTTTCAGTATGTAGTAGTGTGACAGGATTAAAATACGCCAGTAATAAATCTACCTTTATTGAAATATACAAAAATCCTCTGCCCCTGCATGAATTTGTGTTATGTAAGTTTTCCCTTATTAAAAGATCAGTTACAGAAGAAAACTAACTGAACCTTATGTACCTCAGCTTTAATAAAAGCTAATTAGGGAATCCCTCATTCAGAGGTGGAATTATGACATAGCCAGCAGCGTAAATGAAATTAGTCCATTATATAAAATTTTATCTAAAATGTCATAAGGCAAAATCACAATTATACAATATCAGGACAAGAAATACTTCGAAAAATACTGTTGAAGTCTAAGCACACAATGTGAAACTGCCTCAGTATATTTTAGAGATGAATAATGACCACAAAACTTAAGTACTGGCCTCAACCAAGAGACCTAATGTTAGTGTTTTCAAGGACAAGAATTCAAATTGTGTTAAAAAAAGGAATAAATATTGCAAGCACCATTTCCTGCCACCCTAAATTGTTGAAATGTTATAAAAAACTGTACTGAATTTCTCTTGCATTTTATAAAAATAGGATATGCTATCATATCACAGGCATGAACACAACTTTCTGAAGATTACATAGCAGTTATGTTACCAATAGGCAAAAAGATTATTTTAAATAAAAGCAATATGTAGCATTGAGACAATTTGGAGAATCTATACAATTTATCAATTCCGTGAGACACTGAGCTTTCTGCAGCCAAACTCCAAATCGGAAATGTTGGGCTAGTCTTCTACTTTCAAATGACATTTGAAAAGCAACAGGCTGAGAAAACTGACTCGAGATTTGAAAGTCATTTTAATACTTCTAGGGTAGCTAGGTGGATCCTCCTTCTACCACCACTGTAAGCTTCTCGGGAGCCAAAAAAAATCTTACTGCATTATAGGTGAAACACTTATGTCAAACTTGTTTTGATCCGCCGGAGCACGCAACCCTGCCACCCTGGAGAGCTGCTTTTACCGCATTGTATCCGAATTCGTGTTATATCGGGTCGCGTTATATCAGGGCAGAGGTGTATATGGGGCAGTTGTCCATGATGTGTCACACTGTTTGTACCACACCAGAGTCACAATTTGGTGAATCTTCTCTGTGTTGTTCAAAACTCAGCTGAGTACAGTCCACTGCCTATGAGAAAGACAAAATCCTAGGACTTTTCATTGGATCTTCAATGAGATCTCTGTTTGAGATATCATATGGGGCTCACAATTTGAGCCAGAGTGTGCTGGCATCCTTTCGGCTGGCACATAATGTGACACATGGCTCCAGAAAGACTTCCTGGATTTGAGTCAGGAGAATGGCAGTGAATTGATGTCCTGAGCCATCAGGTTTGGAGCCATCAGGATCTTGTCATACTCCTGGACCACAGCAACCTCTCACCTGATGTTGGCTGGCACAGTGCCGCCAAAACTGGGTGCCAGAGTACTGGTGTTGATTTGAGAGAGCCAGTAACAATCCTGAGCACGGCAATGATTTCAATGTCAATCAGATTGGTGTGGGAGTTGCTTGCACCAAAACTGGTGTGTAATACTACCCATTGGCAAGACCAGGGCTTGTACTGATGTTCAAAGCGTGCATGTATCACATCCCCAGGATATGCCAGTGAGCTTCAGGATCATTTTAAGCCTTGTCTCTATTTTCTTCTTGTTGTTGTCAAAGTGCTGGCAACAGCTCAGCATCCAATCAAAAGGTAACACAAAGATACCATAGATTGTGGTCAGGCGAAAGAGGCAGACCACAAAAGTCCACTTTCAGCAGCACTTTGGCCTCATGGTTATTCAAGTAGAAGCCAGAGATGTGTATTTCTGAAGCATGCTGTTTCAGTCACCAAGCTCCGAAATACATTACAAAGGTCATTGTTCATGACCTTTGACGTGGCCTTCAGAAAGCATGTGTGTTGTTGGTACAATGTCGTCTGCATAGATGAATTTACAGGAAGATGTGGCTGGAATGTTGCTGGTATAGAGCATGATGAGTGCAGGCGTTAAAACATACCTCTGTGGGAGGCTATTGTTCAATTACTGTCATTTGTGGACAGATTTACCAAGATGAATCTTCCATTACTCGGCATCTTGGTGATGAGTCTGATGGTTGACTGCCATGGAAAAGCTAACAACATCAGCAGAGACCTTTGTGCCATATAGTATCATATGCAGAAGACAGATCAACGAATAATGCCCCGTTTTAAATTTTCACTGGTAGCCAGATTCTATGTAGCTGGTTAAGACCAGCACCTAGTCACAGCAGTTGTGACTGGTTCTAAATCCAGCCTGCTCTTTGGGGACCAGTTCCTCCACTATTGGCTGTAACCTTTGAAGCATGAGCCACTCCCAACAGTTTATAACAGCTGCTAAAGAGGGAGATAGACTGGTAGCTTTTTCAATCAGTGGCCTCTTTTCCAGGCTTCAAAACAGTCTATGAGCTTGGCTATCTTCCACTTCTGCTATAATACCAAAAGAGTGGATGTTGCTGAAAAAGTCTGCCAGCCACCTTCTTGCCTTTGGACCAAGGTTCTTCAGAAATTTTGGATATATTCTGTCCATTTCTTCCACTCTCTCAGACTTAGTGTTGGAGAGACTCATCCACTTCATCTATTCTATAGGGGGTCAGAAAGGGGTGAAAACTACTGGACTTGCTGCCTAATGTTTTTATCCATTGCCACACAGGAGTTGGCAATTAACTGTGAGGAGATGGCATCTTCACTTACTTGTGGTAGTTTGAAAAAGAGGCACTTTCAGGCATTGTGGCTTGACCTTGTAAAGTCAAGCACTGTCACAGTTTCACACCACCTTTTTCTTGCTGAGTTCAAAGACTCAAGCAATGCTATTGTGGTTTCAGGACTTTTGTTGGCTTAATATTGCCGGAGGAGTCCCTTGCCAAAACTGGGAGCCATAGTCCAGCAAAGGAATGAATGCTTTTCTGAAGCCCCCTGCAATGTTCAGTTTGGTGGCCGATATTAGACGACCCACAAACCAGTGGTAACAAGCCAGATATGGTGGGATTCGGTTTACCAAGCCCTCTACAATCACCACATAGCAGGAGCAGTCAGCAGACTGTAGATTCCAGCATGTTTCAGGTCTACGTAAATCAAGGCCAGGTGGGGTTGGGAAAGTCACTGAGAACTGACCTTGTGGATGGCATTGGGTAGCCTCTGATGTAACAAAACAAAGGTCAGGAGTGTAGCACTTCCGCAATTGAGCCAACCTAAACATGTCAGTCAGTCTTCAGTGAAAATGTGGGGCTAGTTATCTTCCCTTCTTCTTTCAATGGCCTAACAATAGAGGGTCATTTAACATAAGTACTCAACCACTGACATTTAATACTATAGACAACAGACTGGCTCCCAACCAGGAAAACCTAAGTCACCTGGGCAACGAAGTCACCTTGTAAGGGGATCTTTGGTCACGTGTTGAGGCTGATGAGGGAGTCCCCTGACAGATGAGATGGAGGTTCTTTAAAAAAGGGAGGAACTGATCTATTCAGTGCCATTTTTCTCCAGCTCAAGAGGAGAGGCAAGCAACCCAGCATGTGGGATTTGGATGAGGCAGGGGACCACAAGGACTCCCCAAGGAAAAGGTAAGCTAGTGAAAGGCATTATGTTGAGGATGTTCACTGTTTTCTAAATTATCAGTATTCTAATTCCTGTGCTATTAAAGAGAAAGCATGAGTTAGATATCTCTGCAAAGTCTGTATATTAAGCATTCAGACCTACTAAGTGGCCCCTTGAAGAGGTAAATCAGAAGAGTGGAATGGAGTTTGAGTGGAGTTCTAAGCGAGGACATGTGTAAGGTACAGAAAAAAGACTGAAGCATCACTCCTAAGAGCTGGAAGACAGAAGGTCTGTGTGCTGAGAGCATGCCTCAGGACCCCAAGACTGGGGCAGTGACTGGGTTCAGTTCAGAATCCAGAGGCTTAAAAACACCCACGGACCCACCACTGCGTTTCCTCATAGCAGTCTAGCGAGTTGTGAGAGGGGCACTCAACTGGGACCTGTGACAAGCCTTATAAGAAAATCTCAGCAGTACATCTGACATGCAGCAAGGTTCACTACTTTATGTCAAAGCTTAAATACCCTTCTCACATCCCTTCTCTGGACATATTTCTTAAACCTCTTTCCTCACCATACTTTCTACATGCTCATCTTGAGGAAGGCAGGGAAAGAAACTCACTACAGCTTGATTATCTAGGAGAAACATTGACAACTGTAGCTTCCTGAATGACATTTATAATGAAAGGGCCGGTTTTCCAATTCAACAAAATTGAGATTTTATTAGGGCTGTCCCATTAACTCAAGAGATTAACTCAAAAAAATTAATCACGACTAAAAAATTAATCTCAATTAATCACAGTTTTAATCACACTGTTAAACAATGGAATACTAATTGAAATTAAATAAATATTTTTGGATGGTTTTCTACATTTTCAAATATACTGATTTCAATTATAACCGACTACAAAGTGTACAGTGCTCACTTTATTATTTTTGATTACAAATATTTGCACTGTAAAAATGAAAAAAATAGTATTTCAACTCACCTCATACTCATTAGTACTGTAGTGCAATCTCTATTGTGAAAGTCCAATTTATAAATATATTTTTTTGTTACATAACTGCACTGAAACACATAACAATGTAAAACTTTAGAGCCTACAAGTCCACTCAATACTACTACTTGTTCAGCCAATCTCTAAGAGAAATAAGTTTATTTACATTTACGGGAGATAATGCTATCCGTTTCTTATTTACAATCTCACTTTCAGGTGAGAACAGGCATTTGCATGGCACTTTTGTAGCTGGCATTACAAGGTATTTACGTGCCAGATATTCTAAACATTCATATGCCTCTTCACGCTTCAACCACCATTCCAGAGAACATGCTTCCATGCTGCTGATGCTTATTTAAAAAAAAAAAAAGTTTTAATTAAATTTGTGACTGAACTCCTTGGAGAACTGCATGTCTCCTGCTCCATAGTTTTACCCGCATTCTGCCATGCATTATGTGTTATGGTAGTCTCGGATGATGACCCAGCTCACGTTGCTTGATTTAAGAACATTTTCATGGCAGATCTGACAAAATACAAAGAAGGTTCCAATACCAAATTTCTGAAGAAAGCTACAGCACTAGATCCAAGGTTTAAGAATATGAAGCGTCTTCCAAACTCTGAAAGGGATGAGGAGTGGAGCATGCTTTTAGAAGTTTTAAAAGATCAAGACTCTGATGCGGAAACTACAGAACCCGAACCACCAAAAAAGAAAATCGACCTTCTGTTGGTAGCATCTGACTCAGAAGATGAAAATGAAAATGAAAATGCATTGGTCCACGCTGCTTT
Source organism: Chelonoidis abingdonii (assembly GCF_003597395.2). Taxonomy (NCBI): domain Eukaryota; kingdom Metazoa; phylum Chordata; order Testudines; family Testudinidae; genus Chelonoidis; species Chelonoidis abingdonii. The sequence continues at coordinate 5,989,243 of NC_133769.1, forward strand.
GGATTGTTATCTAGTAGAATCCATTATCAGAATGTTGGTTGAAGCATGAAGGGATGTATGACTCTTTAGCGCATCTGTCAAGCAAATATCTTGCAATGCTGGTACAACGCCATGTAAACACCTGTTCTCACTTTCAGGTGACACTGTAAACTAGAAGATAGTAGCATTATCTCCTGCAAATGTAAAAAAAACTTGTTTCTCTTAGTGACTGGCTGAACAAGAAGTAGGACTGAGTGGACTTGTAGGCTCTGAAGTTTTACATTGTTTAATTTTTTAATGTAAGGGTTTTGTGTACATAATTCTACATTTGTAAATTCAATTTTCATGATAAAGAAATTGCAATACAGTACCTGTATTAAGTGAATTGAAAAATACTGTTTCTTTTGTTTTTTAAAATTCCAATGTTTGTAATAAAAAATATAAAGTGAGCACTGTACATTTTGTATTCTGTGTTGTAACTGAAATCAATATATTTGAAAATGTAGAAAACATTCAAAAATATTTAAATAAACACACTGAACTGTTTAAAAAAATTAATCGTGATTAATCATGCTGTTAACTGCTTGCCAGCCCTACTTTTTAATACTTCTTAGAGGTACCCCCAGCCTCTTTGGCAGGTCATCCCTGTAACACAGAAGTGAAAGCCCATCTCTGAGCACATTTATGCAGTTGTGATGCTTAGGGAAGCTCTTTGGTAAGGGGAACAGAAGAACATTTTATGCTTTGTTAAAGAGGCCATTTCGATGGAATGTTAAGACCAATGTCTGTATTTCAAGTACATGTTTTATGGATCCTCCATTTGTTATGTCATTGCCCTTGCAAGTGAAGTACTTTTTATACTGAACCTGATGCTTTAAGTGCCATTTTTGTTTTCATATCAAAGGCTTTTGATGTATAGGCTGAACATACTTCGAAAATTCATGCAGTAATTTACACAAGCATCAATGTCATCAAGATATTGCATCAATTTGTAGTTGAGACAACCAATCAAGCTAAGTACATAGACACTGACATAGTGGGAGAGTAACTGGCCTCAAAAGTTTACAGTTTAAACGGACAAGACGAAGTATTTATCCTCATTTTACAGACAGCGAATAGAGGGCACTGTTAAGAGTACACAATTTGCCCGTGGTCACAACGTCCGTGACAGAGCCAGGAACTGAACTCAGATGTTCTGTTTTGAAATGAATGCTTTGTCCATAAGACCATCCTTCCTCTCAAGTGATATTTCTCTGAAAAGTAGAAATAAACCTTAAACCGTTGATACCTTAGAGTACCAAATTCTTGGCACTGGTACCAAAGGTAAAAGGAGTTTGTTTACTTTTGAGCAGTACACAACACAGGAACAGTGCAAACCATAAGAAGAGAGTCTTATAAGACAAAAATGGACATCAGTACTATATTTCATTCCGATTATCTAAATGGAATACCAAGGTAAAGGCAAAGTGATCCTTCAAGTCTCATAATACAGAATTTTGGGGTTTTTTAAATTACATGTGCTGAATTAACAGCTTCTGGAGACCTAATTCCTCTTTTTATTATTCAGATAACAGGCACAGCAAGCGTAGTAACAATGCAAGCTTCCCCAGACTGGTCTCTAACAACATTTAATCCCTAACCTGAAGGGTACACCTCTAGGAAAAGGAAGTTAATTTCCATAGCTTGTTCCATCTTTTCTAGTACAAGCCTTGCCCACCAGAAGAGTGCTTAATTGGTAGCTTATTCAGAAACTCAAATTGTGCATGCATGAAAGCATTAACTATAGCGAAAAGGGGTATAAGGAATCCACTGGAAGCTTCCAGTCATGAAGACTACCAATTTTTGGTAGCGATGCTAACAACTCCTTTAAAATGGCTTTAAACAATGGTGTCGTTTATTTTGAAATCGAAACCATAGTGGAAAGGTCTAATCCTGCACTTGCTTGAGGGTTACTATATTTGTCTACACATGCCCTTGTAATAGGAATACACTTCAGTGGGGGGACACAACGTCCATTTATGAAGAAAGATATGTATAGATACTCTGGACAAAAGAAAATGAATAAGACACTTACAGCAACATGTGATGAAATGAATAAAGAGCCTGTGGGCAGTTGAGAATGTTCATCCAAAGAAGTCTACTTCACATAGCTACAATAGCAGGCCTGTTGTCCAGACAAAGGACACAGTCAAACAGCTTGTTATGGAGAGAGTGACCTGACTGAATTCAAACTGGGAATGAGTTTGTTGATTCCGCAAGTGTTTAAAAATTTTGACTCCTTATTTATTAAGCAACAGGGAAAGAAGAGAGACTGTAGTAGATATAACTTTCCTTTTAACTAGTACTGGAAGAGACCACATATGGTGAAAGGGCTACAGAATAATTTTTTTCCAGAGCCTTGACTGGCCCAAATTCCATGAGTCAATGTCACAAGGTGGCTAGACCCCACTGAGATTATGACCTCTCTTGAATCTGGGCAGAACCATTAAAACTGCAAACTGATTTATTAAGTATTTAGTACTCTCACTACACAGACCCACTTTGTACGGTGCACATCCATTGATAAAGAGGGAAATTTTACACATACCCTCCCCATCTATGAATGGGAGAAGAGAAAAAATTTACTACCGAAAACATGCATACCACACTCTTTGGAAACAGATTTTCCAGTGGAAGACAGCAAGTAAGACAAATCTTGATTAGATTTTATCTATCACAGCCTCCCACTCAAAACAGAATTGTCAACTAAAAAGGCATCTCTACTGTAAGGAGGCAGTGTGATCTGGAGAGCAGAGTATGGGACTAAGAGAAACTTTGTGATCCTGGCTCTGCCACCAGCATGGTCTGTGGTCTTGAGAAAAATTTAAGTATCATGGATAAGTAAATAAACAAAGGTGTTTAAAGCTAACGAACTAGGTATTCATCCATGAAAGCTTATGCTCCAATACATCTGTTAGTCTATAAAGGTGCCACAGGACTCTGTTGCTTTTTACTTATCTATTACTTTGGATAGCCGAAGTGCTAATCAAATAGTAGTAAAGGGCATATTTTACCTTAAACATTTCCTCTAAATACCTAGATATATAATAGTCTCTTTTTAAAAAGAGATTTGCACATGTGAATTACAAGCTTTGTTAGCGGTAGCTTCAAAATAACATGTTAGCTATTTTAACAGAGACCTAATTATGAAATAAGCATCTCACTTTTGACTACTTGCCACAGACAGTAACATTTCGTGACTTTCAGCCTACCAACAAATTAACAAATGTTAGCTTTGGGAACCTTTTCCATTTCTCTTCTGAGACTTCTGGTGTGCAAACGAAGGAACAGACAAGAATCCAAGTAAATTATGTGACAAGGATAAACACCTGTTCAGGAGATGATGTTGTAGCCATCTTGGTCTCAGGATATACTAGAGACAAGGTGGACGAAGTAACATCTTTTACTGGACCAACTTCTGTTGATGGAAGAAATAAGCTTCTAAACTCCACAGAGCTCTCCTTCAGGTGTGGGAAAGGCACTCTGCCACGGCAGCGCTTTAACACGGATTGTGTAGTCGCAGCACAGCGCTGATAGAGAGAGTTCTCCCAGCACTCTAAAAAACTACCTCCACGAGGGTCGTAGCTACCAGCACTGGGAGCACTGCTCCAGCGCTGATGCACTGCCTATACTGGCTCGTTACAATGCTGAAGCTTGCAACGCTCAGGTGGGTGGTGTGTTTTTTCACATCCTTGAGCGAGAAAGTTGCAGCGTTGTGAAGTGCCAGTGTAAACAGGCCCTCATATAAATTATGCATGAAATTCAGGTACAAGTGAGAGGTACTATGTATTCCTCAAAATAAATATTCTGCAACTTGAATTTGATCAATAAGTCTGCAGATAATATATAAAGAAGAAGACGACAGTCAGCTCTCTCTTCCACATCTGTAGTGGCTCCACAGGGCCGAGAGAAGAAAAGAAGTGAAGTCATTTTTTCCTAAGTAAAGCAAGGGGATAATCTGCTGTGACTAAATTTTGAGTATAAAAGAAAAATCTCTACACTCGGACCATATTTGCACTTGAAAGGATTAAATATCCTCCAAGACTTGCAAATGAATAATGTTCTCAAACGATACGGAAGCACTGCCATCAATAGTACGATTTTATCTGAACAACTGCTCTCTCTCCTGATGAAGATTCGTGCACCAGCATTTTGTACTGCTACCTGTGTCCAGACATGCCAGATTCCCACACTGGTGGACAGGGGCGGCTCTATGTTTTTTTGCCTCCTCAAGCACGGCAGTCAGACAGCCTTCTGCAGCATCCCTGCGGGCGGTCCACTGGGGACAAGAATTCAGTGGCGTTTCTGCGTGTGATCTGCTGGTCTCATGCCTTCAGCACACCCGCCGCTGAATTACCGCCGAGGCTGCGGGACTGGCAGACCTCCCGCAGGCATGGCGCCGAAGGCTGCCTGACTGCCACCCTCACAGCAACCAGCAGGCCACTCCCCCCGCGGCTTGCCGCCCCTGGCACGCACTTGCTACGCTGGTGCCTGGAGCCACCCGTGCTGGTGGAGGCCAATATCACCATAGCTTGGATGATTCTGAGTTAGACGGTAGAAAAATTACACTTCTCTTAGTAAAAAGAGTAACTAAAACCAATAGGATCTTACAACGTAAGTATGCCACATGACTGCTTGGTAGCATGGAAAGTTACACAGCAATATCTCATTTGCCATGGAGCAGAAGAATGGTCTGCTGGCTAGGGCAATAGCCTGGGTCTCAGGAGACCTTCCTTCAGTTCTCTGTTCTGCCACAGACTCCCTCTGCAATCTTGGAAAACTCACAGTCTGTGTTTCAGTCTCCCACCTGTAAAATGGGGTTAACAGCACTGCCCTCACAGTGATGAAAAATTGTAAGGCAGTCAGATACTGTTGTAAAAGAGGCCATGAAAGTATCTAAGATACACAGGGCCTTCAAAGTTCACTATGTCTCCAACAGTAACCAATGCCAGAGACTTTGAAGAATACCAAAAAAAACTCAATACCCAACTGTGCCATGCAATGCTGAATCATAGTATATTTTATGAAAAATATACTCTGAATATGCACTGTACCACATTATAAAATTCAGTGAAGACTTAACTTCATTTAACTTGCAAATATAAAAAGTAATTATCCCATTTAAGGATTAACTTATGAAATGTTTTCAAAAGTTCAGCTATTTTTGCTCTCGAGCACCATAGTGGGCATCACCTCTCGAAAATAATTTGCTCCTATGCAAAAAGGAGAAAGGATTGTAATAACTCCTTCAGGTCTGCTCAAATGATTATCTATGCCAGAGTTACTATGCATCTTTGTAGCAACACATAGCCCTGGCATACTCCAATAAAGCCCCCCCCAAAAATGTTTGCACTTTGCATCTTTTAAAAATAAATGTTCACACTAAAACAGATTCCTTGTAACAAGGCAGGAGAAAACCAAATTTGCCTTCCCCGAAAGAAAAGGCTGCTTGGGGAATTTTAGCTGGTTTTGGATGTCATAACTTCTTGCTAATAAAGAGTTATAGGCAATGATAATCTGCTGTACATGGATTGAACCAGATGAGAAACCTCAGGAGCAGGTCTGGACATTGTTTAAAAATCAGGGAAGAGGGGAGGGAAATAAACAGCTGACCATTTATCACTTTTAGGAGCTTTAAAAGACTGAATGGAATGTGAACACTGTCTCCAGTACAAAGTTTAGAAATAAGCATCATGAGATAAACACTCTTGTCCTGAAGCGAACTAGGATGAGGACATTTAAAAAAATCAATCAACTCTGCCTGTATTTCCAAGAGCAGGCTGTCATTCCACAAATACTCCCACCTGTCTGCACTCAGCTGCAGAAATTCATTGTTCTCCATTTCCCTTAACAGATTACAATTCATAAAGACACGAGTAGAATTTTTTTTCCCCTGGGGACTAGAATGGATAAACCATCCACAAGTAAAATCCTCAGAAAAGAGGAGTGCATACTATTCCTGATGATGCTACCTTCATCTAAATTTATTCTACTTTACAAAAATATTGTTAGTGTTTAACATGTTGTAATGAGTCAAAAATTAGGACATTGCTGCCCCACAACGCTTATACAATGCAAGATTGATCCAAGACAACAATTTTGGTTAAAAAAGACTTTACTTCCTTCTAGGCCAGTCAATGCTATCCCAGATTCAGCAGAACTAGCTACCATTATAAAACGAGCTCCCATATGTGTGACGAATGTGGGAATTTTCTATCATTTATTTTTTATGAACTACGTTTATGACTCTGCACCTACGACTTTGGCATTGCGTGGGTGCAGAAGGATTAAAATGCTGCTCTTGGGGCAGGAGACATGAGTGGTTTATGTTACATAACTATCTGGGGTGATATGAACGAGTCCTCAAGGACTGGCTGGAACCAACACGTATCACTGGAGGATCTGGAAAGATAATGGGAACTCAATGATTGAGCAATGGGTACTCAACAACTGAAGGCTCCCAGCAGGTGACATGTGAATTCAGCATGGCTCCAAAGCAGAAGAACAATGGACCAAGAGGCGACCAACCACATGCTGTGATCAGAACTGGCCTCATGGAGATGCAGCAGGTCTCATCTGAGACTGACTGACAGAGACAAAGATGATGGATTCTGCAGCAGCTTGGCGGAGCCATGGCGTTGGCCAGTCTGAACACTGTGTTAACCTTTGCTTCTCTATGCTAACCTAAGGACTTCCTGATGCTTCAGTCCAGTAGGCTAATAAATCCTACTCTGTTTCGAAAGGGTTGCATAGAGTTTCTGCAGATATTTGCTGAAGTGCATTGATCCGTGAAGGGGGTAGGAGTCTCTGAACAAGGAGTGTTGGAGCATAGAAGCTCAGTCTCTGAGGTAGTGAGGTGCTGCAGCCTCACTTAGAGCAAGACTGCGATCCCTTGGGGGTATGGCACACTAAGGCTATACTACACTACAAGCTAGGGGTGTGATTTCCCTGCTTGCGTAAATATACTCATGCTAGTTCTCATAAGGCTAGCGCAAGTATAAATAGCAGTGTAACCGCAGTAGAATGCGTAGGGGCAGCAAAGGCACAGCTTAGCCATGCTGAGTACATACCTGCCTGAAACCAGTGGGTTCATACTTGGCACAGAAACTGTACTGCTGCTCCATGCCTACAATGCTATTTATTACTCATACTTGCTAGATCAATGAAAGCTAGTTTGAGTATGTGTACATGAGCTAGGGAATCACACCGCCAGCTCATAGTGTAGACATAACTAAGGGGCAACTATCTACAGGCCAGGGCATACCACAGATCCTGTACATTCATGGACATCATCCCACTCAGCTTAGAAGCTATTTCGAGCCCCTTGAAGCCAAGGATGCTAAAGACCTAGCAGAAGAATTGATGCTGGTGCATCCATATTGTAGCATAGAGCACTTCTATTACCCCCCAAAGGACAAACTACAAAATAAATTGGATGTGGGATAAATGCTAGCGAATTAAATAAAAGCACTCACTAATACCATGCATAATTAGCAAGCCGCCTTCAGAATGTTCACACCATGGATACATAGGGAAGATTCTGGTCTGTTACAATAGTGTAAGTCAGGATTAACTTGTGTTTTAAGTGGTTTTATAAAAGCGTAATACAAGAATCCAGCCAAAAGTTTGTTTTGAACTTGGAAGTTACCCTCACTACAGCCACAAACATGAACTTTGCAAACATGCCACAGATACAAACATAATCAAACACGTGACATCCTCTTGCAATAATTCAAGACCTAGAATGATTTCACCCACAAGGTGCTTTTGTCCACCTGGGCTTTTTAAAAAAAAATTTCAAGTACTGTAGCTTTAGAGGTACACTAAGCTATGACCTTGCGGTATAAAAACGGCTGTGAAGTAGCACGTAAACAATAAGTCTGGCTAAAATTTGTGACATTTAAGGTTCTCTAAATACTCCTTTGGAAAGAATACTTCAATACCATTTCCACAAACCATTTGGGGATTTTTTTAGATTCAGGTACAAAAAGAAAACAAGTACAATTTTTGCAGATAATTGTCCACTGACGCATCTAGTCACAAGTGAGGGGGAAAGGACGAAGAAATATTCTTCATTCAGGCAGCAAATGCAGTACTTTGGCTCTGACTGATATACTTACAAGTACTCTCATATAAATAGGCTCAGTCACAGCATACCTTTTCCGGGCATCTGACTGAGACATGCAGGAACAAGATTAAAGTCAGAGGCAGCTTTTAGCATGCAGTTATGATTTGTTTAGCAGCTCTATGATTTAAGATGAAAATTAAAAAAAAAAACACAGGAAAGCAGTTAGTATGATACAAGAGAACCTATTAGACTTTTTTATTCTGTGTACATACTAAAGTTTCTTTTGAATATTCAAAGAAGGAATGAATGATTTATAATCTCAGTTATACTCCAATACTACTTCTGGGGGAATACTGAGCACTTTTTTTTTAAAATTCTGCAAAATTCTGCATATATTTATCAAAACACACCACAATATAATCACAGCAGTTTCATTATTTTGAAGGAAGGGAGGGATTGTTAGGGAGCCTCCATCATGCAGACCCTGGCCTTGTACATTCAGTCAGGCACATCTGCCCATCTTCATGTGTCCTTGCACCCTTTGCCCCCATCCCCATGTGTCCCTCCACCCCGACATCAACTCCCTCATCCCCATGTAGCCCTGCACCCCACTTAGCCACCCCCTGTTGCCCTGATCCCCTCCCTGTCCCCATGTGTCCCTGTGCCTTCACTCAGTCTCAGACTCAGACTCATAGGTTAGAAGGGACCAATATGTTCATCTAGTCCGACCTCCTGCACAAAGCAGGCCACAGAACCCTACCCATCCACTTCTATAACAAACCCCTAACCTATGTCCGAGTTACTGATTCAAATCTGTGGTTTTGAAAAGACTCAACTGCACAGAATCCACCAGCAAGTGACCCATGCCCACGCTGCGAGGAGGCAAAAACTCGGAGGGCCCCTGCCAATCTGCCCTTGAAGAATTCCTTCCCACCCCAATTATGGCCGATCCAGCTAAACCCTAGAGCATGGGGCAAGACCTCTGCAGTAACTCAGATCCCATCCCATCCAACATCCCATCACCGACCATTGAGCAGACTTATCTGCTGATAATCAAAGATCAATTGCCAAAATTAAACTATCCTATCCTACCATCACCTCTTTCCCCTTGTAACCTTGCACTCGTCCGTCCCCAGGTGGCCCAGCACCCCCTCCCTCTGCACCCATACGTCTCTCTGCTCCCACTCAGCTACCACACCTTCCCCATGTGGCTCTGCACTACTTCAGCCAGCCCCCTCCCATTATCCCTATGTGTCCCTGCACTCCTTCCCCATGTCTCTCTGCCCCTATTCAGCCACGCTCTTCCTCCTGTGGCCCTGCACTCCCTCAGCCACTCCACCCCCTAGCCCCATGTGTCCCTGCACCCCTCTCCCCAAGTGGCCCTGTGCCTCCACTCCCATTCAGCCCTTGCCCCAGTCTGTCCTCCCCCAATAACCCTTATGAACACCAGTCTGTGACCCCCCCCACCTGCCCCATGTGCCCCACACTTGTCTATCCCCTCATTTCTCTTATCTCCTGCCCAGCCGCACCACAGGGCGCTGAAGGAAGGCAGTGTCTTCTTTTCCCTATCGGCAGCTGGGGCTGCTCTGTTCTAGCACCACAGCAGCCCCTGATGGCAAAAGGCAGAACTGCAGTAACTCTCCAACCAAAGTTATTTTCTGCAAAAAAATAATGTGCATGAGCAGTGGTGTACAATTTCCCCAGGAGAATAATAAAAGGACATCACTGCTCATAGATTAGACTAAAGACAAAGTTCTACTAGGGCCATCTTTTTCCATCTCCCAGGAGGTAGTGAAGGACTGATCCAGTACAGCTGAGCAAATGTGTTTTATATAATATTTGCTAGAATTAAATTAACTGGAGGGTTAGGGGTAATAGCCAGCTAAGAATCTGAGTTAACTCAGAAGTGAAGACAATCTACAGTTCAGGAAGGATGTTGATAAGTTGGAAAGGGTTCAGAGAAGAGCCACACGAATAATTAAAGGATTGGAAACATGTCTTATAGTGATAGATTTAAGGAGCTCAATCTATTTAGCTTAACAAAAAGAAGGGTGAGTGACTTGATTACAATCTATAAGTACCTACACTGGGAACAAATATTTAATAATGGGTTATTCAATCCAATGAAGATATAACATGACCAAATGGCTGGAAGTTGATGGTAGACAAAATCATACAGGATATAACAGATACACTTTTACCAGTGAGAGAAATTAACTATTGGAACAATTTAACAAGAGTCCTGGTAGATTCGCCATCACTGGCAATTTTTGAGTGAAGATTGGAATTTTTTTCTAAAGAGATATTCTCTAAGAATTAGTTTGGGAAAGTTCTATGGCTTGTATTACGCAGGAGGTCAGATTAGACCATCACAATGGTCCCTTTTGGCCTTGGAATCTATACATCTCATTTTTGAGTACTGCAACAAAACGCTTACAAATCACCTCCAAACCAAGAATTATTCACTAGGTGAAATTAGAAACCTGTGGAAAATGAGACCAATTGCAACCTATTCAAACAATCACAACCTATGAACAAAAATTAGGACATGTTTAATTATCTGCTATAAGCCTTTTGTCCAGATCTTTGCCCTGTACAGCACTTTGCCCTGTTTGTTCCATGGCAGTTAGACTGGCAAGTTAGGGACCAAGCGAGTGAGCAATCATTGCGATGTTCTCACCATATGGCCACGGTGGCAGTGTGGTCACGAGGAGGAGAAAGACAACTTTAGAAATGAGGGAGACACTCACTCTCTCTTTGTTCTGAGAGAGCGTGAACGAGCGCATTGTAAGGGGAGAATGGCCCTTCAATGTGCGACAGTGAGTGGGTAGTGCGTTAGCAAGGGTGTGGTTTTTCTTTAAGATATCTTTTCTAACCAGCTCTAGGGGTCACTACCCAGCCAACCAACTATATGCATTTGATTGCCACCGTCAAGTGTCACAGAGGGTGGGAAAACACTGCCATATACAGTAACTTCTCACTTAAAGTGATCCTGCTCAATGTTGTTTCGTTGCTTATCAATTAGGGAACACACTCATTAAAAGTTGTGCAACGCTCGGCTCTTACGTTATTTGGCCGCCTGCTTTCTCCACAGCTGGCAGCCTCCCTATGCCTCCTGCCCACTGGCAGACCCCGTGGATTAGCACCTTTCCTCTCCTCCCTCTGCCTCCTGCATGCAGCAGTCAGCTGGCTTGTGGTGTTTTGGAAGCAGGAGTGGGGGGGAGGAGTAAGGACTCGGCGCACACGCTCCCCCTCCCTCCCCTGCCTCTCGAACATGGCAAGCCAGCTGATTGCCCGGGGCAGGAGGTGGGGGTGTGTGGATCCTGCGTCAAGTCCTCGCTCCTTCCCCCTCCCTCCTGCCTCCTAAACGCCACAAACCAGCCTATTGCCCTGGGCAAGAGGGATGAGCAAGGACTCGACGTGTTTCCCCCCTCCCTTCCCTGCCTCCTGCTGGTGTAAATCAGCTGGCTTGCGGCGTTTTGGAGGCAGGAGGAGGGGGGGGGGAAGGAGCGAGGATGCAGCACGCAGCCTCCTCCTCCTCCCTCCCGAACGTGGCAAGCCAGCTGACTTGCAGCATTTGGAAGGGAGAGGAGGGAGGGGAGAGGAGCCAGGACACAGCATGTGAAATAAAAGGAGAGGAGGTGTGGGGGAGAAGATACGGGTCAAGGGTGGAGGCTTGGGGGAAGAGGTGGAGTGGGTGGGCTGAGGATTGAGCCCCCCACCCCCAGTGCTTGCAGAGTAGGGGAAGCTGTCCTGGAACTTAAGCCCCCTATTTACATTAATTCTTATGGGGAAATTGGATTTGCTTAACATCGTTTCACTTAAAGTCACATTTTTCAGGAACGTAACTACAACGTTAAATGAGGAGTTACTGTAGTGGGAATATGGAAGCCCGAGGCTGGGTGGTATGGTTGTGGGAACTTTGAATTCTCAATCTCTGTTGTAGCTGGCAAGGAGAGACAAGGTAATAAAAACTGTAAGGAGGTTTAATTTCTGTTCCTTTGGTTTCACCTCAGGAGGTCAAGTTGTCAGGAGACAAGGAACCTGGCCTTCAGTTCACAATTAATGATTGGATGGTGGGAAATTAACCATCTATCATTTATTAAAAGATGAGACCCTGTCCCTGACTTTGTGTACATTACACAAACTTCGGTAGATGCTGCTGCTTGGCCAGTTTTAGCATAGGTGTCATCATAAACCACAGAGAGGAGGGAGAGAAAATTCAGTGGAAAGGAGGTGTGATCGTGTTGACCGCAGCAAGCCTTAAATGTAGGAGCTCTTCTCCAAAACTGGATCTAATACAGTGTTTCAACTTACATGAGAGTCAGAGGATGAGATTAATATGGGGCTGGTATGTGTGTATCACTTGCCCCATGGAACTACCAAGTCATTTTGTAAGCCAACTAAATTCCTCATTACAGTTGCATTAGAATGTACAGATTGATGGTTCTCAGCAACTTTAAGAATCTTAAGGCAGCTCAGGGATTTCCTGGCCACCATGACGACCATGGGGCTATCCCAGGTAGGTACGGACCCAATTCATATGGCTAGTCACATTTGGGAACTAGTTTTTGGACTTGGAGTGAAGGTCAGGCAACTGGATCCTAAACCTGTATTATGGACCATCCATTTCATCCTGCATTTTGAGGCTGGGGCTCATCCCTCCTATTGGGGCAAGAGGCTTGTTTTGATTATCTGCTCTGAAAGATTAATGGAACCAGAAATGCTCTAGAGAGCTGAGGAAGAAACATGTTCCACAAACAGACCATTCCTTTAGTGGGTTGGTAGGATACACAATACTCCCCTTTTGTCTACCATTGATGGGGTGCCATCTTGGCCAGCTTAATTTTCACAGGTTACCCTGATTTGCAGATGATCTACAACAGATGAAGACAGCTAGAGCACAAAGTAGAAGGCCAAGGCTGACTGGCTGCAGCATAAAGACTTTTTAAACTCTTACAATGTGGCTGTGTAGGAGAAAAAGAAAAACCTTTTCCTCCATTATAGCATCTGCGAAATCTCAGATAGCAAATTTGTTTCAGGTGATAGTGTAGATTTACCAGATCACCTCCACTCAGTAGCTGATCTGAGTCCCTCCCACTGAAGAAACTGTTCGCTTTTTGTGTGGACAAGATTGATCATTTAGGGACTGGCTGTCTGTTTCCGTGATAGCAAAGTAAGGTCTTGAGGGAACAAGGGCCTTTTCTTCTCCTGCAGGGTTTCAACCAGTGATGTTCCATGAGACACTGGAGGTGTTGGAAGAACTTTATCCCACCACCTGCACTTTGGAACCACGTCCTTCCTCCCCAGTGAAGGCCAGTGGGGAAGTATTTGCCCAAAGTACTTTATTTGTGGAGATTGTCAATGCCTCTCAGAGAGAAGGTAGGTTGCCTGCTGCTTTGAAGGAAGCAATAACGAGGTCTTTCCTTAAAAAGTCATTGCTTTCACTAATCATCATCAAGTATCACATCTTGCTTTCTGGGTAAGGCTGCTGAGAAGATTGTGAAATAATTCACAGATGCATTTGATCTCTGACTCTTGTCAATCGGAGTACAGATCTGGCAATGACACAGACTGCATTGGACAATGATCTCCTACACTGCACAAAGATGTCCAATGCCGGTATTAAATCTATCAGCTGTTTTCATTACCATGAGTAGGGCTCTGTATCATGACTTTCCACGACCTCCATGACTTCTGCAGGGGCCAGAGCTCAGGTGGCCCCAGGGACAGCCACACCAGCTGTGGCCCCTGGCCAGCCAGAGCAACCACAGTCCGTGGCCCCAGGCACCTGGTGCCCCTGGCCTCAGGCATCCCCCCAGCGGCACCCCTCTGATACTGCCCCCAGCAGTGACCCCTTCTATCCCCCCCCCCCAGATTTAATCACAGGTATTTTTAGTATAAGTCATGAACAGTTCAAGGAGCATGAATTTTTGATTTTTGCACATGACCTGTCCATGACTTTTTAGTAAAAATATCTGACTAAATCATAGCCTTAATCATGAGGTGTCACTAACTCACCTGTAGACTCTGGAGGGGCTGATGTTCAGCAACTTAGTTTTCTTCTCAAGCAGAGCTCAATGTGTAGTTGAAGGCAACTGCTCTTCCACTCAAAGAGCTCTCAAGTGCGGGGTGTTACAAGGTCCCGTTCTGTCAAACTCTCCTGTTCAATATGTATATGGGGCCAGTAGAAAGTTCAATAAGCACAGGGCCGCCCAGAGGATTCAGGGGGCCTGGGGCAAGGCAATTTCGGGGGCCCCTTCCATAAAAAAAGTTGCAATACTATAGAATACTATATTCTCGTCGGGGCCCCTGTGGGGCCAAGGGCAAATTGCCCTACTTGCCTCCCCTCCCCTTCTGGGCAGCCCTGAGTAAGCAGGCACAGGGTTTCGAGTTTTGAATAGACTGATGATACCAAACTGTAGGTCTCTATCATCTGATTTAGTTAACGCAGTTCAGCACCTCAGACAATATCTAACTGATGCTGGGGCTTGGAGAACAGTGAGCGGCTGAGGCTCAAAACAGACAAGTCTGAGGTGATGATGGCCAGTTGGGAGATGCCGCCGGAGGAGGCAACTTCATCCTCCGTGGACTGAAGGAGCATATCCACCATTAGTTAATAGTGTCTAGAAATTTAAGGAGTGATATTAGCCCCCTGGCAGTGTTGGACAATCATATCACAGCAGTGACTCAGTCAGCTTTTTACCATCTGCATCGGGCTAGAAGGCCGCTAGCTTTTCTTTCAGATGTGGACCTTGCCTCTGTTATCCATGCTTTTGTTCCCTCAAGATTAGTCTACTGCAATAAAAACTCTACATGGGATTACATCTTAAGCCATTTGGAAAGTGACAGTGCAGAACACGGCAGTTCATTTACAAAGTGGGGCATCTTGCTGGAAACGAATGACACCTGGGCTGCAGTATGTGCACTTGCTGCTCACTGAGTGGAGTTTAAGGTTTTGGTTATGACCTACAAAGCCCTATACGGACTGGGACTGCCTCTCTCCCACGCCATACTACCACAGCTGTGGTCAGCATGGGTGCTCAAGCTAGAGCCCCTCATTGTAAATAAGAGACTGGCAGGCAAGGTGTTTCTCCATTAGGGCTCAGACTTTGGAACATGCTCTTCTCACAATAGTCTGAAATAGCCCTAACCTGGCAATCTTCCAGGCATGCTGAAAAATATAGGTTTGATAGAGCTTTTGGAGACGGCTGATGGTACATTTTCTAGATGAAAAGAAGCTGGCTGGCTGACCAAATTCCTGTGGAACTGATTTTAATGCTGCTGAGGTTTAATCTAATTGTGTTTATTATATGATTAAGTTAACATGCCTAGAGCTTTGGCTAGGCATCAATTTGAAATCTAAATAAATAATTAAAATCAAATAATTGCAAGTTGCATTGCAGATAACCCTAAAAAGTGAACAGAAATGTAAGATCCCTAATCTGGTTCCAAAAACATCAGTTTAGAACCTAAAAATGGAAGGTGACAAGAAGAATCTAGATCACTTGTCTCATAACAAAGTAACCCATCTGCTCAGTCATACAGGCTATCCAGAACATATCACTCCAGTGCTTCACTTTCTTCACTAACTCTCTAAGGAACATCAGGTGAAATTCAAGGTTTCAATCCTCATCTTCAAAGCACTGTTACACAAGCTACCCTCACCAAGCATGATCATGCCCTTCCATGACAGACAGCTCCAGTGTTCCAGTGCAATGTATCAACTTAACGCATTAAACTTTTGCACCCAGGAGACTGTCGTCTCAGAAACTGCTCAGAAGTTTCTAACTCGCTCCAGTAAACATCAGAACCACTGTGATCATCAGCACTGTCAAAATACCACTTCGAACAAGCCTTACCATAACAGCAAGCGAATAAAATATCACAAAGTCCTGCTCCCTGAATAAAAATCTAGACACATTTTCATTTAATAATTTCCTTTGGGAACAATTAACTTATTTATCACTGTGAAGAAAATTCTAATCATCATGACAATTACCCCTTTGCCTGCTCTATCTGAAACAGGAGGCGGCAAGACACATGGAAGAACCAGACTTGGGGCGACAAGGGGGGGGAACAAAAGAAAACCACCATCATCCTTGAAGTAAATCAGATTATACTTCAACTCAAAGTGAAGTAACTGGCCATAGCCTAACTAATTTACAGCAAGATGAATCATGTAGGAAAAATGCAAAACCCTATGAAGATTAGAAACATCCATTTCTAAAACAAGTCAAGAAAGAGGTGAGGTAGATTGGATGATCTAATACAGGGGTTCTCAACTTCCTCTCTCTTTGCCTTCCCCACTCCCCAACAAACTACAAAAACTCCACGGCCCACCTGTGCCACAATAACTGGTTTTCTGCATATATAAGCCAGGGCTGGCACTAAGGGGTAGCAAGAAGGGCAGTTGCCCAGGGCCCCACACCACAGTGAAGCTATGTTGCTCAGCCTTCTGCTTCAGCCCCAGGTGGCAGAGCTCAGGGCACTGGGCTCCAGCCCCATACAGTGGGACTTCGGCTTTCTGCTCTGGGCCCCAGCAAGTCTAACACTGGTCCTGCTTGGCAGATTCCCTGAAAGCTGCTCGCAGCCCTCCAGGGGGCCCTGGACCCATGGTCAAGAGCCACTGATCTAACATGCTTTTCCACCTCTAATGTCCATGAAATACCACCCCTCCTCTCAAAGAAAAAAGATGTTTTAACGGGTACTACAGTTAATAAACTGTAATAAATAAAGTGAGTTAATAAACTGCAACAGTGATGAAACATTTAACAGAGGTGTAAATGACCATGACAGTTCACAGAAGGCAAAACATATTCTCTGCCCTCAGGAGCTGAAAAATTTACATATATAAACACACAGAAGACATTGTAGGGCAAGAATGTAGGAGAGGGAGGGTCTGGGGAATAACTAACAATGACAAGAGAAGGGGCAATTTCCCAAGGAGGAATGCACTGAGCAAAGAGGATGCTCAGAGCACTTCCATTTTTCTACACACTTTGCATGTGTAACTAAGCCAAAATCACAAGAATGTTATGAATAAGTGTTATTTTACCGATTGGGAAGATGTGAAGAGCAGTGAAATCACACAGCAAGTCAACACAGTACTAGGATTAGAACTCAGGATTTCACGGCTCCCAACATTAAATTCAAGCCTCTTGGCCCTGTTACTTCTTATGTCTAACCAAATCACATGCTTGCTATGGAACATTCATGGATTAAGTCCTATTAAACATACTGGAGTTCTTTCAAAGCCTAAAAGCCTGGGGGGGGGGGGGCGGGGAGGAGATGCAATGCTCTTTCAAGCAGCATTTGCTATAGGGAGATGCCAACAGACTGAAGAAACTGAGTTGGCTGGAACTTTAATACCTCACGAACTGAGTATAATAATCTTAATACACAATTATACCCTTTCCTGCCAGCAAAGTCACAAGAGACTGAGAAAGAATACTGCTAAATTCAAGATACATTTCAACAAATTAGCTTAGTATCCGTCTACGGCTCTGAAAATCAATGGTTCCTCCATTTTACCAAATTGGAATTGCTATTAACGTTACTTCTGTCAAATCTCACTGTAATCTGTGCAATTTTAGTTGTTGCATGAGTCCAACACAAAGCCTCTAATAGGTGAGAAGAAATGCAAAGACGACAAACTTTACAGACATATCTGAATGCTGTTTGGAGATACCTTCCCCGATAGGCAAGAAGTGTTTTTCAGTCTGGTTGAATTTTGTTAGTTAGTCTCCACATTGGCTTGTAAAACCACCTATGGTGCTGAAGAAATTTGTTTGCATGAACTGTACACACACAGAACAAGGGGGATAGCCTTTGGCACCTACCACTACTCAGAACAAGTGCCTATCAATCCTAAAGTTAACATACTAAGATTTCCCTCTAGCAGAAACTGGAAAGAGCTGTTCCCCTCTTAAAAATTGCCTAAAATAGCCAGTTGAAAATGCTATAATACTTTTAAAAGAAATTCAAGGGTGTACTGCTCTGCACTAGAAGGCATTTAAAACCATCATGTGGAGGAGTTTCAGTTTATTGCAGAATCCTTAAGATAAACTGGTAAGTGATCTTCCAAATAAGATCAGAGACCTGGAACAAGACTACTGTTCAGTGGTGTCTCATCAGGAACATAAACCGTAAAATACAACTAAAACAGTGGTCTCTGTTAAAAGACAAGCTTTTCAGAGCAATTACTCATGCCAAATGTGGTGTTACAAACATAGAAGAGTGGCTCTCAATTCAGCATGTCATAACTTATGCTACCACATATCTTTTATGCCACTTGAGTATGCAACCTTAGCCTAGACACAAATGATTGAGTCCTCTCAGAATAAGGGTGATCCGTGTGGAGAACCGGTTCCTTCCCAAGATCTCCCAGGACCAAGGTTTGGGACCCTCTATGAAGCTGCTGTGAAAAACTCTCCATGTTTCAGTGGAAAGATGCTTATTTCGGACATTTGGCACTTTGAAAGTGCCTGAAGTTTGGAATGCTGTTATGCAGTTTTATCACAGTCAGAAATGGGACCTGTAAGTGCAAGGTGATGGAGAGCAGTGGAGTGGAAGTGAATAGCTCTAGGTACTTGTTTGGGATGGAAGAAGCAGGGGTGAGCTTTTCTTCAATGTTGGAGGGTTAGAAACCTTCATAACAACAGGGAGAGGTTAACAAACCACCGCAGAGGTTACAAGTATAAAATTAGGCCTTGATCTTGCACACAATTGCATACATGAGTAACTCGTGTGTGTAAAAGGTATTCACATGCATGTCTGCAGGAATACACTGCCAACTCTCCAGGGCAGGGACCATCTCTCCCTGTGCGTTGGTGTGGTATCTAGCATAACAGGAACCTTAGACTAACTGAGGTATGTGTGTGCAAACTGCAATAGAAGTAGCTTATTTAGATTTAAAGTCTACAAAAATGCCTACACAAGTTTAATGCACCTTAACAATTAAAAACTCACAATCACAGTAACTCTAATTTGAAATAATTGAAAAAAGATAGAAAGGCTAGTATTAGGGATGGATTACTTTCTCATATACTGTGAGCAGTGTGACTATGAACTTTTCTATTATAACAGTTGGTATTGTGCCCAGGGTGACAGATACCACAAATCTGTGTGAACAGGATTTCTAGATTTTAAAAGATTACATTAAATCTGTTAGATAGCACAAAGCTGCAGCTGTCTATAGGGCCCCTTTGTGCTAGGCACTGTACAAAGTCATAGAAAGAGAAAATCTTTGTCCCAAAGATCTTACAATCTAAACGGAAAAGACAGACAAAGGTTGGGAGAAAGGGATTACCAACACCTTTGTCAACTCCAATAAGCCTATTTCCACGCTTAGAGTTAGGCGTGTGCCTAAATACCTTGCTAAATCAGGACCCTGCTGAGGAAGGATGTTCTTATGGTTAAGGTACTAGGCAAGAAGCCCAGAGATCTGGGTTCAGTTCCTCACTTGGCTGCAGACTTCCTGTGCAATCCTCAGTAAATCACTTAGTTCCTTTGAGCCTCAGTTCTCAGTCTTTTGCTTATACATTGCATCCCTTTCTCTTACCCTTTTCCTGTCCTGTCTATTAAGATTGTAAACATAAGATTTTATTCTTTGCGACTGTACAGCATTTATGACAGTGGAGCTCTGATATCAGTTGGGGTCTCCAGAAGCTACTGTAATAAAAATACATTATTGCAGGAATTATGGCACTATTGATAAAATATCAAAAACAAAACGATCATTGTATTCAGTTTGCTGATTTACTTGTCAGAGCCACTGGGACTCCCAAAAAACTTCAGCATTCTGACCCAGTTTAGAGGCTTAGGGACTTCCAGGAAGAGAAAATTTATAAACTTTAGATAATGATCAGCTTACAACTGCAGTCTTTCATACAGCTACCCAATGAGCCAAAGATTTTTGCCTCTAATTATTTTCACTAAATTCATGTATGACCTCTTCCAGGAAAACTAAAATCTGATATTTGAAAGTTATTCATTACAGTGCCAGTTTCTAAGCAAACGCAAAAACAAGGAACATTTCATACTTATCAACTGATAGTAAAACTAGAGACCAAGTAACATACTGACATTTAATGAAAGAATTAACTGGATATTGAGGGAATGAGGATAACATGACAGATGTGATAATATAGGCTCTAAGACTAGAAAACTTTGTAAATCTGAGAGAATTTGGGTATCAGACTTCCATTAAAATTAACAGGTACTGGGTGCCCTGACTCCCTAGGAAGGTTTGAAAAACCTCAACTTAAAAATGTATTAATGTTAAACATTGTATAGTTGCTAATTATATCATCAACTGAATACACTGCCTACACTCACCACAGTTCAACGCAAGACCCATGATAAGACTTCTTTAAATTCACATATTTTTCTCATGAGGTAACATGTTTGTAAAATTACCATATATGCAGAGAAGCCTGTTACAGGGATGAAGTAAAAGAGGGAACGGATGCTGGGTTTGGGTGGTGATCAGGGGCTTCCCGGAGATGGAGGAATCTGCCTCCACATTGTACTCTCAGAGTGGGAAGATGAGCCATTGGGTCCATGCACTGAATCCATGATAGGAAGATGGGTAGTTAGCTCAGCCCTGCTCACTCCACTCTGCTTCAGCTGCTCTGGCAACAGCTTGCTTGTCTACTCCCCAAATTCTGAGCACAGTGTGGGTCTAATGGTTTAAAATATTATGTTCTGTTATTTTGTCCAGGCGCCCAAATTTTGCTGACTGCATCAGTCATAGAATACAATTTTCAGTTTATAACTCAACTAAACGTCAATGAAATTTAAAAGGCATTTCTCTAGCCTGACGGCTCTCTCTCTAATGAATTTCAAAGGACTGCTGCAAACAACTGAGCCAATATAGCTTCTTTAAAAAAAAATTAAATAAAAAAATACAATCTTTCATAACAAACGCTAGGCTACCTAAAATATATGGACCACTACCGTCTCCCCTATAGTTACACCTCTTCGTCCTAGAACTGGTTACTTTATATTACCCTTGAGATTATACTAGATAAATAGGGGTATGTTTATTGCATTCTGCTCATATTTTAGCTTAACAGTTAAATTATTTAGTGTGAATAGCTAACAAGTGCCAAATTAATAAGCACTAAAGGCATAGAAATAAAATACACACACACTACAATATGAAGAGAAAAGATTTTAAGTTCTCTTGGGATCTCTCTGAATATTTTCAGCAATTCCATGTCAGACTATTCCTTGCAGTGACTTGTTTATGAATATTCTGACCTTCTTGTTAGAGGAATATCTGGAGTGTTTTCTTTAGCATACCTATTCAGTGGAGATTCTAACCTTTCCGTTTTTCACTTGTTTTACCCAGAGCTCATAAGAAAGAAGGGCATTATTAGTGTGTAAGTACATATAATATATAGTATATACTGACAGTATAGTATATTTGAATTCTGAATATGCCCCATTTCAATAATCAATAAAAGCCCCACACATTGTAAACCTCTGTCTCAAATTTCCCTCAAGACTTTGTGAAGTCTTCCCAGATTTCCGCATAAACTACCCTGTCTCCTCTCTCTCCCCCCCAAGCCACTGTTCTCCTCTTACTTCTGATTATCCTCTCAAAAACCAGTCACTCCTTTCCAAGATCCATCCTCCTTACACTCCCCCAGTCTCCTCCTCTCCTCAAAATTTACCTGATTCTCTCCCCCTCATCCCCAAACACTTATTTTTCTCCTCAAACTGTTTTTTGCACCTGTCTCCTTTCCCTCTTCTATATTCTGCCCTGTTTTCCCTTTCCTCAATAGCTGCCCCCCTAGCACCTAGCACTGCTAGTGCCTGTCATCTCAACGGTTTCCCACGGACTGTCCTCCCATAACTATCCCTTAGTACCTTGTCACCACCTAGTGTCCATCATCCATAGCTGTCGTCCTCCATCATATCAGTGCTCCTCATAGCTCCACCTGCCTCGCTAGCTAAGGCAAGAAAGGGGAAGTGGAGCAGCACTGGCTAGGGTGGCAGCTTCTATCATTTTCCAGCCAGGCCCCTCCTGCTGTGCAGATGCTCAAAGCTGGCAGGAATGGTGGCCAAACAAAGAAGGAACTGAGCCCAGTGCAAGCATGAACCAGAGCTATGGGCTCCTATTTGTCCAGCAAGAGGACATGGCCTACTTTCCACTCATCCCTTTCTTCCTACAGCACAAGGCAGCAACTGTATCCTGCCTATTGAGCTATTAATAGCTAATCAGCAGCCAACAGGAGGAAAGAGGGGAGAAATAGAATGCTGAGCACTGCTGCAAAAAACAACTTCTGAATCTCTTTTCTGCCCCTTCTACTACTTTCACACCCTCCCCTTTACAGCCCACCAAAAGTTGTTTTTTTTTGGCGGCGGGGAGTGGGGGGAAGATATTCACCAAACCCGCCGGGTATTTACGCAGAAGCCTGTGAAACCTCATTATCTTCAGCTGAGTTGCACAAGTATGCGAACCACGATGCACCAGAAGTAATGCATTTCAGCATAGACAAATGGGAAGTTATATATGTAGAAACAAAGACTGCAGGCCATAACTACAGAATAGGGGGCTGTATCTTGGACAACAATGACTCTGAAAAGGATTTAGGAGTTATAATGGGCAAGCTTCTCAACAGGAGCTCTCAGAGCAATGCTATGGCAAACAGAGATTATGCGATCCTTGGATGTATAAACAAGGAGTTGCGAATAGGCAGGTGTATATGGCACTGGTGAGACGGATACTAGAGTACTATGTACAGTTCTGGTGTTCATATTTTATAAAAATATGTTTAAAAATTGGAGAAAGTCCAATTGAGAGCCACGAAATCGATTCCATCGCTGGAAAAAAATGCCTTACAGCAGAAGATTTACAAAAAATTCAGTCTGTTTAGATTATCAAAAAGACAACAGAGGTGACTTCATTACAGCGCATAAGAACCATCACCTGCAGAAAATACTGGGTGCTAAAGGGATTTTTAGAAAAGAAAAACAATGGCTGGAAGTTAGAGCCAAACAAACTCACATTAGAAACAAGGCATGCATTTTTAGCCATTGAAACAAACAAGGCAAGTGGTGAATTCTCCATCTCTTCATGTCTTCCAAACAGATGCCTTTCTGAAGATACACTTTATCTAAATGCAAATACTTAGGTTTAGTACAGGGTAACTGGGTGAAAGGTAATAGCCTGTGATATACAGGAAGCCAGACTAGATGATCCCAAGGTCCCTTCTGGCCTCGAACTATGAATCTAGAAAGCTTTTTGTTGCTTCCTACTAGCCCAAACTGCAGCAGCTCCAAAAGCTTCATGCATCAAATATAAAGCAAAACAGGCTGAAGGTCACGGCACAAACAAAATCACTAAAGCTCTTAGGATTCCAAAGCCTCTGGCACTCCTCCCTTTTAGTTGGGTTCAAATTTTCAAGTGTCCGTTTTATTTCTGTAGCTGAGAGAAGCTGAAGGAAATAAGTTATTTCTGTAGTGATGTAGCTTCAGAACCACTATTGGAATGTGACACTAGGCAGACTGCTTGTTCAGTGCTGTCAAATTATTTCCACACATGCTACCTGCTGAATTCTATTTTTGTATGAAGAAGAATTTCTAGACAAAAACACTACAAAACCAATTATATATATACACATTGTATAATACATCAATGATGTTTTCATCCACTGGACAGATGACAAACTTCCTCACAGATTTTCACAACTTCAACAACCACCATCCGTACATCAAACTCTTCTCTGGAACACTCCCACACCAGCATCAAGTTCCTGGACACCACGATCAGCTTCAACAATGGAACCTTACTGAGAACTATATACAAAAAAATCCCTCAGATCACCTACCTTCACAGACCCAGTAACCACCCTAAAAACAGACCAAGAACTCTTATCTACAGCCAAGCACTCAGATGTCACAGAATATGCTCTGAGGAGAAAGTCCAGGATATACACCTAAACATACTCAAAACTACATTTACCAAACAAGAACACTCCACCAGAGAAGCATATTGTAACATTGAAGGATACACCCAAATACCCTGAGTCTACACTATGGCTTTAGGTCAAATTTAGCAGCGTTACCTCAAATTAACCCTGGACCCGTCCACACAATGAAGCNCTCCGATGAGGGGATTAGCACTGAAATCAGCCTTGCCAAGTCAAATTTGGGATAGTGTGGACGCAATTCAATGGTATGGGCCTCCGGGAGCTATCCCAGAGTGCTCCATTGTGACCACTCTGGACAGCACTCTCAACTCAGATGTACTGGCCAGCTAGACTGGAAAAGGGAGCAAACTTTTGAATTTCATTTCCTGTTTGGCCAGCATGTTTGCAGAGCTCGTCAGCATGATGTGCACACCGCCGGGGCACATTACCCAGCCCATACTTTGTGAGAAGTCTATGACCATGTCCCTCTCGTCACCGCACTGCCGTCAGCCCCTCGCCTGGTTTTGCGCAAAACAATTGTCTGTCGTTGCTCTGACAGAGGGAGGGGCGACTGAAGACAGGGCTTACAGGGAATTAAAATCAACAAAAGACGTGGCTTTGCATTAAGGAGAAACACAAACAACTGTCACACAGAATGGCCCCCTCAAGGACTGAACTCAAAACCCTGGGTTTGGCAGGCCCTTGATTTCACAAAACAAATCGGTTCAATTTCTTGTTTTGATCCATCTATTTTTTAGATCATAGGCTGGCAGCAGACGGTGCATTACGATTGCTAGCCATCATCACTTCCTGGCTGCTCGCCAGAAGATGGTGCAGTATGACTGCTAGCCATCGTCATCTCCTGGGTGCTCGGCAGAAGATGGGAATGACCTGGCTGAGTCACTCTCATGTCTGCCCAGGCACCCCGACCAATCTCAGCGAGGTCAGCTAAAAGAGCATCCAGGAATATGACAATGGCTACCAATCATAATGCACCGTCTGCTGCCAAAAGGCAATGAGCTGCAGCTGTGCAGCAATGCAGTCCCATGTCTGCCAGCACCCAGGAGACATACGATGACGATGAGCTGAGCGGGCTCCATGCTTGCCGTGGGATGACGTCTGCTCAGGTAACCCAGGAAAAAAAGGCGCGAAATGACTGTCTGCCGTCGTTTTCATGGAGAGAGGGGCCTGACGACATGTACCCAGAACCACCCATGACACTGTTTTTGCCCCATCAGGCATCGGGATCTCAACCCAGAATCAACAATGGGCTGCGGAGACTGCGGGAACTGTGGGTTAGCTATCCACAGTGCAACACTCCAGAAGTCGATGCTAGCCTCAGTACTGTGGACACAGTCCGCCAGCTTAATGCACTTAGAGCATTTTGTGTGGGGACACTCAATAGACTGTATAAAAAAGATTTCTAAAAATACGACTTCTATAAATTCAACCTAATTTTGTAGTGTAGACATACCCTGAGAGAACCTGCTTCAATACAGACATAAAATTCCATCCGAGCACCCACCCTTAGTTCTCATCTTCCACCCTCACACTGGAACCCATACGGGTATCATTTAACAACTACAGCCAATATTCAATGGGGACCCTATCCTGAAAAAAAATCTTTCTTGAAACCCCACGCCCACCCCCCTTTCTGGCCTTCAAACAACACCCAACCTCATCTTCAAAAGCAAGCTCTCCACAGACCAGGACACACAAGCTCAAAATGGGACCAGAGTCTGCCAGAACAGATACAAAACCCACAGACATATCTCCACTGCACAAAGATCAACATCCCCTCCGAACACACTTTTCAAGATCCATAGGTCCTACACATGCCTATCACAACATGTGGTGTACCTCACGCAGTCCACTAAATGCCCCAACAGCTATGTGGGCGAAAGCTGACAATCTCCACGCTCTCGAATGAACTTGCATAGGAACATTTAGGCCTAACTATGATAAAAGACAAAAACACTCATCACTTCTGGGTGAACACTTTTCACAAAGCAATCACTCTATATCTGACCTTTATGTCATCCTCAAATGGAACCCGCACAGCACTTTCAAAAGATAAGCCTGGGATCTTATTAAAACCATGATTTTGAATTTAAAGACCCTGGATTTACAGATGATTACAACAATCTGTAGCCCATCAACCCCCCTTTCTGTCCTGTGACTAAAGAGTGTTAACAGGCCACATTACCTTGAATGGTCCCTTAGCATATATGCAAACTACTTATGCTAAACGATCTTTTATTTAGCTGGGACACTTGAGAATCTTTCCCAGACCTTAACAAAAGATCTGTGTAACTGGAAACCTTGCTTCTCTCATCAACAGAAGTTGATCCAATACAAGATATTACCTCACCCATCTTGTGTCTCTGACTTGTGGGTTATTCTGCTATTGACAAATAAAACAACCTCTTTCCTACTCTACTCTGAGAAGTATTTGAGACTGAGAAGTCACTTTATTTCACATTCTCCCAATATAAGCACTTCAAAAGTCCAGTAGAACTTCAGAGTCTGAAATCTGAATCTTAATGCAAGCAACACTCTAACACGAGTATTACAGAAGCATGACGAATTTTGTAACTGTAACAGAGGACATTTAAATCAGATACTAGTAATATGAATGTTTGGGGGAACTTACCTCTTTTTCAGTATCTCTAGATATACAGGTCCACTGGTTTTCCTTCACACTGTATGCCCAGAAGTCAGCCAGATCCTGAGTCCCATCCCAGCCACCAAACAAATAAACAGTTTCTATAAAAATGAAAGAACATACATGGATTTTAAAAAACACAAAACCAGTTAATTTGAGTGCCTTGAAGAGGCATGATCTTAAAACATACTTATGGTCTACTTAGGATGAAAAGGCAGTACAAATTGATCAATTTATAAGTCAGTGGACATGGAAAATGGTACTAATTTCAAGCCAGTTCCTTTCTGAATGCAATTCTCTCTCACCTGTTAATTGAAGGAGCAATGGAAAGGAGGTGGTTTATCTAATAATTAGGTTTTCAGAGTGGCTTGACGCAGTCCCCTTAGATATACAGCCAATCTTCTAGGCTATTCAAATTTTATTTATAATGTCTGTCTATTTCAGAAGGGAGAATCAAAACCAGTATTTCGCTGTAAAAGTACTGAAAAAAATTCAACCAATATTCATGTTCAGGGTACTGTGAATAAGTACAGCTTGTTCAACAAGGTGTTGGGATTTTGTATGGGATGTGGTGCAGGCTATCAACTAGAACCTGAAATTGGGTTCTATTCCAAGCTCTGGCAGCCTTGAGATTCGACATTGACTCAGTTACAAATGTTCTAGCTTAGTCTGCCCTTTTGTAAAACAGATATGCTTCCCTTAACAGTGAGGTAATTACAATTTATGAAGTGCTCTGAGATTTTCTGACAAGTGAGAAAAGCCACACAAACAAGTTAGTAGCAGAGCCAGAAAATTCCATGACTTCAAGTTCCAAGCCCATTCCTCCAGAGCTTGCTACCCATCAAGATTTAAACATCAGTGTATGAGGCATATTAAACCTATGACGCCACCAACCAATTAATGACCAACATAATGGTCTCCAACAGGTGTCCCAGGCAGTCATGCTCAGATATAACAATGTGTGTGAGAGACAGAGTCTCTGCACAAAGGAGAAGTGAAAAAGAATCTCAATGTTCTGATAAAAAGAGGAGTAGATTCACAGACTCTAGGACTGGAAGGGACCTCGAGAGGTCATCGAGTCCAGTCCCCTGCCTTCATGGCAGGACCAAATACTGTCTAGACCATCCCTGATAGACATTTATCTAACCTACTCTTAAATATCTCCAGAGATGGAGATTCCACAACCTCCCTAGGCAATTTATTCCAGTGTTTAACTACCCTGACAGTTAGAACTTTTTCCTAATGTCCAACCTAAATCTCCCTTGCTGCAGTTTAAGCCCATTGCTTCTTGTTCTATCATTAGAGGCTAAGGTGAAGAAGGAAACATCTAGTGTACTAGCTTGGTAGCTTTGAAGTCTCAGATCTTCTCAAAAGAAAATTTGATTTTAATACCAAAAAGCCAATTAATTAATGAACTAGAGTTCAAATTTATTTTTCTCACAATTTAAGAGTGTTTGGGGGGGGGGGGGGAGATAGGCAGCTTTCAAAACCCTTTAAGTATTCACCTAAAGTACTACTAAAAAAATTATGCACTAGTTTACTATAACAACTGTCTGCCAACTTTCAATCTGGTACCAATTAAACAGCACAGTTAAAAATGTGATATAGAATTTAAATGGCTATTGACCCTTGTCTATAATTGTGCTAGTGGGCACCACCATGAAAAGGTTATCCTGGTTCATTAACTTTAATTACCCTTCCTCTTGGGCTCAGGGCTCCCAATGTTCCCTGCGAAGAGCAAGTCCCTTTGTGCTCATAAATTCTCACAGTTCACAAAACCCACATTACCACAACAGCTTCATTGATAGCCGAAGAAAATAAAAGATTTGGCACAGATCACGTATCCTATTGGGTCTCTGCCAAAATGTCATGCCTCCTATGAAGGCTTTGTTGCACCAGTTGAAGTTTAATAGCAAACCTGAATAAATCTAATGAAAGCTAAACCTTTTTATCTACCTTAAGAAAACCTGGTAAAATGAAATAATCTTGCAAGCATTCAAAAGGAGTGAAATATCGTCATAAAGTAAATGCCAACTGTAAGCACCTCCCTCAGTGCTTACAAGTGGCAACGAAGAGATAAATGTACACAATGTCAAATTTGCTTTTATTCTTACTGCATAACTACATTCCAGCTCAGCGATAAAGGCTCCATCATTACCCAGTCCAGAATGACTGACATTCCTTCCCTTTCTACTGGCTTTTTAGCAGATGCACAAAATAGAACCAAACATCTTTTACTATTTATTGTATTGCCAGCACAATTTATGTACTGTAAAATTTGAGGATTTTTTTTTTAGAAGGACATCGGTGTTTCCAAATACAAATTTATCTGCCACCAAGAGATTCATGGTTGTTTTTTTTTTTTTAAATGGTTTCTTCTAATGTTTGAAACTATTCTTCCAAGGTTTAAGAAACATGTATTTTTATCCTTCACCACAAATCCAAAATAACTCAATTTTGCAGCAACATTTTCACTTCCTAGGCCCCTTTATATATGTGCACTATTCCACCATCAAATTGGGTATCTGTGACATCCTCCATAATGTTCGGCTTGTCATTAAATCATCAACTTTTATTACATTCATAGTCTCTGCCATACTGCATTTATCTCTGTTCACAGCATAACAAAATACCACAATATTCCCAATACCACAGTGTGTTAACAGTTGGTAAATGATGATTAGAGCAATCACAGTATCTGTTTCCCCTAACCACACTTACACATGCAGCTACTAGGCCTATGATTGCAGTGAAAACATTTCAACAGGATCCAAGACTTGTGAGAGAGGACAAGTCTGGTGAATGGATTTGGAGTAGTCTGATGGCGATACTGACCCTCTTAGTCTTGGCTTAGGCAACATATACTTATAGGTAAAGAGGCTGCACTTTGAAACTTTCAGTTTACCTCTAGAAAACACAATATTAGTATCCCCCATTTTAAGTGAATGGACTAGCTAGTCAAGACAGGGATCACATGTTCCTATGGGTATGTCTACACTACAAAATAAGGTCTATTTTATAGAAGTCGATTTTTAGAAATCGATTTTATACAGTCAATTGCATACCTCCACACTAAGCACATTAACTCGGTGGAGTGCATCCTCACTACCGTGGATAGCTTCGACTTACAGTTCCCGTAGTCTCCGCTGCCCATTGGAATTCTGGGTTAAGCTCCCATCGTCTGATGGGGCAAAAACATTGTCGCAGGTGGTTTTGGGTACATGTCGTTAGCCGCCCCTCCCTCCACGAAAGCAACAGCAGATAATCGTTTTGTGCCTTTTTTCCTGGGTTATCCGAGCAGATACCATAGCACAGCAAGCATGGAGCCCACTCAGCTCACTGCTGCTGTTTCGAGCTGGAGGCTTCTGCCTCAGGCTGCTCTCCCAGCTAGCAGCACCACACGGTCGCACCTATCCCAGCCTACCCCTTGCTCCCATGGCTCATGAAGGCTAGACAGTAGTAAGGAGCAGTTCAACCATCAGCTAAGCAAGTGCAGAATAGTGGTAGAATGTGCCTTTGGATGTTTAAAAGCTCGCTGGTGCTGTTGGTCAGACCTCAGCGCAAACCAACATTCCCATTGCTATTGCTGTTTGCTCCATAATATCTGAGAGAGTAAGGAGAAGACGTTTAAGGCAGGGAGGGAGGCTGAGGCAAATCACCTGGCATCCAATTTTGAGCAGCCAGACACCAGGACAATTAGAAGAGCACAGCAAGGCGCGCTGCACATCAGAGAGGCTTTGAAAACAAAGTTTTATGACTGGCCAGGCTTCTTTGTGACAGTTATGTGCATTTCTCCTTGATACAAACCCACCCCCTTTGTTGATTTTAATTCCCTGTAAGCCAACCACCCTCCCCCCTTCAAAATGAAGTAATTATTGTTTTGAATCCATGCATTCTCTCTTTATTAATTTTAAAAAATGAGATAACAGAAAGGTAGCCCGAGTGGGGTGGGGGAAGAGGGAAGGACAAGGTCACATTGCTTATTGAAGCCACACTAAAAATCAAACTGTTTGAATGACAGCCTTCTGTTGCTTGGCCATCCTCTGGAGTGAGTGGAGTGGCTGGGTGCCCAGAGCCTCCCCCCGCATTCTTGGGCATCTGGGTAAGGAGGCTATGGAACATGGGGAGGAGGGCAGGCGGTTATACAGTGGATGCAGCAGGGGTCTGTGCTCTTGACCACTTTCCTGCAGCTCCAAGAGATGCTTCATCATGCCCGTTTGCTCCCCCATTAGTCTCAGCATCGTGTTCCGCTTCCATTCTTTGCACTCACTTAATTCTTTCCTGGCCTCTGCCACTGAATGCCTCCATGCATTAAGCTGTGCCCTATCAGTATGGGAGGACTGCAAGAGCTCGGAAAATGTGTCATCGCAAGTGTGGGTTTTTCTTGACTTCTAATCTGTGATAACCTCAGGGACGGAGATGATAGGGGGAGCATAGAAACATTCTACGCTCTACAATTCTGCGGGGGGACTGCATGGTCACCTGTGCTGCTGAGTGCTTCTAAGTTCACTACACTGACCAAACAGGAAATTCAAAAGTTCCCAGAGCTTTTCCTGGGTACCTGGCTAGTGCATCAGAGTTCAAAGTGCTGTCCAGAGCGGTCACAATGGAGCACTCTCCTGGAGGCCAATACCATCAATTTGCGGACGCACTACCCCAAATTCAACCCAGCAAGGTCAATTTTAGCGCTACTCCCCTCGTCGGGGAGGAGTACAGAAGTCGATTTTAAGAGCCCTTTAGGTCGATGGAATGCGGTTGGTTGTGTGGACGCAGTCATTTTTAAATCGTTCTAATGTGGCCGAATTCGACCTAATCCTGTAGTGTAGACCAGGCTAAGTGTTTGAAGACTGCCTAATGCAATGAGGCTCCAATTCCAATTGACATGTCTTGGTAATCTAGTCAATTTAACATTAAAACAGCAAAAAAGGTAACATCCCTTAAAAGAACAAAAAATACAAAAAGGTAAAAGGAAGCTTCATGTGCAACCATTGGAGGGAAACAATTCGATCTCACAATGATTGTGACACAGAGGGAGCAGATCCATTCCCAGTGGTGCCATTCTGATAATACAAGTTACAATACAGAAGTGCAGGTAGCGGGAAACCTCATTTTCACTCAATTCTTCAGATACTTACGATACAATTGAGAGTCAGACAGTATTCCAGGACAAGGTCTGCAAGTCTGATGCAGCATTCCAACCTCTGTGCCCAGAAAGGCTCACTAACAGCCTTATTGTCCTGTCGGACATGATTAAAGATCACTAAAAGTCTTAATTCTAAGATGGTACAAAAGAGTTAAAACTACATGTAAGAACAGGAACAAAGTCATCCCAAGCAAGGAACCCTACATTCTCACCTGCTCCCTCAGAACTCTCAAGCAGACCAAAGAAACACATAAAATAGCAAATGTCCAAGTTAAAGCTGCTTGTCTTCAATGACAAAGGAGCAAGGCAACTCTTCAAGGTTGCGTACTGCTTCCATTAGGCTGCTCTTTTAAATATCAAATATCTGTACTCTGATCAAGATGAGTTTTGCATGCAAAAGACGGGAAAGGAAATGTCTACTGTCTATTTGAGTTAAACAAAAGACTGATGGAATATCAGCTTGTACAGCAGATATTTTTCTACCATGCATCTGAGATGTGAACAATCCTTATTTTTAGTACTATGGTAGCACCAAAAATGTGCTAGACACTGCACAGACGTATAGGGAAACGATCTGTGCCTCAAAGATTACAATCTAAAGACTAAAAACAAAAGGGAGAAAACAGTAATGTCTTATTCTTTGTGCTCCCATGTCTGTAACCACCTACTGTCTCGTCTTATACTTAGATTGTAAGCTCTTTGGGAAAGGGGCCATCATTTTTCCCCTCTGTGCCTGTACAGCACAATGGGGCCCTGCCATGACTGTAGTGCTCCCACAACACAAATATAACGACATACAAGTAAAGTGATCAGAGAGAAGGTAAACAAACCAAAATTAGATTTGTTTTTTTCCTTTTAAAATGTCATTTCTTGCAGGCATTGCAATGGGTACTGGAGGACAGATCTGAATGGAGAGGGCAGTGGCCTGGCATGTCAAGGTAATTATATTGTAGTAGCACCCCAAGAGCTCAGTCAAGATCAGGATTCCACTGTGATGCATATTGTAAAAATATACAGGAAAAGACTCTCCCTGCGCCCAATAATATGTATCAGAGGTAATCCTGCATCACTCTCCAGCTTCCCACTCAACTCCTCCTTTCCCACTCACAGTCCAAATTTGGAATTTCTCCTCTCAAATCAACCAGTGAATATTTGCAAGAGACTATAGCACTGTCACATCCATCCAAAGCCCTTGTCAGCTATAATTTGGAGGTCAGAATTCCCTACTGTTTTTGCCATGCCCAAAACTCAAAATTAAACTATTTCTTCAAAAAACTATATTCAAGAGTACTTCTAAATTGCTTATTCTGGCAAAAAAGCAGGCCTTAAGAGGCCTACTCTGCTCTCCCCTTTTCTTCCCTTACTCTCAATACTGTTGCTATCGTCAACAACCCCCCTTTCCCAAGAGTGCAAGAAGTTGCACTACTCTGTCCATCCTTTACCACCATGCCTTAACCTGGATACTGCTTACCAACTTCTCTCTAAGCTTCCCTTTTTCAGAAGAGTATTTAGTAACCCTCCCCCATCACATGCTACACAACACATCAGTCAGATTGCCTCTCTCCAGAGAACTTGTGCATTCACGCAGCCATTTTCATGTCACTCTTAGTCTGCACAAAAGATTACACTCCTCACTGGTAGTGTAAATCAAGGGCAATGGGAATAAATCTCATACTAAGACGACTTTGGGTAAAATTTTCAAAAGTTGCTAAGTCACTCAAACCTAAATCCCACTGAATCAATGAGATTTAGGCACTTTAGGAAATTTTACCTTTTTTATTTTACAATATACTGCAGTGCATTTAATAGCACTACTACATTATGAAGCACAGATCACATTAAAATTGAACTAGACTTGTTGAAACAAACACTGTAATGAGTTACCCTTGTTCTTTCATTAAATGCGTCACTTGCTACCTCACAAGAGTCACAACATGGCGTCTCAGACAGTTTGAATTAACTAGATTCTACCATACTGAACAGCAATCACTAGGTTCACTCATATATCATAAGATACCAATGAAGTGGTTCCTGCTCCTCCAATTCTCTCAATATGCTTACCAATTTTCAATAGAGTAGGCTAATATAAGCAACCCCAGGTAAATACTTAAACGACAACTAGGGGGAGGGGAAGATTAATGTTTAGTCATATTAATTGTGTTACAGTAATGGAACCAAATGACATGCAAACAGTGCTTCTCCCAATACCTTTTATTATACCTGGGGTTCTCAGACTTTTGTACTGGTGACCCCTTTCACACAGCAAGTATCTGATTGTGACCCCCTCAAATATATAAAAAAGTGTTTTTAATGCATAACACCATTATAATTGCTGGAGGCAAAGCAGGGGTTGGGATGGAGGACAGCAGCTCGCAACCCCCCATGTAATAACCTCGTGACCCCCTGAAAGGTCCCAACCCCCAGTTTGAGAACTCCTGGATTATACCTTGTGCTCCCTTCTTTCCCCCTCAACCAAGTAAACTCATGTCTTATTCTCAGCTTTTAGGTAAGCGTCCTGAGACAGAAGTGCTTTTATTTGAGTAAAATCAGCATTTTCTTTCCTTCTTTTCTCAATTTAAGCCTCTCATCTGCCTCTACTGTACCTACGCCAACCTTGGTGTCATCCTCTGCTACTTTTCCTGTAATGCCTTTGTCTGAATCTGACTCACCATATCTCTGCAGCATTGTCCATGTGTACTGCTGCCTTCGTTCCATCTCTGCTGAAACCTTTAACTAGGCCTTCATCTGTGGTCAGCTGACTATCGCAACTCCCTTTTCCACTGACCTTCCTGCTGCTTAGCTACCTAGTGTAATTTGCCTACCTTCTCCCGTATAAAATTGTGGGCCTTCCTGGAGGATAGCTTGGCTTCATTCCCATGAGAAACAACGGGAGGTGGTATCCATTTTCAAAGAGAGCAGTTCTTCGTGGAATTCCGTGAAGGAGACTGTTCATCTGCTTCTCCATAAAGGAAAAGCTTTCACTCATAACAACACCGGGGGGGCGGGGAATCACCATTAATCCAAATGTAGCCCAATGCATGAGATTTTAGTGAGCTTTAGCTATGCAATGTAAGCAGGGTCAGTTTTATTTAATTGAGATCATCAGGAATAAAAGTACAGTGATAAAAATATTTCTGTTGTGAAATGTTTGTGTAATTAATTTTAACTTTAAACCAGTTAATGAATTTACTTGTAAATTATCAGAACATTCACTCTGTACTCAAGAAACAAATGCTGTAATTTGGGGGACATTACAACATATGCTTCATATATAAAATGATTAAATCCCTACTTCTAGTGCAAAACTCAACTCAAACTTAACTATGGGACTGCAAGGAATGATTCCATAACAAAGTATGCATTGTATTCCTGTCAAAGAGACGCTGTTATTCTTTAAAACCTGTTTGGCATCCTGACATTAAGTAGCAGAATTCATCCGCAATATACATATATATGTTTTTTCTGTTTCTATGCGGAACCTACCTCTCATTTGCTTAAATAAATGGCCTGACAAAGCGTGATTAGGTCATTTTGATAAAGATACCAGCAGTAGATGTCTGAATCCTCTTACAAAATGCATCAAGGCAATGACTCTGCTACTTGCAGCTCTGTTCTGCTGGGAATACAGCACTGAAATCAAAGCCTGCACTCCTCTGAGTATTTTGCCAGAATCTACATATGTAAGAAGGTACTCTAGTTCTATTACAGAACTAGGCAGAGCACTTGCCTCTAACATCCTTGGGTGATGACCCATGTTTCCTTATATCAGAGCTTCCAAAATGCAGTCATAACTTTCTTCCCCTAAAAAGGTACAGAAAACTGTCCTGCCTCCCATATAACCAGTGATTTAAAAATAGGTCCATCTTACAGAAAAAATGAAAATGGACATTTTAAACTGTATGCACCTGTGGATGTATAAAGTTATTGTCCCTGATCTAAGCCTGGCATGGCCTGGTTAATGAATATACCTCTGTGCAAATATATTAAGAGTGTTCTGCTCAGGGCTGGCTCTAGGCACCAGCAGAAGCAGCACGTGCTTGGGACGGCACATTAAGGGAGGCATCTCGGCCAATCTTGGGGCAGTCGGTCTTGGCGCAGCACATTCCAGCCGCCCCCCCTGCCTCCCCATTTTTTTTGGTTGCTTGGGGCAGCAAAAAAAGCTAGAGCCGGCCCTGGTTCTGCTGTGGTGTTTGACTGGAGTACTGTCTGGTCCTGAAAAGATTATCTTATCTTAAAGTTAGTTATCTTACATTAGGAAGGACATTATGGATTACAGCATGAGCATCAGACCTTTTTGCACCATGCATATCTGACTATATTTTTGAGATACAGAACTGAATTGCCCGTCCCCTCCATCATGCTCCTACATGTGTAAAAATAAAATAAATAAATAAATAAAAAGAAAAGCAGCACTACACAAAAAGAATAAATTAATTTTAGCCTCCAGCTTCATTCAGTGCAGCATTAGAGCAGTACAACTAGTTTTAAAAACATTCTTAATATCATCTGATTACTTTACAGGAGAGGTAACCTAGTAACCCACAGAATCTTTAACATAATGTATTTATCCCCTTTCATCTCCACCCACAAAAAAAAAAAAGTCTATTCCCAGAAATACTTGTAAGAGGGCAGAGTTAGTGTTAACTTGTCCTGCATGACTAAATTATTAGAAGCTACATACCAACATCATACTTGCCCCAACAGATTAACATAAGCTTTGGTATTCTATTTTAAGCCTGTGGACAGTGATGACTTTCACTTTTGCTGGCTCATTTTTGTTGGAAACTAAGCAAGCGCAGCACTGTATATAAGCTACAAAATACAAGGTTGAAAGCAGCACAGGTTAGGCCTGGGCATCAGGGAATAGGGGTTTGTTCCTGACACTGACTTACTGTGAGACATGGAGAAGTCACTTAACCTTTCCCTACCTCACTTTGTATAGATGGTAATGAGGATAATGCCAATCTCTGAAAGTCACTTAGATGAAGAGTGTTAAGCACAAATTGTTATTCCCTCTCATCCCCAGAATCTGTGTCATAACAGTTCAGCAAGTGGGGCAAGGCGTATGTTCCTTTTTTTCCTTTTTCCATTAACATTAGGCATGTGTGAGGCTCCCTAGAGAGATTAGCTTCAGTTTGTAAAATACACCCCAAAGCCATGCCTAGCCAAATTCCCACACCTTCGATAAATGGGCCCAAGCACAAAAGGAAGCTTCAGCAGCCATTAGTAGAAGCAGCAGGTTTTACAACACAAACAGTATCAGCAACCTTCCTGGCCTTCTCATGAGCCAAATTAAATACCAGAAACACCCAGAACTTCCTCATGAGCAAAACCACCACCACATAAGACATACTAACTTTGCAGGCCCAAGCAGGCCCTGAAGCAAAACTGAGTACAGCCTCCCAAGAAGCCTACAGGGAATCTCTTCTCCAGAGCTGTAAGAATGATCCAAAGTTACCCTCTGTCACTAGAAGCATAAAGCTTGCCGGTGAAATTGACTAAAAGAATGGGAGGAAGTCCAGTTCTTCCTGAAAACAAAGTATATCAGTTTAAGAAACTGGAAGACTGACTCCATTTCCCTGCCTTATTTAATATCAGAATGATCACACGTCAAAGCTTGACCTAGTCAGCTTGCTCTGAGTAAGGGAGGAAGAATCACACTTACTAATGCATTCATTCCAAAAATATTTAATACATTTCATGTCAAAACGCATATATCCCTCTTACTTGTATCAGCATCACTCCTGCTGCTTTGAAATAAGCACTCGATCTTGAAAAAACTATATTCTATAGCCACTAGAGTGCGCTTTACAGCTCTCATTTCACATGGTAGTGCTTCTCTCAACACAATCTCTAACAAGGAAAATTTATCCCCATAGATCTTCCTCAGATTCTTCTACCTCTCTCCAAGAAGAATGTTTGCCAGCCTCATACAAATGAAGTACTTCCTCTCTGGGGCAATAATTATATATTGGGTGACACAGGTTTAGAACTTCATCAACCAGGAAACCATAATGGGGAACAAGCAAGCTATTTTTAGGGCTGTCAAGCGATTAAAAAAATTAATCATGATTAATTGCACTATTAAACAATAATAGAATACCATGTATTTAAATATTTTTGGATGTCTTCTACATTTTCAAATATACTGTTTTCAATTAAAACACAATACAAAGTATAGTGTTCACTTTATTTTTGATTACAAGTATTTACACTGTAAAAAACCCAACAGAAATAGTATTTTTCAATTCACTTAATCCAAGTACTGTAGTGTAATCTCCATCATGAAAGTTCAATTTACAAATGTAGAATTATGTACAAAAAAACTCCATTCAAAAATAAAATGTAAAATTTTAGAGCCAGGAAGTCCACTCAGTCCTACTTCTTGTTAAGCCAAATCGCTCAGACAAAGAAGTTTGTTTACATCTGCAGGAGATAATACTGCACAGTTCTTTACAGTGTCACCTGACCAGGGCCGCCTCCAGCCTTTTTTTTCCATGCCAAGTGGCGAAGAAAAGAAAAAAAACGGATTGAGCTGCCGCCGAAGAGGAAGAGACAGAGTGAAGGACCCGCCGGCGAATTGCCACTGAAGACTAAAGCGGAGTGTTGGGCTGCCGCCAAAGACCCCGACGTGCCGTCCCTTTCTATTGGCCGCCCCAGGCACCTGCCTCCTTTGCTGGTGCCTGGAGCCAGACCTGCACCTGACAGTGAGAACCGGCGTT
Source organism: Chelonoidis abingdonii (assembly GCF_003597395.2). Taxonomy (NCBI): domain Eukaryota; kingdom Metazoa; phylum Chordata; order Testudines; family Testudinidae; genus Chelonoidis; species Chelonoidis abingdonii. Next base: position 6,027,782 of record NC_133769.1, read on the forward strand.
CTCATGGCACTGTTGTAGTCAGAATTGCAAGATATTTATGTGCCAGATGCACTAAAGATTCATATATGTCCCTTCATGCTTCAGCTACCATTCCAACGGACAAGCATCCATGCTGATGACTGGTTCTGCTCGATAAGAATCCAAAGCAGTATGAACTGATACATGTTCATTTTCATTATCTGAGTCAGATGCCACCAGCAGAAGTTTGATTTTCTTTTTTGGTGGTTCAGGTTCTGTAGTTTCCACATTGGAGTGCTGTTCTTTTATAACTTCTGAAAACATGCTCTACACCTTGCCCCTCTTAGATTTTGGAAGGCACTTCAGATTCTTAAACCTTGGGTCTAGTGCTATAGCTATCTTTAGAAATCTCACGTTGGTACCTTCTTGGCGTTTTGTGAAATCTGCAGTGAAAGTGTTCTTGAAATGAACAACATGCGCTGGGTCACCATGTGAGACTGCTATAACATGAAATATATGGCAGAATGTTTTACCTGCAGAGCAGGGGACATACAATTCTCCCCCAAGTAGTTCAATCACAAATTTAATTAACGCATTGTTTTTTAGTAAGTGTTATCAGCGTAAAAGCACGTCCCCTGGAATGAAGGCCAAAGCATGAAGGGACATACGAATGTTTAGCATATCTGGCACAGAAATACCTTGCAACGTTGGCTACAAAAATGCCATGCAAATGTCTGTTCTCACTGTCAGGTGACATTGCAAACAAGTTTGTCTGAGCGACTGACAGAAGTAGGACTGAGTGGGCTTGTAGGTTCTGAAGTTTTACACTGTGTTGTTTTTGAGTGCAGTTATGTAACAAAAACAAAAATCTACATTTGTAAGTTGTACTTTCACAACAAAAAGACTGCACTACAGTACTTGTATGAGGTGAATTGAAGAATGCTATTTCTTTTCACTTTTACAGTGCAAATATTTATAATAAAAAATACACACATTTCAAATACAACACAGAATACAATATATACGAAAATGTAGAAAAACATTCAAAATATTTAATAAATGTCAATTGGTATTCATTGCTTAAGAGTGCAATTAAAACTGATTAATCACAATTTTTTTTTAATTAATCACGAGTTAACTGCAATTAATCGACAGCCCTAGTTATTTTTAAACATATTCTGTCCTCATGCCCATGCACCTTAACTTGTTACAGCCTTCAATTCCCTATCTATACATCCACAACCAATAAAGCCACCCTGAGCTCCCCCAAATTTTCAATAATCCCACATTCCTCCTTGCCCCTCAAGGGGTATCACACTGTAGCTGGGGTACGATTTGCAGCTTGCATGGACATACCCACAGTACCTTTAATCTAGCTAGCCTGCTAAAAATAGTAGTGAGGACGCAGCAGGCAGCACAGGCTTCAGTGTAGGCAGCACAAGTGAATACCTACCCGGTGGGGTGAAACAGGCTTGTGCAGCCTGCACTGCCATATCCTCACTGCTATTTTTCACAAGATGGCTGGATTAAAGCTAGTAAATGCACACCTACACAAGCTGCAAATTGCAGCCCGACCTATGGTACAGACGTACCCAAAGCCCTGGCACTCGCCCCTCTCTCCCCACTAACAGTAAGTCACCTTTATTACATTGTATTAATCGTATGGGTTAGATGGGGAAAGGGTTAGAAAACATATTTGTTAAGAGTATTTAAATAAGAAGTTGAGGGCAACAAAGTCTTCTGAATGGTAACAGCAAGGTTAACCAGTAATTGGAAATATATAACAACATACACTATCAAAATCCTGACCATCCTACTTGTATCCCCCTTTCCTTTATCTTTTGACAGACTAAGTTCTTTGGGGCAGGGACTGTACCATTCTTGTGTGTTTACACGGAACCTAACACTTTTTTCCCCTCCATAGCAGTGCACACAAAGTAGCTACAGGGTAGGGATTTGTATATTTATTACAATTAGACAGCCACAGTGAAAAGGTAACAACCTTTTCACTGTGGCTGTCTAATTGTAATAAATATACAAATATACAAGAGGAGCGAGAAAAATTGTTCTTAACCTCTGATGATATGACTAGAAGCAATTAAATTGCAAGTTTAGGTTGGACATTAGGAAGTTTTTCCCAACTGTCAGGCAGAGGCGGCTCTAGGAATTCTGCCACCCCAAGCATGGCAGGCAGACAAAGCCGCAGGACCAGCGGACCCTCCGCAAGCAAGCTGAAAAGGGCAGCCAGCCTGCTGCCCTCACAGCGAAGGCAGAGCACTCCCTGCAGCTTGCCACCCTGAGCACACGCTTGGCGTGCTGGGGCCTGGAGCCGCCCCTGCTGTCAGGGTGGTTAAGCACTAGAATAAATTGCCTAGAGAGACTGTGGAATCTCCATCACTGCAGATTTTTAGGAGTAGGTTAGACAAACGACCATCAGGGATGGTCCAGATAATACTTAGTCCTGCCATGAGTACAGGGGACTGGACTAGATGACCTCTCGAGGTCCCTTCTAGTTCTATGATTAGGCAAGTGGGTTTGGAGATTTCCTCTAATGCTTTCCATTCTCCATCCATTGTATTGTAGTTTAAATAAATTACCTAAAAAATTGAAACCAGCATGATTATACTTCATTATTTTGACAAATAAAATATGCAGAATTTTAAAATGTTGTGTACAGTTTTCAATTTTTTGGTGCAGAATTCCCCCAAGAGTAAGTTCTTAGAAAAGTGGCGCTCATAGCACATGGCCAATCATTTTAAGACGAAGACAAAGAACGGTTTAGTTTTAAAGATCCCAGGGCCTTTCAGGAAAAAGCCCTGGCTCTTAATCAGAAGGTTTCTAGGTTATCAATGTGAGTTAGGGACCAGTAACACTTGGCCAGCAAAGGCTGAGATTGCTTCCAGCCTTCAGACCTGCAGCAGATAGGGGTGGAAAGGGCACCCGTAACACACCCTCCCCCATCCAAAAGATCAGATCACCGACGGAAGAAGTCACTCCTGCATCACCAAAACAAACAGCCTGAAATCTAGAAAGGTGGACTAGGGCTCCATAGAGGGAAAGCAGAACAACAATCTAGATGCACTAAGAGCAGAGTTTTGTCCCAACGCTAACAGAAAAAAAAGAAAATACAAAAGGAACTAGATATGTTTGCATATTTATAGCTGAGCTGGTACCAGCTCAATATAAGTAAGTCCCAAAATAAAAATAGGACAGAACTTTCTTCTTAAAGACTAAATGATCGTTCACCTGTCTGTACATCAATGACCATCTGATGGCCTCCTCTCATTCCTGGTCTGCTGTCCTCTCCATCACCTTGTTAAAGACAAAGGAAAGATTTTCTATTATACATGATTTTCTAAAAAAATATATAATTCATTCATTCATGCCATATAAGCTGAGCAGAGGCAGCATAACTTAAATAGCTCAGAGTTCTTCAAACACGCCCTTTTTCCCTGGATTGCCCTGGCAGACGCCATAGCACGGCAACCATGGAGCCCATTCTTTTTTTTTTTTTTTTTTTTTTTTTTTATTGTCCAATTGCTTTTTGTATCTTCCAGAGAAAAATCATTGTCATGTGTAAATTAGTGAACACAATGCTCTCTATCAGTACAGGGAGTGTCTTGCAAGAGGAGACCTTAACAGTCCCTGGATGTGAAAACATATCCTCAGGTCCATAAAAACTGAGCTTGAACCAACCTTTGCAGCCCCAACAGTGGGGACCAAAGGCTAATTCAGCTCCCAGCATGGTAAAAAGTAGCCCCAGAATTGCTTGAAGACAAGTCAGCTGGAATGGCACCTTAAATGATTTTCCGCCACTCCAGAAAAGCCATCTTGTATAACTTTTGGTTTAAAGCTATTGTTCTGTGAACAGTTCCTTATTGAACTGTACATTCATGTACATTATTTTAGTATCTGAAGATAAATGCATTGTGCCAGAGTGAAAAGTAAGTGACATCAGCTGCACCCGTAAAAAGCAGGACTAAGCAGTCTCACAGCCTCCCTTTTATCACCTTCATGTACTGTATCCACCAGCTACAATAGTGGCAATTACTAATGCAGGGGTAATTTAAAAAAGTGTTTCCATCTAGACTCTTACCTTTGGTACTTTTGGGGATAATCTGACCCCAACGCGGTTTGTATTCCTGCTGACTGATGTACTGATTGAACAAGCCATCTGCAAACACAGAAAAACCAACATATTGCTGCATGTAATGTATGCACTTACATTGTGCTGTAGCAGAATATTTTCAGATTAAAATAAGATGCACTCATTCAAACCTAACTGCTACTCTAGAGCTCTCTTTGAACTGTCATATGCATGACAGTTACTAATAACATTTTCAGAAGTCATACCTTATTCAATTTGTATTTTGACAAAATAAAAAGAGTAAACATTAGGCACTATATCAATCAAGAATCAACCTGGCTTGATTGCCATATCATGCCAGTTATCCATAAATCTCTAGCGTGACATGTTTTAATTAAGAATGAGTTCCTATTTCCATTATTTAAACAAGGGAAGAAGTTGCAAGTGCTTATAAATTCAGCCATTTTAGCTCATGCTGAGCTGAAACGGGGTCAGATGGCGTCTCCAGAGCTTCATCTAAGAGAAAAAAGTTAAAGCAGACAGTTGTAAATGCTGAGAAGAAAGAAACAGGCACTGGATCAAAACAGAAAAGTAAATTAGTCTTAAATCCCATCTCCTTCCTCAGTTTTTGTGTTGGTGGCCCCTTTTTTTGGAGGGGGAGGGGGGATGAGAGGAGGGGACAGAGATGCAAAAAGGGGACTGGGCTGAAAACTTTAACACCTGCTTGTTCATCTCTACTGTGTGTGTGCGGACTGTCAGTCCTAGGAAGAGGCGGGTGGAGTGGGTACTTTTCCCCATTCAGGAGCCCAGGCATTTGGGGGTAAGGCAGGGACTTTAAAAGTTATTAACTTAGTTGATAGACGTCCACTTCCTAAAAATACAGCTGCAAATTCAGAAGCGTATTACATACCCCAGATGCCTCTAAGTGGAAAAGTTAAAATCAAAACTGTGTAAGTTCTAAATTATGTGTAGTACATGACGAACTTTCTCCACATCATATTTTTAATTTTCTTCTGGTCTTAATTTGTCAGGACTGAGATCTAGGTTTAAATTAAAGGCTTAATTCTGCAAGTCGATGAGTGCTTCCTGAAAGAGGCTGAGCACTCTACGGTTCTTAAGTCTGGTCTCCCCACACACTACACATTATTTACAAACTCAAACAAGAGTTACATTGGTCAATTCTAGCTACAAAACTTTCAAAAGTTTTCAGACATTTTGATTCGCTCCAGAGATACATGCACAGTATATGTTCTGTTATTTGACACTAGTAAAAAATTCCACGTTAACAGAATCAGTCCCATTTTACTAGCCACAAACCAATAGGAAAAAATATCAATCAATCATTCTTTTATGGAACATTAGGATGGTTTGGTCGTCAAGAAAGGAACTTAGCAGCAGCATCAATCCCTTTGGCAGTGAACAGATAATTGGACACACAGAACAAGAGGATGAATTGCACCATATGACCTGAAAAGGGTGGTTTAACCTCTTGCCCATACTCAACACCCACGGGCTGCACTTGTCAAGACAGAATACTTCTCCCCTGCTGTGCCTTCAGCTTCTTTTAATAATGCTTCTTTTCTTCCACGGCACACTGGTTTGGAGATATTCCAGCTCTCTTCCCAGAAATGTTTCTTTCAGCTGGGAGCAGTTCCACATTCATTCTACTTGTGCTATAAATCAGCAGTGGCTTGTTTTGGAAGTTGAACCACTTACTAGTGGTTTGGCACATAGGCAGAAGGGGGCCCTAGGTGGATCTCCTTCTGGGTATCTGATCTATTCTGGTACCTTGCTCGTAGTTCCTGTTTTATCAGCTAAGCTGACCTGACATGTTTGAAGAAAGAGACAACGTACTGCTTAGGCTCGGTGGAGGATCAGACCTAGGTCAGATTAGGTTTTTATCATCTGTTTCCAATGAAACAGTAACAGTGGTTAAGAATGATATTTTCAACTCCATCGCAGAAACAATTTCAAGAGCACTTAGTTTTAAAGGAAAAATCAGATTCCAGAGCCCATGAGGCCTTTCACACAGGGCGACGGCCACGTCGACTCTAAAATTATGTCCGAAGATGATTCATTCTGTATCACTATCTATTAACTCCTTTACACCTATACTTGGATGCATTTTGCATATAGTAACATCCAACTCCTAGAGATTCCTGGTTAATCATCAGTGAGGTACAATTTACTAATATTAGAGACTATTTTGTCAACCAGTTGAATGTGATGTAGCAAGAGATTTTACAGAATAACTGAATGAAAGGACTATGCATGGCTTAGTATTACCCCCCAAAACTGCAGTGTCTCTGAAATTTCCAGGAAGATTCAACCATTCCCTTCTTATACACCCTAAGCACTTTGAGCACAGTCAACAAATATGATAAGACTTCTGGCTACTGACTTAATGGATGATCAAACATCAGATATTGACATGAACAAACAGCCAGCTGGAGCACCTCCTTGAAAAAAAGTGAAACCAGAACACTACTTGTAGCTTGCACACAGAAATCTAATCTGTAAGTACATTTTGCAGTAGTTTCATGCAGTTCTATTAAGTAACTTGGATTCTGCATTTGCTGTACAGGAATATTAACCAGACTTGTCTGTCAGAGCGTAGGCTGTCTGAAAGATGCAGGAATGAATCCAAATGTGAGGTATTTGAGCTACATCTGAGAACCAATTGAGATTTAGGGAACCTTTTAGTTCTGAGAGGAAGTCAGCCAGTTGCCAGAGTTTCAAAATGCCCATTTTCTGAGCATAATGCGCATGAGGAAGTCCTAAGAATCTGTGGGAAGAGTGTGATTGCCTGCCAAAAAGTTCTCAAAAGAAATTATCCAGTGAGATAGGGTGGAAGGCATCAGTGTTCAGCACTAGCAATACAAAAATCTACTTCTACTTCCATTAATCTTTATTCTCATCTATGCAGACCCATTTTTTCCGTCTAATACGGTGACGGCCTGCAAGAGGTATGGTATGTCACATTTTTAAACCCAGCATTACAAATATTTGCCCCCTTTTTTAAGTCAATTTGTGCTAAACTAACTCTGTGCAGCATCCCTGTTAAAGAAAAATGAAGTGGTGAAATGAGGTTAAGGCCATGAACCTCAAGATCAGCATGAGGTCAAAAGTTCACATCCCCAGGTTTAAGCTATCTAATGGCCAGGAGAGTTCAGAGTTTCTGAAGGCCTTCAAAGTTAACTGGGCATTTGTATACATTTCTCTTTAAATGTATGTTTGCACAGCACTGGAAGTATATACAACACTCTACTGATCAAAACAAATTTATCTGAAAAGCTAACACACAGGACAAGAATTCAGGAATGAAAAAGTCCCAAACTCTGCATCTGAAGAAATTATTGTAGAAAGGTTTCACAAAAGTTTTAAGCAGGGAACCTGAGGAGAGAAGGCATTTCAAACACAGAAGACAGCATAAGAGTAAAAGAGCATGTTGAGCAGGTGGTGGTAGAAGTCCAGAATGAAACACGGCAGACCAGAAAGAAGATGTTTGGCCCTGAAGACCAACGAGAGGAAGGATAGTTCAGTGGTTCAGGGCACTAGCCTGGGACTCTGGAAGTACAGATTCAATTCCCTGCTCTGCCACAGATTTCCTGTGTGACCTCAGGCAAGTCACTTAATGTGCTTCAGGATAATACTACTTCCCTACCTCACAGGGATGCTGTGAGGATAACACCACACAAATAATGCAGCTACACAAAAAAGGAAAGCTAGATGGAAAGATGAGTGAAAAGTGGGATTAAGGAGCGGCAACCTAATGTGAAAGCCACGGGAAGCCAGTGAAGTGGTTCAGGGATAATGTGGTCAAAGTAACAGAACGGGAAGCAGTAAAGGATAAGCCAGGAGTAATGCAAGTTACATGTAACCAGGAGCTTCAGTTAGCCAGTTATTGGATAATAGGATTATATCGTAGAAGTATTGATATCAGATTTAGAATATTCCTTCAGAATCAGTGACAGAATGTAGAATAGCATATGTAAATAAAAAAAATTCATGCTAAGTCAAATACATTGCTAGTGAAAGGAATAGCTCACTCTATCGTTACAATAAACTGGGACAAGAACAAAGGATGCAATGCCACAACATGCTTAACGTTGCAGGTATCAAGATAACTATGGCTATGGGTACATCTACACTACAGGATTATTCCGATTTTACATAAACCGGTTTTGTAAAACAGATTGTATAAAGTCGAGTGCACGCGGCCACACAAAACACAATAATTCGGCTGTGTGCATCCATGTACCGAGGCTAGCGTCGATTTCTGGAGCGTTGCACTGTGGGTTGCTATTCCGTAGCTATCCCATAGTTCCCGCAGTCTCCCCCGCCCGTTGGAATTCTGGGTTGAGATCCCAATGCATGATGGTGCAAAAATAGTGTCGCAGGTGATTCTGGGTAAATGTCGTCACTCATTCCTTCCTCCATGAAAGAAACGGCAGACAATCATTTCATGCCCTTTTTCACTGGATTGCCCTGGCGGACGCTATAGCATGGCAACCATGGAGCCCATTTTGCCTTTTGTTACTGTATGTATACTGGATGCCGCTGACAGACGCAGTACTGCAGCGCTACACAGCAGCATTCATTTGCCTTTGCAAGGTAGCAGACATGGTTACTTGTCGTTCTGTACCATCTGCTGCTGTCATGGGTGCTCTTGGCTGGCCTTCGCTGAGGTTGGCCAGGGACGCAAAGACAAAAATGGGAATGACCCCCTGGGTCATTCCCTCCTTTATGTTGTATCTAAAAATAGAATCAGTGCTGTCCAGAATATGGGGCAAGTGTACTAGAGAACCAGATGCTCCGTGTCAGATCCCACAGAAATGATGAGCTGCATGCCATTCTAGGGGGTGCCCCTGCAACAACCCCACCATTGCTTCCCTCCTCCCCCAACCCTTCTGGGCTACCGTTGCAGGGTCCCCCCATTTGTGTGATGAAGTAATAAAGAATGCAGGAATAAGAAACACTGACTTTTTAGTGAGATAAAATGAGAGAGAGGCAGCCTCCAGCTCTCATGGATAATCCAGCAGGACAGAATCTTTCCTTTAGACTTGGGGGGGGGGGGAGGAGCTGATGGAGTTCAGCCCCAGGTTGCTATGTAAGGACTTGTACCAGCTGTTCTGTATCATCGGCCGGGAATAACCTGGGAGTCATCTGATTTTTTAACCAGGTGCCCCAGTGACCTCACCTGAGGCCAGCCAGGAGCACTCACGGACGATGCAGAGGACGGCTACCAGTCCTACTGCACTGTACATCTGCCACTGGGAAGGCAGGGAGAGAGGATGCTGCTGTTTCAGGTGGCCCGAGACGTGTTACCAGCAGCAGTGCAGTAGACTTGGTGACATTGAAAAAGTCAAGAAAGCTATTTTTCCCGCGTATCTTTTGGGGGGTGGGGGGCGTCGGTAAATTGACAGATATCCCTGAACACACCCGGACAAAATGTGTTGACCCTACAGGCATTGGGGGCTCCAGCCAAGATGTAAATGCTCTTTCGGAGACTCGGGGATTGTGGTGATAGCTGGAGTCCTCAGACCCCTCCTTCCCTCATTGGAGCTCCATTTGATTCTTTGGGCTTTCTGTTACGTTGTCACACAGCGCTGTGCTGTGGACTTGTATCATAGCGTGGAGCATTTTTTTTACAAATGCTTGCTTTCGTGGCTCTGTACAGCAGCTCTATAGAACAGTATTGTCCTCCCATACAGCGATCGATCTCAGTATCTCCCGTACGGTCCATTGTGGAGCCTCTTTTGGATTTGGACTGCATGCCACCCGTTGCTGATCAGAGCTCCATGCTGGGCAACAAGAATGCATTCAAAAGTTCGCTGGGCTTTTCCTGTCTACACTGGCCAGTGCACTCCGAGTTTAGATTGCTGTACAGAGTGTCACAGTGGTGCACTGTGGATACCATCCGGAGGCGAATACCGTCGATTTGCGGCCACATTAACCTAATCCGATTGCTTTAATACCGATTTCAGCCTACTCTCTCGTCAGGCAGGAGTACAGAAACCAGTTTAAAGAGCCCTTTATATCGATATAACGGGCCTCGTTGTGTGGACGGGTGCAGCGTTAAATCGATTTAACGCTGCTAAAATCAGTATTAACACGTAGTGTAGACCAGGCCTATGTCTACACTACCACTTATGCTAGTATAACTTATTTCGCTCGGAGTGTGAATCAGCCATCCTGTGAGCGACATAGTTACACTGACCTAAATGCGGGTGTGGACAGTGCTAGGTCAGTGGGAGAACTTCTCCCATTGATGTAGCTACCATCACTCGTTGGGAATGGATTAAGTCGACAGAAAAGCTCTCTCTCATCAGCTTAGAGCAGATACCCAAGAGAGCTTACAGCAGCACAGTTGCATCAGCACAGCTACGCCACTAAGCTCTCCAGCGTAGCCATAGCCTAACATCAGGTATACACCAGAAACATTTGCTAACGCCAGTTTACAAAGTCCTTTTTTATTTTAAGCAAATTTCTGTATTGGCAAAAGCCCTAGTGTAGACGCAGTTATACCAACATGAAAGTGCTTTTCCCAGATTAGTTTATGTCGCTCAAGGAACCAGTATACACTGTGTCTAACACTAGGAGCATTTGCCAGTATTGCTGTAACAGCAAACCTCTTCTAGTGTAGACCTGGCCTAGAGCTGGACAGCCAGAGTTTTTTTGCACATTGCATAGGTGCAACTGAAGCAAGCAAGCAATCAGTTGTTCAAGGCCATTGCTCTATGCCAAGAGATGTCAGCAGTCAATGCAAACCTGGCATTTAAAACTGTGTCAGGAACTAGGCAGGTTGACTGTTCACCACAAAAAAAAAAAAAAAATGAAGCTGGAAAGCAATGGTGATTTCTTAACCAGTGAAATACTGGATCTAGGAATATGCCATACTTGTCCTTTGCCAATACTTCTATACCTGGATAAGCAGGAGAACACTGCAGCAGTTATGAATCATTTGTTCAAGTAAGAGAAAGTACTCAAGTACTTCCTAGAAAAAGCACAATCTATAAGTCTGGAGAAAACAGAGCAGTCCCAGAGGAGTGGAAAGTAGCACAGCACAATCCCACACAGTAAACAGAACATGCTATTTGATATACTTGATTTATAAAGGAGACAAAAACTATGAGGCAATCTTTTGTTACACTTCTTTTCACTCTCACTGTACCCCAGGAACCAGTCACTACTTTGATAAAAACTGCATTACTGATGTTGCCAGCAGGCACATACATACTTCTGGAAGTTGTGTTTATTCGCAGCTATTACAAATCAGGAGAGTTTAGCCCAGAAGGACAAAGCTCTGGGCTGGACTTGCCATCATGCTACGTTTTTATTATGCCACTGAAGTCAAAGGAGTTACCCGAAGATTTTCTTTTTATTATGCCAGTATAAGTTTCACCTAGACAGAGCAAATGAACATAAGAGCAGAATACTGAGAGTCAGGAATTGCTGAGTTCTAACTATGGCTGTGCTCCAAGCTTGCTGTGTAGGGCAAAGACACTTCAACTCTGCTACTCAAGCTCCCTCTGCACTCTAAATAAAGCTGTAAAAAAGGGGGTTAATCTTAAAATTATTTATAACAAATCTAGCTGCTGGGCCTCTGCTCCAAAAGTAAGAGCCTGTCTCCCACTCTCACCTCAGGGTCTTCCTGTAAGCAGACTCCTATTACAAGGCATATTGTCCCTACACCCATTAAAAGCCACTGCCCTCATTCAAATCCCTCCCAAAATATTATTTCTGCTGTGTTGCCCAAATAGGTAGGTTTAAAAAGAACAATCCATTAAATTTAACAAAATCAACCATAATGAAGAGATGGCCCTGTTAATTGGTGAGTCTTACTGAAAACCTGGCATTCCCTTAAACAAAAGAGAAGTTGGGAGGAGTGTATTACAGGCCTGCACAACTCGTAAGGCGGTGAGAGCCACATTACTCCAAAGGAAACAGCTGAGGGCCGAAACCCCTCAGTCCCGCGGAAACATCTTCCCCCCTCCCAGGACCTCCCTGCCCGCGGAAACACCCCACCCTAGCACCACCCAGCCCTGCAGAAACAAACCCTTCTTCCCCAGTGCCGCCCCACCAACACAGCTGTGGGTCAAAAAGGAAGGTTGGAGGCGGGAAGGTGATGGTTGATTTTAAAATCAGCCTGGGGCTTGCAGCTGAAGAGGTGGCTGGGAGCTGTCGGGGCAAATTAAAGGGCCCGGGGCTCCGGCAGCTGAGGGAACGTGGAGCTTTGCGGGGCTGGGGCAGGGATTTAAAGGGCCCAGAACTCCTGCCGCTGAGGGGAGCCCGAGCCCTTTAAATCCCAGCCCCAGCCCATCCGCTGGAGCCGCGGCCAGAATTCAAAGGGCTCTGGGCTGCCCGGGGCAGCGGGGAGCCCATAGCCCTTTAAATCTCAGCCGTGGACAGGAATCTCTGTGGGCAGCCCAGAGCCCTTTGATTCCCGGCCGCGGCTGAGATTTAAAGGGCTCTGGGTTCCTGGCCGCTGTGGGCAGCTCAGAACCTTTTGAATCCCGGCCGCAAGCCGCACAGTGAGCCTCCGTGGGCTGCATGCAGCCCGCGGGCCGTATGTTGTGCAGGCCTGGTTTATTACCTTCTCTTGTAGTGTTATAACCAGGGAAAACGTTAGTAAATCTTGTCAACCTTTACTAACTTCTCACACAGAGCATAATCATGTGTCCAGCAACAGTTTACAAGGCATCATGCTTCAGATACTAAATAGCTCCCCTTATATAATGCAAAACAAAAGCTATCACAATAGAGCTGTGTATATTTTAATGTACATTATGGAAAGAGTTTATACATCAATAGGTTTTCCAGACAAGATGCTGCTTTGGATTCACTTACCATTTACAGCTTTTTCTATCAATTCTTCACAAGCATCAAAGTCACCTTTCAGCACTAGTTTGTCATGCAGATCTGTCAACATTGGGTGCTCTAGCGCAATCTTGGTTTTCTTCTGTAGTGATTCAAAAGCCTCAGTGTAGTTGTGCTGGCGAAAATGCTTTAGACATAGACGAATGGCTTCCTGTTCACGGTACTACTGGAACACAAGAAAACCTATGAGAAGGGTAGATTTCCCTGGCTGGTACTAGCAGGAATTTCTTGCAAATTTGTTGGGATGACAAGGAAGTGGAAGCTCTCATACATATTGCATATGTTAACTGTTCATAGCCTATAAACCTATACTAAAAACGTAATATACTTTTCATGGCATCTGCCTCCCAAGGAGATGAGACAAAACATTGTGCTATTTCTTTCTTTAAGATAATTTTATTTTTTGATATAGTTACAAGATATGATTGCACACTTCACCACAAAATCAAATCTTTAAAATCACTGCCATTCCTTCTCTCCCCCTTTGGTCTTACTGCTACTGAATTCTGTACTGCTACTGAATTCAAAAATAGAAAAAAGTGGAAAAAACCCTTCACTCCCAAAGTTATGCAAGCGTCATACAATCATAAATTATATAACAAAATACTTTAAAACAGTAAGTAGATCACAGCTTCTCTAAGCCAAAGAGCATAAGGGAAGAGTATTAAACAGGAATATATACTATATACCCACAGACAATGACCATTAATCGCCATTACTTGAAAACAAAGTCAAAAAGCATAAAAGCCCATAGCCTCAAAAGCCCAGCTGTCTTGCATAACTGTATTCAGAAAAAACTGGTGTGCATGCCAAAACTAGCACTGCAGACTATTCCCTCACACCAACTCCTCATCTTATCCCTCAGTATATCAACGCTGCCCACCTGCCGTTCAACAGTGCAGGATTTTGACACTAGGGTCTGGAGGAGATCCAGTGACTTACAGTACTCAAAACTCAAAAAACAGCATCTGAAAAAGCTACTGTTTTAGTTGTCAGTCAGAGAGGGGGAAGATATATCATTAGGGCTGTCAAGCGATTAAAAATATGAATCGCGATTAATCGCGCTGTTAAACAATAGAATACTATGTATATAAAAACTGAATGTTTTTCATATTTTTAAATATATTGATTACAATTACAACACAATACAATACAAAGGGATAGCTCAGTGGTTTAAGCATTGGCCTGCTAAACCCAGGGTTGTGAGTTCAATCCTTGAAGGGGTCATTTACGGACTTGGGGCAAAAATCTGTCTGGGGATTGGTCCTGCTTTGAGCAGGGGGTTGAGCTAGATGACCTCCTGAGGTCCCTTCCAACTCTGATATTCTATGATTACTCACTTTATATTTACTTTTATTATAAATATTTGCACTATAAAAATAAAATATTTTTAATTCACTTAAGTACTGTAGTGCAATCTCTATCATGAAAGTTAAACTTACAAATGTAGAATAATGTACAAAAAATAATTGCATTCAAAAATAGAACAATGTAAAACTTGTAAGATCTAAAGTCCATTCAGTCCTACTTCTTGTTCAGCCAATCACTAAAACAAGTTTGTTTACATTTGCAAAAGATAATGCCACCTGCTTCTTGTTTACAATGTCTCATGAATGTGAGAACAGGTATTTGCATGGCACTCTTGTATCCAGTGTCACAAGATATTCACATGCCAGATGTGCTGAAGATTCATATGTCTCTTGATCCTTCAACCACCATTCCAGAGGACATGCATCCATGCTGATGATGGGTCCTGCTCAATAAGAATCCAAAGCAGTGAGGACTGATGCATGTTCATTTTCATCATCTGAGTCAGATGCCACCAGCACAAGGCTGATTTTCATCTTTGATGATTCAGGTACTGTAGTTTCCACATCACAGTGTTGTTCTTTTAAGACTCCTGAAAGCATGCTCCACATCTTGTCCCTCTCTCATTTTGGAAGGCACTTCAGATTCTTAAATCTTGGGTCCAATCCTGTAACTATAGCTTTAGAAATCTCACACTGGTACCTTCTTTGCATTGTGTCAAATCGTCAGAGAAAGTGTTCTTAAAACGAACAACATGCTGGGTCATCATCCGAGACTGCTATAACATGAAATGTATGGAAGAATACAGGTAAAACAGACCAGAGGACATACTATTCCTTCCTCAAGGAGTTCAGTCACAAATTTAATTAAAGCATAATTTTTTTTTAACAAGCTTCATCAGCATGGAACCATGTCTTATGGAATGGTGGTCAAAGCATGAAGGAGCATATGAATATTTAGCATATCTGGCACATAAATACCTTGCAATGCCAGCTACAGAAAAGTGCCATGCAAATGTCTGTTCCACTTTTAAGTGACACTGCAAACAAAAAGTGGGCAGCATTATCTCCTGTCAATGTAAACAAATTTGTTTCTCTTAGCTAGTGACTGAACAAGAAGTAGGACTGAGTGGACTTGTAGGCTGTAAAGTTTTACATTGTTTTGTTTTTCAGTGCAGTTATGTAACCAAAAAAATAAATCTACATTTGCAAATTGCTTTCATAATAGAGAGATTGCGCTATAGTATTTGTATGAGGTCAACTGAAAAATACTCTCTTTTGTTGATCATTTTTACAGTGCAAATATTTGTAATAAAAATATAAAGTGAGCACTGTACCATTTGTATTCTGTGTTGTAACTGAAATCAATATGTAAAAATGTAGAAAAGCACCCACAATATTTAATTTTAATTGGCATTCTTTTAACAGTGCAATTAAAACTGCAACGAATCGCAATTAATTTTTTTAGTTAATTGCATGAGTTCACTGTGATTAATCGATAGTCCTAATTATCATTATTGCTATTACCATATTTAAAGCTAATTAGATGGAAGGAATTTAGGGTGACATTTTCCAAAGTGTGTAAGCAACTTAGCACACCCACTTTTATTGAACTTGTGCTCCCATATCTCTTTAATGAGATTACAAGTTTGGTAGTAAGGCATCTGACTAAAGTACCACATGACATTTTGATTAAAAAAACTAGAATACAAAATTAACATGGCACACATGAAGTGGATTAAAAGATGGCTAATTAACAGGTCTCAAAATGTAACAGTAAATGAGGAATCAAAAAACAGGTGCATTTCTAATGGGATCATATACGGATAAGATCCCTACCACTATTTAACACAACCTGGAAGAAAAGAAAATCAGAGAGAAAGTTTGCAGATGACACAAAAATTGGAGGAGTAGTAAATAATGAAGAGAACAGATCTCTGATAAAGAGCAATATGGCTCACTTAGTAAGCAGGGCACAAGCAAACAATGCCATATTAAAAGATGCTAAATGTAAAAGTATACATCTAGGACCAGGAACATACGCTCATACTTACAAGATGGAAGATTCTAACCTGGGAAACAGTGACTCTTAAAAGCTTTGAGAGTTGTGGTGGATAATCAACTGAACATGAGCTCCCAGTGTGATGCTGTGATTAAAGACCGAATAAAATCCTTGGAGGCATAACAGGGGATCTCAAGTAGGAGTAGAGAGGTTATTTTACCTCTGTATTTAGCAATGGTGCAACTTCTGCTGGAGTACTGTCCAGTTTTGGTGCCCACATTTCAAGAAAGATATTGATAAATCAGAGAGGGTTTAGAGAAGAGCCATGAAAATGATTGAGGGGCTGGAGAACATGCTTTATAGTGAGACTCAAGGGAACAGTCTCTTTAGCTTAAAGACAAGGGTGAGTAGTGATTTAATCACAATCTATATGTGCCCTTACGGTGAACAAATATTTAATAATGGGCTCTAGAATCAAGCAGAGAAAAAAAAGAGGAGGTTACTCACCTTGTGCAGTAACTGACGTTCGAGATGAGTGTTCCTGTGGGTGCTCCACTCTAGGTGTCGGTGCGCCCCTGCGCCTTTGATCTGAGATTGCTGCAGTAGTACTTGTAGCGGCCACGCATGCTCAGAGCCTGGCCCCCGCTCTGAGTATACCTCTAGTGAGCATGCGCGGCCGGTTCCCTCAGTTCCTTCTCTACAACGGAGGCTTAACCCGAACTCCCAAAGTAGAGAGAGGAGGGTGAGTGGTGAGCACCCAAGGGACACTCATCTCGAAGAACGTCAGTTACCTGCACAAGGTGAGTAACCTCCTCTTCTTCTTCGAGTAGAGTGTCCTTGTGGGTGCTCCACTCTAGGTGACTTTGAAGCAGTGATTCTCAAGGAGGAAGGACTTCGGGTTGACAGGAATGCAGTAGGTAACGCTGCCCTGCCTAATCGAGTGTCAGAGAGAGGGCCTGAGTAAGGCATAGTGTTGACAAATGTGTGCTGGGAGGACCAAGCGGCTGCTCTACAAATGTCAGACAAGGGTACTTTAACATAAGAAGGCCTACAGAGGTAATACAGATCTAGTGGAATTGTTCTGATCATGCTGGAGATGTAATGTTCTTTATCTGATAAGAGTCGTATAGCAATCGGAGATCCCAGTTCGAAATCTCTGGGTAGAGACAGCCAGCCTTTGACGCTCCACGATGGAGACAAAGAGTCTAGGAGAGTTTCTGAAGGGTTGGTCTGTCCAAATAAAAGGATAAGGCCCTGCGCACATCAATGTGTGCACTCTGGCTAACGAATGAGTTTACAAGTGGTTCGGAAAGAAAGTTGGTAGATGTATTGGGGTTCATTGATGTGAAATGAAGCGTGAACTTTTGGGTGTAGGCGTAGAGTAACTTTATCCTTGAAGAAGAGAGTATATGGTGGATCTGCCATAAGGGCTATCATCTCACCTGCCTGTCTGGCAGAGGTAATGGCCACCAAAAAGGCTCTTTTCATCGAGAGGTGCAAGAGGGAGCAGGTGGCTAAGGGCTCAAAGGTTAAGTTAAACAGGACAATACTAGGTGAAGATCCCAGGGAGGGGTAGGTGGATTAATGTCTGGATATAGGGTTTGGAGTCCCTTCAGGAAACGCTTGGTGATGGGATGAGCGAAGACCGAGGTATTGTCAACTGTACCATGAAAGGTTGTGATGGCAAGTAAGTGGACTCTGATGGAGCTGAAGGGAAGGCCGGATTGTTTAATGTCCAATAAATAATCGAGTATGCAGGGAAGAGGTGCAGAGGTAGGAGACAATTGTTTGGTTGAGCACCATTTTGTGAATCATTTCCACTTTCGGAGATAGGTGGTACGGGTGGATTGGTGTTCTGCTGTGTAGAAGTACCCTCTGAACTTGGTCGGAACAGTCTAGTTCTCTTTGGGAGAACCATGCAGGTACCAGGCTTTGAGATGAAGCATGGAGAGATTCGGGTGAAGAAGCCAGCCGTGTTGCTGTGATAAGAGGTTCAGGATGAGAGGCAGGGAGATCAGTGATTGAATTGGCATTCTGGTGAGGAAAGGGAACCACGGTTGTCTCGGCCATGAAGGTGCGATCAAGATCACCCTGGCAAGATCCGTTCGTATCTTTATGAGGACCCTGTTGAGCAATGGTATTGGGGGAAATGCATAAGCAAAGTCCCGGCACCACGAGATCATGAATGCGTCTCCGAGGGAGTGTTTGCCCAGTCCCGCCCTAGAGCGGGAATTGAGGCATTTCATGTTTTTCGCAGTTGCGAAGAGATCTATGGTTGGGTGACCCCAAGTTCGAAATATGTTGTGAACGATTCCCTTGTCTATCTCCCATTCGTGCTCCGAAGGGGAACGTCTGCTTAACTCGTCAGCAGTGATGTTCATCACCCCTGGGAGATAAGCAGCTGATATGCGGACGTGGTTCGCAAGGCACCAATTCCAGAGTTTTATGGCCTTTGAGCAAAGAGAGTGGGAACAAGCCCTTTCTTGTCTGTTTACGTAGAACATGCAGGCAATGTTGTCTGTCATTATGCGTACATCCTGATTGTTGATTAGTGGAAAGTAGCAGCAGCAGGCATTCCGTATAGCTCGAAGTTCTAGAACGTTTATGTGCAGGGAGGTCTCGGAATGAGACCATAGCCCATGGACTGTTTGGCGAGAGATGTAGGCCCCCCAGCCCATGAGGGATGCATCAGTCGCCATCATCACAGTTGGGGTGGTCTGGAAGAAGGGGACTCCAGAGCAGAGGTTCTGGGGACTGTCCAGCATATGAGAGAGTCTTTGACTCGGTAAGGTATGGCTAATTGTTTGTTTAGTGAGTGCACGTTTGGTTTGTAAACCGTGGCCAGCCAAGCTTGGAAGCACCTCATGTGGAGACATGCGTTCTGGACCACGAAAGTGCACGAGGACATGTGCCCTAGTAGTTGGAGGCAGTCTCGGGCGGTGACCCGAGGGCTGTTGCGAAGCCTTGTGGCCAGCAGTTTTATGGTATTGAATCAGTTGGGTGGGAGAGATGCCAGTCCGGTTATGGAGTCAAGGCTCGCCCTATAAACTCCAGGTGCTGGGTAGGACTTAATGTGGATTTGTTTTCGTTTATTTGCAGGCCCAGGGATTGAAAGCACTCGATGGTGATGTGTGTGAAGCGGAGGGCCTCATCGAATGTGGAGGCCTTCAGGAGGCAATCGTCTAGGTAAGGGAATATTATGACTCCTTTTTTCCTGAGATAGGCCGTGACTACCGCTAGGAGCTTGGAGAAAACTCGAGGGGCAGTGGAAAGGCCAAATGGTAGAACTCTGTATTGGAAATGCGTTGAGCCGAGGGTAAAACGAAGAAAACGTCTGTGGGCCGGGTGGATAGTGACGTGAAAGTAGGCGTCTTGTAGGTCGAGGGCTGAAAACCAATCGCCCTGCTGCAGGGCTGGAATTATGGTGGTGAGAGTAACCATCTTGAACTTTTGCTTTTTGACAAATTTGTTGAGCCTCCTGAGGTCGAGGATCAGTCGCCATCCTCCAGTTTTCTTTTCTGTTAAGAAATAAGGGGAGTAGAATCCTTTCCCCTTGTGGCATTCGGGCACAAGTTCGATAGCACCCAGGTGAAGGAGATGTTGTACTTCTTGCTGGAGGTGTGGCTCGTGAAAGGTGTCCCTGAAGAGGGACGGGGAGGGTGGATGGGTGGGAGGTAAGGAGAGGAAGGGGATAGAATATCCAGTTGTGATGACCTCTAGAACCCACTTGTCGGTGGTAATATTCTGCCATTGATGCAAAAATGGCTGTAGGTGGTGTCCAAAGATAGTTGTAGGCAGTGCATACGCTGAAGTTGGGACGATGTTTACGAGACCCTCGACCAAAGGTTCAAATCTGCTTATTAGTTGGAGGAAGTTGGGGAGTTGGGGCATCCCGGAAAAATTGGGGCGACGCCGCTGGTATCTGGATCTCTGGCGTTGGTGGTGTTGTTGTTGATCCTGAGATCTTGGGAAGTGCTGAGTATATGAGGGGTAGCATGGACGGTGGTAAGGTTGATATCTGTACTGTCGCCTTCTGTTTGTCGGGGTTTGGACGCCTAAGGACCGAAGAGTTGCCCTTGAGTCCTTCATTGAGTGGAGCACCTCATTAGTGGTGGAAGCAAAGAGTTTATCACCATCAAAAGGGATATCCTCTATAGTGCTCTGAACCTCGCGAGGAAAGAGGGAAGAGGAGAGCCATGAACCTCGGGGCATGACCACCGCTGTAGCGGTGGATCTTGCTGCGGTATTGGCTGAATCCAGAGCTGCTTGGAAAGCCGTGCGTGATATGATTTGGCCCTTGGAAACTAAAGTTGTAAACTGTTGTTTCTTGTAGTCTCGAGTGTGTTCAATAAAGTCCATGAACTTGTTATAGTTTCTATGGTTGTACTTTGCCAGAATTGCGGTATAATTGGCAATTCAAAATTGTAATGTTGAAGAGGCATACACCTTGCGACCCAGCAGGTCTAAGCGTTTGCCTTCCTTGCTGGCTAGAGTATGGCAGAAAAAACTGTTTTTTCCTTTGATTGGCTGCGTCCACTACCAGTGAGTTTGGCGCAGGATGTGAGAAAAGGAATTCAGAGCCCTTAGAAGGAATGAAGTATTTACGGTCCGCTTGTTTGCGGATAGGCTGGCTTGTGCCTGGAGCCTGCCAGATGGATTTAGCAGGTTCCAGAAGGGCTGTATTAATTGGTAATGCCAGTCTGGATGAAGAAGAGGGTTGCAGAATGTCCGTTAACTCATGTTGTTGGTCCAGTCATTCCTCTAGATGGATTTTAAGCTCACTGGCAACCCTTTCAAAAAGAGATCCTGGAATTTCAAAAAATCGTCTGAGGGCAGTGGAGGGGAGGGAAGTAAAGCTTTTTCAGGCATTGCTTCAGTTGGTACTTCAGTTAGTACTGGGTCAGGAGCAGGAGTTAATTGATCCTGAGAATGGCAGGGTGCCGCCAGTGAGTCATATGATTTGGACGTTCGCGTCTCGTCTGATTAGAATAGCGGGTGTGCTGCCGAGGGAAAAATGTCCATGGGGCCCAATACTGCCATGGTGGTGGAAAAGGTATAGGTGGTGCCATCCAGGGGTTAACACACCAGGAGGCAGGGTCTTGAGGATAGTCTGAGACAATTTTCTTGTGCCCGCGGGTAACAGGAGTCCGAGGACGGAATTCTGATTGCATAGAAACATCACCCTGTAGTTCAGACTCCTCTTCACTGGAGGAAGGCTGTTCAGACCCTGAATCATTTAAGGGAGAAGCAGTCTCTAAGTAAGGGTGACTGCAGCATAGGTGACACTAACAGGTCACTTGACTGGGTAAATGGCAGCGCTGAAGCAGCTGAAGGTGAAGGCTGATAGAATTGCTGTGAGGGAACCTGGGCTTGTACCGGAGTTCTAAGTCTTGGCTCAGTGCCAAGTAGCGCTGTTAATGCCAGTGCTGGAGCTGGTGCCGGACTATTAATAGCAAGCTGCGGTGCCTCAGGGGGGTCCTAGTATGTCGGCACCACGTTCGTCGCAGTGCCGATGGGTGCCATAATCGAAGCAGGCAACTGAAAGCCTGTCGCCTCAGCACCGGAGCTTCGCGCTGCCGCCGCAAGCACAGGTGGGTTTAGCGTGGTGCCAGAGGAGCCCGGCTCGTCGAAAGTGCTCAGGTGGGGGAGCACAGGTGAGGAGACCACGGATCTGACCAGAGAAGGTTTGTGTCTGATGCAGGGCCGGTGCAAGGATATTTTGCGCCCTAAGCGAAACTTCCATCTTGCGCCCCCCCCCACCCAAAATCACATATATTATACACAGTACATGGTCACAGAGTAACATGTTATAATTTAGAATTTATGTTTCCGCACTTTAAGTTTAGCAAATTTAGAAACAAGTTCCTCCAAGTCAATGCTGTGAGCAATGTCATGTTCTAGTGACAAGGCAGATAGCCCAACAAGTCTTCCAAGCATTTTATGCACTGTGAATGTCCATCGGAGAGAGGGATAGCGTCCTTACAGGAGGAGCAGCGCTTAAAGCCTGTGGAGCCAGGCATATTTGAAGCGGCTGAGAGAACAAAAAAATTTATTTATTTTTAAAAACAGTAGAAAAAAAGGTAGGCAACACTAACTAACAACTAACAAGAAACTGTCTAACTACAAGTTATTTTAAGATGAGGAAAGAAATTCTTTAAGGAGTCTCCAGAGCTCCGTCTCAAGCCAGGGACGGTAGAGAAGGAACTGAGGGAACCGGCCGCGCATGCTCACTAGAGGTATACTCAGAGCGGGGGCCAGGCTCTGAGCACGCACGGCCGCTACGAGTACTGCTGCAGAAATCTCGGATCAAAGGCGCAGGGGCGCACCGACACCTAGAGTGGAGCACCCACAGGGACATCTCTTGAAGAAGTAGTACATGTTCCAATGGCTAGAAGTTGAAATTAGACCAATTCAGATTATAAATAAGGTGTAATTTTTTTTTAAACACTCTGTTTAACCATTGGAACAATTTACCAAGGGTCACAGTGGGTGCTCCATCACTGGATATTTTTTTAATTCCAATTTAAATTACAGGTATGCTTCTGTTCAAAAAGTAACTATTTTGGTGAAGTTCTATGGCCTGAGTTATACAGGTCAGACTAGAGATCACAATTGTTCCTTCTTACCTTGGAAGCTATGAATAAACCACATGGGGCACTTTTGAACATCCAACCCTTAGCCTTTATGACTGAGAAATATGCCAGCTTCATCGAATTGGATTTGGGGTTTTTTCATTCACTATTGAAATTTCACCTTTTTGCCTCTTAAAATGTAGGTATCAAATATTGATAGATTTTATTTTAAACATTTTCAGGAGGTGAAGTTAGTTTCTGTATTTTAGTATATTTCAAAATGCCTAGAGTTGGATGAATTTTGACAAATTTTGTGACAAAAGGTTTACAAGTAGAAAGAAAATATCTACAATAGTCAAAAGTGCGGTGTTTATCATTCTTAATTCAAAATTATTTGCAACAGTCATCTGTGAACTGGTAGTTACCTGAAAATGTTGGGAGCAAATGTTATCTGTGACTTTAAAAATCAACTACCAGCACATATGTGAATGAGATTAAGTTGTGTGCTAACAAAAAACACAGAACACTTACTGGAATATGCAAATAAAGCAAGAAGATCAGCTTCACAATATAGCTGAATGTATGAAAAAAACAACCCAGAATCACAGAAGATTAGGGCTGGAAGAGACCACAGGAGTCCATCTAGTCCAACCCCCTGCTCAAAGCAGGACCTACCCCAACTAAACCATCAACTTAAAAACCTCTAAGGATGGAGATTCAATCACCTCCCTTGGTAATCCATTTCAATAGTTCACCATCCTCCCAGTGAAACAGTTTTTCTTAGCATCCAACCTAGACCTCCCCCACTGCAACTTGAGACCACTGTTCCTTGTTCTGTCATCTGCCACCACTGAGAACAGCAGAGCTCTATCCTCTTTGGAACTCCCCTTCAGGTAGCTGAAGATTGCTATCAAATCCCCCCTCACTCTTCTCTTCTCCAGACTAAATAAGCCCAGTTCCCTCAGCCTCTCCTCATAAGTCATGTGCCCCAGTCCCCTAATCATTTTTGTTGCCCTCCGCTGGACTCTCTAATTTGTTCACATCCTTTCTGTAGTAGGGGGCCCTTTGGACACAATACTCCAGATGTGGCTATATACACATATATATACACACACACACACACACACACCCACCATATAACATATACCATCTTGGTTTCTAAGAGTTATGATATTGTTTAGAACTTTAAAAGTGTTCACTTGTACATCAGTAAAATCCATCTAGCTTTAAAGTGAAACCTATATAGAAAATTCCTAAATTACTCAAGTGATGGAAGGATAAAAAAGCAGAATGGAGCATATTAACTCCCTAGTTTAGTCATAAGGCCAAATTCAACCCTGGTGTAACTCCACTGAGGGCATGAATACATTTGATGTATTTAGTCCATAAAGACTGAAATTAATGTTGGATGCTAATTTTGATGGTCAATATTTACAATGAAATGCACCTAAGAGCATAAATGGTTATTTTAAAATACGAAGCAGAGGTCCAGCATGCCTTTTACTGGGAAAAGCTATGAGTACATTATACACTTTATATATTTCATTGTCTCCCACCCTTAATGTTGCTCATCTTTTTAGACTGCAAGATCTTTTATACATGGACAGTGACCATATCTTCACTGATACAGCAACTAGTATAACAAGGCCTCATTACTGGTTTGGTCTTTTGGGTACTATTAAGACTCTACCTAACTTGCAATATTTGTGGAAATTGTGGATTCCACAATATTAAGCTTCCATCGCAATTTTGTCAGTGGGGGCCCTCACTCTCAGCCCTGGATGGCAGAGAGCAGAAAAAAATCGCTGAAAAGTATTAATGACATTATTATTTGTGGTAATAAAGTCCATTAAGGTCCATTACTACTTTCCTGCAATTTTCCATGGCTTGTCTGCAACTCAGCTGCAATTTTTTTTTGATAATCATCCCACAATTCAAGTAGCGCCTTTATCATTACATAAATACTAAAGACTATTTTTTACACCATTGTCAACGTTCAAGTAGATGAGCCAGACTAAAAGTCAATCTACAGCTATAATAAACTTCTCATAATTTAACACAACAGGATAGGGAGACAAAAGAAATCATGTTAAAAACAGTTCACTGCAGCTAACCTTAAGTTTAAGTAGCATCAAAAGCAATCTACTATTCACTAGCAAATGCAGGAATGAGAACAGGAAGTATAGTCAAGCAAAAGCAAACTAGAAAAATCTTCTGATGTTGATGAATGTGGTTAATTGAATCAGGAATTCTGGAGAGGAGTTTGTTTTTGTTTTTTTTTAAATATAAAACTTCATTTAGAGTCCATAAAAGCAACAGGGTTTGAGGCTGACCTATCAAAGTAAAGTATTATAAAGATGTAATGGCAACATTGAGAATTCAAGAACCTAGTGACAGGAAAAAGGACAGATGAAAGAGGAGGTGAAAAATTGCATGGATTACTATTTGGATTGACCTTTATCAATTATTGTTTCGGAAAACAGAGGAGGTCTGTATGCACACACACATACTTTGTTGATGTTTTCTGTATAAACTGCTTCCTTGTACACAAGGCTTCAAAATGATCAAATTTCACCATACTGACCAAAGAAAAAAGTGTGTATGAAGACGTGTACATCTATACACACACACACACACCTTGGTCAGTGTGACAAGATTTGATATTACTCTATAAGAGAGCACTTTAAATGGGAATGTATATTGAAAATCACCACCAAGATCCTTATATGTTTAAGCTTCAGTGTTTTGTCCTGGAACAACGACTTACTATGCTTGCATTATAGCAGTGTCCTAGAACAGCTCACATAGTCCCTCTCCCACCATGCTGAAGCCTATGCCTACCATTATCCTGGTATCTGTAAGCCGTGCTTCACTAGTGAAAACCAAATACAAAATACAAGTCCACCTACTTCAAATAACCAAGTGTTCAAGTGTATACAAGACCCTTTAAAGAAAGGGTAACATATAGGAAAAAAGTTACTGGAAGAGGGTAAGGCAAAAAAGATCACAATTTAACAAATGTGCCTCAGAAATTCCACAGAGTCGCCGGTACACAATAAATCATACAAATTTAAAGCACAGGATAGTTTCAAAAAGTCTGAATTCAAGCTTCCGCACTTGCTTTATATATAATTTAAAAAAAGAAAAAATAAGCTTGTTTAAACAGTTGATATCTGCAGAACAGAAGAGAAATAGTGCAATTGCACAAGAGTAAGTTTTACAGTGTCCTGAGATTGTGTTTGCTTTGAGAGTGGTGCAGTCATTTAAAATGTAGGCCTACCTTGCTGTACCAGTTGAGGCAGGGTTGGACCACATCTGGATCATCAATGCCATTAAGTTCAACATACCAGATACTAAAATTGAAGCTGGGACCCCATGATAACAGTGGAACTGGAGAGGGAGAGAGTGGGGAAAAAAGAAAGGTACATAAATGTCAAATACTTGTTAGATTATTGATCAAACCTACAACACTATAGCCAAAGAATGCATTTTTAGCCCAAGAAGAATAATGATTTAACAAGAATAAAATTCTCTTCCTTTACACACAAATTTTTGGTTATTGATTTTCTGTAAGGTTAGAAAATTTACCAGCCATACATCATATTAAGTTGTGCCTCAAAACAGCTTGCAGTGGGAAAAAAAGATGAAGACAGCAAATCTTTACAGACTAGACCAGGGTAGGCAACCTACGGTACGGGTGCCGAAGGCAGCACGCGAGCTGATTTTCAGTGGCACTCACATTGCCCGGGTCCTGGCCACCAGTCCGAGGGGCTCTGCATTTTCATTTAATTTTAAATGAAGCTTCTTAAACATTTTGAAACCTTATTTACTTTACAATATAGTTATTTACTAAACAATAGTTTAGTTATATATTATAGACTTATAGAAAGAGACCTTCTAAAAACATTAAAATGTATTACTGGCACGTGAGCCCTTAAATTAAAGTGAATAAATGAAGACTTCGCACACCACTTCTGAAAGGTTGCCGACCCCTGGACTAGACGCTTGCACACAGGTGGAGGAAAGTAGGGTCAGAATACAACAGCTCAAATGGCCAATGGGTTTTGACACTGATGGACATCACATGGGCAAACTGAGGGCAGTACGTGACATTTAAAGTGTGTGGTTTATTGCATTTTTGCCAACAGTAGAAACACCATCCCTGGTTAAGGAAGAGGATATCAGGTTTGGTTATTATTTACTTTACATGATTTGCAACATTGTCTTGGAAGCTTGGGAGGAAAAAAGTGTTGTGCTTTACAGGTATTTTGAAATAAATTACCAAAATAATTGAATCAAGTGATTATATTGTGTTATTTTGACATACAGAATATGAAGAATTTTAAAATATTGTGCTCAGACATTTAAAATGTTTGGTGCAAAATCTTCCCCAGGAGTACACTATGCTCAAGCCCACAGCAGTAGAGACCTGCTAATGAAGGTTAAGGAATAAATAGTAGATGCATTTAGAAAAAGTGAAGCACAACACAAACAGTTATGGAACATGGAAAACGTCCTCCTTATTTTTAGAGGTACAATAAGATACCTTTGGGGCTTAAACTATTTGACAATATCCCTTTAAAAGTGAAAACAGATATTAAAAATGTTACACTAAGGAAAAAATGACATGTTCTCTCTTAGGAATAGCAAAGGATGCCAAAATTCAGTGCAAAATTTTAACAGCCGGTCTGTAGGCAGATCTAATACGAATAAAGTGTAATGCTGTAGATCTATAGCATTTAGCTATGTTAACTATACAACACAAGCCAAGACAGAGGACTCTACACTGAAGTTGCAGCATAGATCTGAAACTATGGAGAAATACAGGAGGTACAGAAACTCCATCCCAACTGATCATACTAGTGAGTAAAGGTATCATTTTATTTTTCCAGTTACAATCCTAATATCCTCTTACCACTGGTGGTAATTAAAAAAAAAAAGTCTGTTATTGCACTCTTAAGGATATTGACACTGATGTCCTAGAAAAATTCCCATTGATAGTTACAATTGCACAACTAAACATCTATCTGTAGTTTAAACCGAGACTTCACTTCCTCTCCTAAATAGCTTAGTTATAAAAAGTGCTTATTGGTAGATACACAAGCTCCATACAGGAAGCCAAATATACCAAGTCAACACAATATACTACGTTTAGAGTTTGCTGGGAATTTTCTGTCCAAAATCATTGACTGAAAATGTATTTTCTGGAAATTTGACTGGTTTTTCTTCAGTTCTCCTCTGGGAAAAACTGCAACAAGATGTTTAATTTTGGCAGTTTGACAAGTAAAACTATTCTGGTTTGCTGAACTGCATCTTCCTATACTGCCACGTTGCATGATGGAAGTTGTAATTCAGATGCCCCATGCCACCATTCTCCCTATGAAGCAGGCTCCCTGGCCACACTACATCTCATGATGCAACATGATCTTCCCTGACCACATTGTGTAGTGCATCATGGAAGTCACACATGAAAGTAACACAGAAGCTGTAGTCTGGGCAAGGAGTCTAGTCCACAGGGGAAAGAGGGCATCAGGTACCTGCTCTACAACTCCTATGAAACAATGCAAAACTATAGGGAAATGATTTTTAATGTTGAATTGACTCAAAGTGATACGTTTTGGGTCAGTTAAATAAACATTAAACATTCCAATTCAAGAATATTAAAATGTTTTGTTTCAATTTCAAATTTCAAAAGCAAAACACCACCATTTCCAAATCGAGATTATTCCACACAAAAATTCAACGTTTTGTTCCAATTCAAAGGGGGGGAGGGTGGGTGGGAAACGCACTGTAATCAAAATAATAGCCAATCCATTCCAAAGGAACACCAGAACCAAAGTACCTGATATCATACAAATAGCTCTCACAAAAACAAAACAAAGCAAAGAAAAAAAAAAATCACTGCATGAAAGGGAACAATTGCCAAACAAAGGAGAGGGATGAAAGTGATTCCAGGAAAAGGCAACCTCTCAAGTGCAGGGAGGGGAGAGAAAATGTCCTTCCCAAAATTAAAATACTCCTTGCTGACTGCCTTTCAGGACATGACAAAAGACGGTTTAGGCTCCTGGGTTATGTCTACACTGCACTACTGCTCAGACATCAAAGGTATGAATTGCAGTTCGCAGCAAAGTGCTGAGCAGAACTCCTGTGTGGACACTGCAGGAACAAACTAAAAGATTCCTAATTTACTTTAGGACCATGTTAATGCGAACTAGGAACCTTTTTATTCACTCCCACAGCATCCACACAGAGGAATTTAAGTGCAGTACTTCAGTATTCACACACACCCCTATAGTCCAAACTGTGGGACACCGTAGGTAAGCTGTGGGTTTGCTGGACTAAGGAAGTCCCGGCCCCAGTCCAGACGGATCTCACGGAAAGCAGCAGATTTGTCTCAACTGACTGCCCAGCAATTGCAGGCTGATTTAAGAATATTTGTATGTGACAAGAAACAAATGATGGGTGCAGTGTGAAAAAACAAAAAAACTGGATGCAAAGCAACTACTTAAATACGCAATGCCTAGATTTTACTATGTCCTTTCAGAACTTTCCAGATGAAAATTGTTACCCAAGATACTAAGAATGGCCACCAGAAGATTATTACTTCATAGATTTCTAGGGGAAATCCAGAGGGTCCTCAGCAGGCTCTGATTTTTATTCCACCCTCTTTCCCCATTCCTATTATTCACTTCACTGAAACCTTCTCTCTTCACTTACAAAGTCTCAGACTAAATTAGCGACAAAGATTCCTGTGGCACCTAATAGGCTAACAGATGTATTGGAGCATAAGCTTTCATGGGTGAATACTCACTTCATCAGATGCACGTAGTGGAAATTTCCAGAGGCAGGTATAAATATGCAGGCAAGAATCAGTCTAGAGATAACGAGGTTAGTTCAGTCAGGGAGGATGAGGCCCTCTTCTAGCAGTTGAGGTGTGAACACCAAGGGAGGAGAAACTGCTTTTGTAATTGGCTAGCCATTCACAGTCTGCTTAATCCTGAGCTGATGGCGTTAAATTTCCTGCCTCTGGAAATTTCCACTACAAGCATCTGACAAAGTGAGTATTCACTCACAAAAGCTTATGCTCCAATACATCTGTTCGTCTATAAGATGCCACAGGACTGTCACTTTTTACAGATCCAGACTAACACGACTACCCATCTGATACTAAACTAAATTAGGACATTTTCTGAAACATAAAAAAAGGAGGATACCTCCAGAGTCCTGGATACCTTTATGTCCCTCAACTGAAAATGTCTTAGTGTGCAAGTGCTTTTCCTAGCTATTGCAAAGGAAAAAATTTTGCTGCAACATTTGCAGATGATGTTCAAATGCTAATCTGTGACACCAGTAGTATGGAAAGTGTTACAGCAAACCAAATTCTACAACACAAAGCTGAAGATTTTTATACGTGCCTCCAGTCCACTGTTTTTGACTACTTTCATTACCAAAGATGCCCTATTAAAAACTACGAGGAGTCCTTGTGGCACCTTAGAGAGTAACTGGGACACAAGGACTCCTCGTTTTTGGTGATATAGACTAACACGGCTACCACTCTGAAACCTATTAAAAACTGTTCTCCTCACTACACTGCCTGGCTCTTAATCTTTGATTTGCCAAATGCTGTGCCTGCAGGATATGTATTATGCCTATTTTATTTTGAAAAATAAACATTCCCATAAAGAACAATTTGTTTTTCCATGTCTGCCAAATTTTACAATCTAGACTGTTGGGATGGCTTCCTCCACTCTTTGCTAAACTTGCAAATAAACCCCTAAATCACTTCATAGAGTACAGTCCTCCCCACCACAATGTTCAGATACTTTGAAAGTTAAAAACCTAACAAAAATCCAAACTGAAGATATTACACAATAGTTGCTCCCTAATGCAGCACTAGAACCTGCACCCTACTCCATCTCCTACTCCGAGTGGGGCATACTACAGCAGTATCAAAACTATACTTGCGACCCGATAATTTATGGAATTTGTAACATGTCTGACATAAGCCTTCAGGTCATCTGTTCAAATTCATCAGTTTAGAAAGTGACCCACCATCTGATGGCCTTTCAGAGTTCCAAGAGAGTTACTCTCAGTCCATTTCCTAGTGGATAGGTGTCACATCCGGAGAAAACCCAACAAAGATACTGCTTGGTGATGGTTAACACATATGAGGCAAAAAGGATTGAACAGGCCCTGGAGAGCAGAAGCCCCCTGTAGATATGAGGTGATCTTTTCAGGTCAGGACTGATGCACAGTGCAGGTGAAAGTTATGCTCCTGCTGCCTTAACTCTATTTGTCCATTGAACAGAGGACTTTAGTAACAGGTCCTGCTCATCAGCAACCACTACTAACATTCTTCTCTTGATTAGAAGAGGATTTAATCCAAGAGCATATATAGCAATTTATCAAATTTTCTCTGACACACAGATTTGCAGGTAAAAAAAATTAAGGGTTAATAAAAGTTTAATATGATTGTTTACATTTAGTTCCTTCTCTACAAGAAAAAGCATTGTCCCTCACACTACAATTTTAGAGGCTATAACACAAAATAAATAACCTAAAAGCTATTAAGTGCTATTCTACCTGTCTATCCACCTCAGCCCCCAAAAAGCTTGGAAAGAGAGGAAAATCAAGTAAAAGCTATGAAGACCTGAAAATGTTAGAACTGGCATACCATTCAGCAACCTCTCTTCTAAGCAAGGCAGACCATCAAGAACATTCCACCCCTGACCACCACCCTCAGAACTAGTTACCTACCCAGTTCCAAGTCCAATTCAAGGCATTAGCGATCATTTGCTAAATGATTAAGGGGCTGTGGTCCATCTACCTCAACAGTTGCCACTTGTCCCTCACACTGAAACAAGAGCTGATGGTTGGAAAGCTGTCAGAGCACAAGGTAAACCTCACATGGACCGAGACAGAACTTCTCAATGGAGAGCCCAAACTGCGGACCTGGCTTCTAGCAAAGATTTAACAGCCCAGGTTTAACACCAGATCCAGGAAAAAGATGTCTCCTTACACAGGTGTTTTAATGGAATAGCAAGTTCCCCACCTCACCCCACTTTAGTTAGTCTTTAAGGTGCCACAGGACTCGTTGCTTTTTACCCCTCAACCCACTTTACTTGGAATCATACCCTGAGAGGCCATGAAATGGAGGTTCAGGTTGGACAGCTAAAATCTCATTTAGAGATCATTCTTATCATTTATGTACATGTCCAGATATTAAGGTGACAGGTACTTCAGAAATGTGAACCATGAATACTACAAGGATGCAAGACCACAAACAGCTCAATACCTCTCATTTGAACATTCAACAAGGTCTTACATTTGTTCACAAATAAAACAGAGGAGAGGTGAGCAGTGGTGTTTTTACTATCAGAGTTCCATTATGCAGGATCATTCTATTTCACAAGTATTTAAAAACAAGTAGCATTAAAACAGAAGTTATACCACATATGGGAAGTGCAGATGATAGATGCCCTGCAGGGGCTACAAAGCCCAAGAAAATTTCATCAGATATTTTAAAGTTGCTCCAAATGGTGAGGGTGGAGAGAAAAAAAAAAAAGTATGAATTGAATGGCTAGATAACCTGCCCTTTAACTCTAATACATAGGACATTTTAAGATTCCTTTTCCATCACTCTAAGCACATCTTCTCAGTCTTGAATCTCACCCTGGTCCCCACTCTTCTATATTAAGGGCAAGCTTCTCATCTTCACTTTCACAGTTTTCTGCCCTCTCATTTATACAGCTCCTAGAGATGTGCATAGCTTTTCGGATGAAGTGTCATATGGCTGGGGTAGCAACTATTTAAATTAGACATGACATAAGGAGAGACAGACGGTGGGATGCAGTTTGAAAGAGCAGTGAGATTCACACAAAATATGGTCATGGGGGTAACCCTATTTTTGTTATGTACTGAGCTAGTTTTCTTGTAAATTTATTTTATTTGTAATATTTGCAAAAGCAACAAAGTAGAGAGTTTTGAGGAAGGATCTGGAGGAGGAGGAAGAGGAGGAGGTTAATACCTAAGCCCCATCTAAAGTTCTTTTCCCAACAGTTCCCTTTGTCTCCTTCACCCACCCTGGATTACATATCTTCTTCTGTGTTGCCCTTCAAGCCTGTAAAACCTTCCCAAGTATTTGAGAAGTAGCCCCTGTAAAAATGAAGTCCAAAGATTTGTTCTGTAAGGGTATTCTCACCGCAGTGGCCATGCCCTATCACGTGTATGTTCTGTACTGGATTATGCTAGGGCAGGGGTCTCCAATGCAGTGCCCTCGGGTGCCATGGCACCTCCTAGGGCGTCTAAGTGCACCCGCATACTGGCCGGTGGACGAGCACCCGCCAAAATGCTGCTGACAAGCTGTGCCATTCAGCGGCAGCACCACTGAAATGCCGCCGATTTTCGACAGTATTTCGGCGGTGATGCCTCTGGATGACGCTCTTTGTCGGTGGCACCGCCTATTGACGTTGTCTCTTGGCAGAATTTTGGCGGATGCTTGACCGCCGCCATGATCCTCCATGGCTCGTCGTCTGGCGCCTGCCAAACGAAAAAGGTTGGGGACCACTGTGCTAGGCACTCTCATCCCTTTGGGAGTAGAGCTTTAGTTATCTTTGGCTCATACTAGCCACGGTAAATACCTTCAGAACAGCTCTCTGCTTAAAGATTCTCAGCATATTTTGTTGCAAGTACTACAGCAATCAGTACTGAACATGTAAACAGTTTAGACCAAATGAATTACTGCTACACAGTAACAAAAAACTGGTGCAGAGCAGAAATCAATATACTTTTTGTAACAGGATGAGAGCCTGAGCCATAAGCCCTTGTATTAGAGGCCTGGTATGAGGCAGAACCTTCTCACAGAATCTGGCAAGAACAGAGATGATGCTGCAAAAAGATACATCCTAAGAAGTGCTAAGTACAGAGTACTCATGAAGACACATCCCGATATCAAGTGGTACCAGAACATCCAGATATCAAGGATGGTACAAAAACATTCCCCAAGGATAACAGAAACACACTGACCTCTCCTAGAAGATAAGGTTAGTATGACAGTACATAACTTGTTTGTATCAGAGTATAAAGATCCATCTCAGACGAAGTATCTGTGGCCAGCCTAGGGAGCAGTGGAAAGTCCCATCATGGATTGAGCTGCATCCATTATCACAGATACATGTCTTAGTATCCTCGTAGAGTCTGCCAGGTGCTATTATCATGCTTCGTCAACAATAAACCTGGCTGGATGCTTTCGCACCTTAACGACTCTTGTGGTCGTTGGGTGGTTCACTCAAGGTCTGCTGTGCCAACTGTCTGCACAGAGCTGCAACAGCACACGGAGAGAACACGCTCGCAGCCAAACAACTGACCACACCTTTAACAAGATCAAAAGCAGTGAAGATATTTAGAGCACTTACGAAACATACAGGTTTTTTAAGTGGCACTAAAGTGCTTTTGTTTTCATAAAATGATGTAAGAACAGGCCTACTGAGGGAGCATGTGATAGAGGATGGAAATGAAATCATCATCCAAAATATGACGACTGGGGAAACGTGATTGAAGTCTGAGTTCATCTATTTCAAACATAATCTTAAATTATCTACAATTCCTACAGCAACCTCAACTATACTGTTGCAGGCTGACATTATGGTATGTTGTGTGGCCAAGTACATGTACAGTAACTCCTCACATAATGCTGTAGTTATGTTCCTGAAAAATGCTACTTTAAGCAAAATTATGTTAAGCAAATCCAATTTCCCTGTAAGAATTAAGGTTTCAGGGATTTTTTTCGCCAGATAAAAAGACTATTTTATATGTATGTATACACACACACACACACACACACACACACACACACACACACAGAGTCAATATAAGTTTTAAACGAATTTAATACTGTACATAGCAATGATGATTGTGAAGCTTGGTTGAGGTGGTGGAGTCAGAGGGGGGAAGGGTAGGATATTTCCCACGGAATTGCCTTACTGCTAAAAGATGAACTAGCACTCCGCTGAGCCCTCAAGGATTAACACGTTGTTAATGTAGCCTCACACTCTACAAGGCAGCACAAATGGAGGGAGGGGAGACAGCATGGAAGAGAAAACTGGGAGACACACCCTGTGTGTGAGAGAGAGAGAGAGAGATGCACATTACTTAAAAAGACAATGTACTTACAGTGGGGTCAGTGTACTTAAAGGGGTAGATTAGCAAATTGAGAGAGCAGCTTCTGCCAGCAAGCTCCCCAAGACCTGAGTCCTGTAGTGCCCCCGCAATGGAGATAAGGTACAGGAGATGAGGGTACAGGAATGGAGGTAGAGGCTAACACCCCTTCCCCCCCCCTTGCACAGCAAGCAGGAGGCTTTTGGGAGCAGTTCCAAGGAAGAGGGCAGGAGCAGCACACAGCAGTGGGGGCGGAGGAGACGGCTGAACTGCCCGACAATTGATAGTCTGCTGGGCGGCTGCCACATAGGAAACTTAGGGGAGCGGGGAGCTGATAGGAGGGTCTGCCAGTGCACCCTGGATTCCAAGCCCCCACCAGCTGGCTCCAACAGGCTGCTCTTTCTGCAAGCAGTGGACAAAGCAGGTGGCTACCAAACAACCTTACAGAGAAGCATTGCGCAACTTTAAACAAGCATGTTCCCTAATTGATCACCAACTTAACAATGAAATGTTAACCAGAACTTTAAGTGAGGAGTTACTGTATATAGAAACATGCTACAAGATACAATTTAGATAACATTACAGCCAACTTATTTACAAAAGACTTACCAGAGAAGCAACAGTAAAGCAAGTATAGCTCCATTCCATTATACCAAAGCTTATGGCACATGCGGACTAATTAACTCATGCCAGTTATTTGGTATGTCAGACACTCCTCTTGATAAGTTTTCTGTATAACCACAATCCTCACAACACCCTCACACCCCCTCAATGAAGAGCTTTCCCCAAGCAAACTGTCCTGAAACCAAGGCAGTCAGAAGGGCCAGAAATGAAAGTGTTGAGATAAGAAATGAATATATGAGCTTTCTATTGGCATATGGAATATCCAAGTAAGCTGCTTCCCTCACCCACGCCCAGTCTTTCAGTGAAGAACCAAGCAAAACACAGTTTTGTTATAAGGGTTAAACATGTCCCACTGCTCTGTTGCATGGCCTATGAAGTCCGAACAATATCAAGCAGTCAGAATTATAAAAAAGTGCAGCTCAACTCTATTAGACGTTTTTTAAAGTTACCTTCTTATTCAACAGGTCTACTCCTTTCAAGTTAGGAGCCATGTTTGAATGCAAACATAAAGGCATTTGGGGGTTTGGTTGGCTTCCCCCCGCCTCTTCCCCACACCGTTTTCCTTCTGCCAGCTCTGCAGAGCTCATTCAACTACAGAAGTGGAAGTCTGAGTCTATCGTGGCATGCTTAATAGAACTGCTAACCAAATTCCAACCACTGAGCCAAATTAGGTCTTAATTTACACTTGTGCAACCTCACTGATGACAATGGGTGACTTCATTGGTGTCAGGATTTTACCCAGTAGGCTCACATAAGAGCAAATTTTGGCTTACAGAATTTTGATTATTGGTGATGTCACAAGTAACACGGCATAGCATTCCTATCCTAAGTTAAATTACCATGGCTAGCAAGTAGAATAAAGTTTACTCGTAAACTGAGCAAATTTGATCTGTAAGCATGAAAGATAATGGATTTCACAAAAGACGGTTACTCACCTTTGTAACTGTTGTTCTTCGAGATGTATTGCTCATATCCATTCCAGTAGGTGTGCGCGCCGCACGTGCACGCTCGTCGGAAGACTTTTACCCTAGCAACTCCAGTGGGCCGGCAGGTCGCCCCCTAGAGTGGCGCCGCCATGGCGGCTGATATATACCCCTGCTGGCCCGGCCCGCCCACTCCCCAGTTCCTTCTTGCCGGCTACTCCGACAGTGGGGAAGGAGGGCGGGTTTGGAATGGATATGAGCAACACACACTCTCGAAACACTCTCGAGAACAACATTAAAAGTGAGTAACCGTCTTGTCTTCTTTGAGTGATTGCTCACTCATGCGATTCCAGTAGGTGAATTCCAGCCTTACCTAGCGTGGGGTCGGGTCGAGAGGTCGCAAGCACGAAGCACAGCAGAGCGAAGGTGCGTTCTTCTTAGATTGCTGGACCAGGGCATAGTGCCGCCTAGGTAAGGCTTGGGAATCACCTACTGGAATCGGCATGATGAGCAATCACAAGAAGACAAGACGGTTACTCACCTTGAATGTTGTCTTCGAGATATTCCAGTAGGTGATTCCCAAGCCTTACCTAGGCGGTGGGGTCGGAGTGAGAGGTCGCAGCACGAAGCACAGCAGAGCCGAAGGTTGCGTCTTCTCTAGATTGCTGGACCAGGGCATAGTGGTAAGCGAAGGTATGGACGGAGGACCAGGTCGCTGCCCTGCAGATTTCCTGGATGGGCACGTGGGCAAGGAAAGTCGTTGAAGAGGTTTGAGCCCTGGTAGAGTGCGCAGTCACATGGCCCGGAGGAAGGTGAGCCAAGTCATAACAGGCCCGGATACAGGATGTCACCCATGAGGAGATCCCCTTGACCCGTTCAGCTATGGCAACGAAAAGCTGGGGGGATTTGCGGAACGGCTTGGTTCGCTCTACATAAAAGGTGAGCGCCTTACGAACGTCTAAGGAGTGCAGCTGCTGCTCCTTGCGAGACAAATGAGGTTTCGGGAAGAATACAGGTAGGAAGATCTCCTGGTTGACATGAAAGGCCGAGACTACCTTGGGGAGAAAGGCTGGGTGCAGTCTCAGTTGCACCTTGTCCTGATGGAACACCGTATACGGGGGCTCTACTACGAGGGCCTGCAGTTCTGACACCCGTCTAGCGGAGGTCATGGCTACCAGGAACGCCGTCTTCCAGGAGAGACAGAGGAGGGAACACGTAGCCAGCGGCTCAAACGGGGGGGACATAAGTCGAGACAAAACCAGGTTCAGGATCCAGAAGGGGGCGGGGCAGCGAATCTGGGGGTAAAGACGCTCCAGACCCTTAAAGAACCTAGTCACCACTGGGTGAGAGAAGACGGAACGGCCATCGCTTCCCGGGTGGAAGGTGGAGATAGCCGCCAAGTGAACTCGAAGAGAGGACACCGCCAGGCCTTGCTGCTTGAGGGACCAAAGGTAATCGAGGATGGTAGAGATAGGAACCTCGGTAGGGAGGAAGCGCCGATCCATGCACCAGCACGTAAAACGCTTCCACTTGGCCGAGTACGTCGCCCTCGTAGAAGGCTTCCTACTTCCTAGGAGCACCTGCCTCACCAGGGTAGAGCAGCACAGTTCAGATCTGGTTAGCCACTCAGGAGCCACGCTGTGAGGTGTAGCGACTGAAAGTCTGGGTGACGGAGCCGGCCGTGGTCCTGCGTGATCAGGTCCAGGTGAAGAGGCAGGGGGACAGGGTCAGCTGCAGACAGGTCCAGCAACATTGAGAACCAATGCTGCCGGGGCCACGCCGGAGTGATCAGGATCAAGTGGGCCCTGTCCCTGCGCACCTTCAGAAGGACCTTGTGGATTAACGGAAATGGGGGGGAAGCGTAAAACAGGTGCGTCGCCCATGGAATAAGGAAGGCGTCCGCAACCGAGCCAGGTTCAAGACCTTGAAAGGAGCAGAACATCGGGCACTTCCTGTTCTTGCGGGATGCAAAGAGGTCCATCTGGGGACATCCCCACCTCCGGAAGAGCTCAAGAGCAACGTCCAGGCGAAGGGACCACTCGTGGGAGAGGAAGGACCTGCTCAGACGATTTGCCAGTGTGTTTTGAACCCCCAGGAGAAAGGATGCAACGAGGTGAATGGAGTGGGCTATGCAGAAGTCCCACAACCTCATGGCCTCCCGACACAGAGAGGGAGACCTTGTGCTGCCCTGCTTGTTTATATAGTACACCGTCGTTGTGTTGTCGGTGAAAACCGCAACGCAGTGACCTTGGAGCTGCTGATGGAACGTCTGACAAGCAAGGCGGACCGCCCTCAATTCCCGCACGTTGATGTGGAGGGCTAGCTCGGGAGGAGACCAGCGGCCTTGGGTCCGCAGGGTTCCGAGATGAGCTCCCCAGCCCAAGTCTGATGCGTCCGTTGTTAGGGACACCGAGGGCTGGAGTGGATGGAATGGGAGCCCCGCACACACCACGGACTGGTCCAGCCACCAATGGTAGGGAGTGTAGGACATCCTGGGGAACTGTGACAATCGTGTCCAAAGGACGTCTGGCTGGACGGAGCTGAGCAATGAGCCAGGACTGGAGGGGCCTGAGGCGGAGCCTTGCGTGTCCCGTGACGAACGTGCAGGCTGCCATGTGGCCCAAGAGAGTCAGGCAAGTTCGTATTGAGGTCAAAGGTGCCGCCTGCAACCTGTGGATGATGGCCGTCAACGCCTGGAACCGCGACAAAGGAAGAACGGCTCTGGCCAGAGTGGAGTCCAGAATGGCGCCGATAAACTCTATCCTCCGAGTGGGGTTAGAGTTGACTTCTCGGCATTGAGCATCAGGCCTAGGCGTACGAAAGAGTGTCCTGACCATGCGGACGTGAGCGAGGACTCGCTCCTCTGAGGGTCCCGGATCAGCCAGTCGTCGAGGTATGGAAACACATGCACGCAACTGCGGCGAAGGTAGGCGACGACTACAGCCATGCACTTGGTAAACACTCTCGGGCCGTGGAGAGGCCGAACGGGAGGACCGCGAATTGATAGTGACGACCGCTGACAACGAACCGAAGGAACCTCCGGTGGGCGGGAAGATGGCTATATGGAAGTAAGTAAGCGTCCTGCATATCGAGGGCGGCGTACCAGTCTCCGGGATCCAGGGATGGGATAATGGTCCCCAAGGATACCATACGGAACTTCAACTTCACCAGGTATCTGTTGAGCTCTC
The DNA here is from genome assembly GCF_003597395.2 of Chelonoidis abingdonii. Taxonomy (NCBI): domain Eukaryota; kingdom Metazoa; phylum Chordata; order Testudines; family Testudinidae; genus Chelonoidis; species Chelonoidis abingdonii. The sequence goes on from NC_133769.1 coordinate 6,067,479, forward strand.
GCAGGTCGAGGATAGGCCTGAGGCCTCCCTTGGCCTTGGGAATTAGAAAATAACGGGAAATAGAACCCTTGCCCTTCTCGCTCTCTGGAACCTCCTCTATGGCCCCTTTGCCGAGGAGCGTTCGCACCTCCTGTAGGAGGAGTTGCTCGTGAGAGGGGTCCCTGAAGAGGACGAGGGTGGGGGGCGGGAGGGCGGGTATGAAACAAACTGTAGATGGTATCCAAGCCGCAGCGTGCGGAGGGACCCAGCGGTCCGAAGTAAGCCGGGACCACATGCCGGGAGGAAGAACGAAAGACGGTTGGAGAAAGGAGGAGATGGATCCGTAGGAGGGACTGGTATAGCGCCCTCGGGCGCACCTTCAAAATGAGGGCTTCGGGCCGGAGGAAGGCTTGGAGGAACCTTGGTTTTGTCCTCCCTGATTGCCCGATTGCCTACGCCGGCCATTCCTACGCCGGCCATTCCTAGACCCGCCGCCTGGCGAAGTCCTGTCTTTGCCTGGGCTGGGGGTAAGGCCTGTGCTGTTGTTGAGGCCTGAAGGGTCTGCGTTGGGTGACCGGCGTATGCATCCCCAAGGCACGCATAATGACCCTATTGTCTTTAAGGCTTTGGAGCCGAGGGTCAGTCTTGTCCGAAAACAGGCCCTGGCCCTCAAACGGAAGGTCCTGGATGGTGTATTGGAGTTCCGGAGGAAGGCCAGAGACCTGTAGCCAAGAGATGCGGCGCATAGTAACGCCGGAGGCCAGAGTTCTGGCGGCCGAGTCTGCAGCGTCCAAAGCTGCCTGCAGCGAGGTTCTTGCGACCTTCTTTCCCTCGTCCAGGAATGCGGGAGAACTCTTGACGAGCGTCCTGCGGGAGCAGCTCTTTAAATTTGTCCGCCGCCACCCAGGTGTTATAGGTGTAACGGCTGAGAAGAGCTTGCTGGTTGGACACCCGCAGCTGCAGGGCGCCTGCAGAATAGACCTTCCGGCCAAGCAGGTCCATACGCCTCGCTTCTTTAGACTTGGGGGCCGGGGCTTGTTGACCATGGCGCTCCCTCTCGTTCACAGACTGACGACGAGGGAACACGGGGGCGGTGAACATACAAATATTCATAGCCCTTGAGGGGACCATGTATTTCGCTCCACGCATTGCGAGCAGCGGGGGGAATGGAAGCCGGGGACTGCCAGATGGTCGTGGCATTGGATTGAATGGTCCGAATGAAGGGAAGGGCGACACGAGTGGGCGCATCTGCCGACAGTATGCTCACTACTGGGTCCTCAATCTCGAGAGACCTCCTCAGCCTGTAAATTCATGTTCTGCGCTACGCGCCTGAGGAGGTCTTGGTGTGCCCGGAGGTCAAGTGGAGGGGGACTAGTAGATGTGGTCCCCGCCACTGCCTCATCCAGGGAGGAGGACAAGGAGAGACCCAGCAGGAGAGGATCTGTCGGCAGCTCTGCCTGGAGCAATGCCTCTGGTGGGTGCTCATGGTCCTGAGGCTGAGATGACCTCTCCTCTGTAGGGGATGGAGGAGGCCGGGAAGAGGTGGCCTCCGGAGCCCTGTGTTCGGACGCGGACGAACGCGGAGGGATCTGCTGAGGGCCCTGGGCTTGGTGATACGCCCAGGGGGTCCAGAAACCTCACTGCTGAGGACCATGCTCCTGCTGGGTCTCGTGGAACAGAGCAGCAGGTCTGTCAGCGTCCAGGTACGCGCTGTCCGCCCGCGAAGAGACTGATGCCTGGCGAGACGGCCACGGAGGGGCTGAACGGGAGTGATACGGATCCGGCACTCCTGATGGCAGAGACCTCTTCGGTGCCGGAGATCGGTGCCGTGAGCCATACCAGTGCTATGATCGAGACCAGGACCTGCCACCAGCGCGGTGCCGGGAGGTTAACCTGGATCTGGATCGTCGACGGCGAGAACGGCTTCTCGAGTCACGGTGCAGGTAACGATGGTTCGAGCCCGAGTGGTGCCGGGAATATCGGGACCGGCGGGAAGATGACCTATGCCATGAGTACGACCAGTACCGCCGCGGAGAGCGGTGCCGGGACTGCGAGCGGTGTCGTGAGCGAGACCTCCCTCGGGACCAGGAGTGGTGCCGGGATCTTGACGGTGATCAGTGCCAACTCGGGGAGTCCAGGGACGGTGCTCGCATGGACATGGGCTTGCCCTTCGATTGAAGAACCTGCAGGATTGGGGCAGCATAGGTTCCGTCAACACGATGAGGTCTCTGACCGAGGAGAATGTCTCGGGCATAGATGGGACCACCAGCTCGACCCCAGATCTTAGCGGGGAGCTGGGAGGGACCGGACTCAACGGATCTCCTGGGCCCGGAGTCGACGAAATCCCTGTCACGGCCGTCGCGGCCGGAGTCGGCAGCGAGTGTTCCGTCCGAGCCTGCTTAGCCGGGGTGGAGGACGTTGACGGTCTTTTCCCGGGGCCGGGTGCCGGAGAAGGACGGTGCCGCGGCGTTTTCGCGGGCCCGGAGTGGTCCGGTGCCACAGCGGCACTCGGTGCCGAGGACGAAGGGTCAAGCGGCGCTTCCATTAGGAGAGTCTTTCGGCACTGATCTCGCTCTTTCTTGGTCCTTGGTCGGAAGGCCTTGCAAATTCGGCACTTCTCAGAGATATGCGATTCCCCAAGGCACTTTAGGCAGGCGTCATGGGGATCGCTAGTGGGCATTGGCTTCTTGCAGGCTGAGCACGGCTTGAACCCTGGCGAACCAGGCATGAGCCCGGCGCCGGGGAGGGCTAGAGCCCAAAGCCCGCTAACTATACACAACAAGAACTATTAACTACAACTATTCAATACTTCACTAACTATAACTAAAACTACAATTAGAACTAGAAAAAAACGACGAACAAGGAGAAGCTAGGGACCTGGAGGACAGCTATGCCGTGCTCCACAGTTCCAACGACCGACACAGCAGTAAGAAGGAACTGGGGAGCGGGCGGGCCGGCAGGGGTATATATCAGCCGCCATGGCGGCGCCACTCTAGGGGGCGACCTGCCGGCCCACTGGAGTTGCTAGGGTAAAAGTCTTCCGACGAGCGCGCACACCTACTGGAATGGATATGAGCAATCACTCGAAGAAGAATAGCATTTTCACAGTAGAAACACTTTCATGTCACATTATTATATGAACAATGCTGCATAAAACAAAATAGAAAGTATTTTAATAGGTTTCAGTCTAAAAGCCACTTGTAGTTTTTAAATGCCTAATCTTTCCCAAGTGACTATGTAAACTTTCTTCAACTTTCCACAACCAAAATTTACTTCTAGGCATGCAGAAAGCATAAAAAAATTCATCCCAAAAGAGAGAGGAATCAAGAAATTAAGTTACTTAAAAAAAAAAAAAAAAAGGAGCTTAGAATGGAGAGTCCCACATCAATCGATGTAGAAGGGTAACAAATGAAGATTCTCTGTTTGTAAGGAATCCATTTCAGCAAGAAACTGATGAAGGGGCTTTGGTATTCAGAAGCATTATAGGCAAGGTTATTCTCATGCTAAGACTTCTAGCTATGCTTTTGCAGTCACTAGCAGTTCAGTAATTAACAGTCTGGTGTACAAAACCAACAGACACTCATTCCCCTCTCCGATATATTCCATCCAAAGACAGACCAGACCTAACTGTACTCAGTTTTTGCCTACTGCATCTGTTTACAAGTCCAGAACCACACAGACCCATTCTTCTAGGTCAGGGGTAGGCAACCTATGGCATGTGTGCCGAAGGCGGCACGTGAGCTGATTTTCAGTGGCACTCATGCTGCCCGGGTCCTGGCCACTGGTTGGGGAGGCTCTGCATTTTAAATGAAACTTCTTAAACATTTTTAAAACCTTATTTACTTTACATACAACAATAGTTTAGTTATGTTATAGACTTATAGAAAGACCTTCTAAATACGTTAACATGTATTACTGGCACGCGAAAACTTAAATTAGAGTGAATAAATTAAGACTCGGCACACCATTTCTGAAAGGTTGCCGAGCCCTGTTCTAGGTTATCCAGCCACGGTTACTTCAACAGTGACCTCTGACACTCCACAGTTCATTCATTCCCAGGTCCATGCACACTTCTGTTATGTCATTGTTACATATCACAAAGGTAATGAAAAGGTGAAAAGCTGAGAATTGTTGCAAAAGTAAAATGTTGAGTGTTAAGGACAGAGCAAAATACCATACTCTTTAGAAAACACACACACACAGTACTTGGTATCAAGGCACACCTCAAAGCTCTTTGACTGGCATGTTCTACGCCTGTGGGAATTCTGCACACAATATTTTAAAATTCTGCAAATTTTATAAGCAATAACAGGTGTGTCATCTTACGCGGGGGTTCCGTTCTGTGGTTAGCACGTAAAGCGAAAATCGCATACAGTCAAAATTACATTGAGTTCAATGGCGGGTGGAATCGCCCGCACTACAGAAACAGTATTTAAATTGTCATTTCTCTCTTTTGTTGTTGTTTTTGCCGACCACGTAAAGCTGAAATCGTGCATGTTAAATGCACGTAAGATGTGACAGACCTGTATCACGCTGGTTTCAATTTATTTTGCTAATTTATTTCAAAATATCTTTCAGCAAGTTTCTCGGTAACAATACAGATTAAAATAAGATTCTGAATTTTTCAGAAATCGATTCCTTACTAGGCATATTAGTACAGAACTTTGAGTAATTAAATTAAATTACAATACAGAAGTGTATGTCCTGCACCCGTCAAAACCAGGGCAAAGGCTTGGGGGAGCCAGGAGTAATGGAGGAGCTGTGGGATAGGAAAGGAGCCTGGAAGTTTGTTGGGTGTGGGTGGGAGAAGGATGGAACGGGGGGGGGGGGGGGGGGCAGGATTGTTAGGGGGTTCAGAAGCCTCCCCCATGAAGACCCACGCTGACCCCAAGCCTCTCCCATTCAGTCAGGCACACCTGCCCCTCTTCCTGCACTCCCCATCCTCATATGTCCCTGCAGCCCTCCTTCCCCCCTCCCCATATAACTTTGCACCCCCACTCCTATTCAGCCCCGGCTCGACGCTGTTACCCCATCAGCCCCAGCCCACACCCTAGTCTGTTCCCCCCACTAGCCATTCTGAACCCTAATCTATGACACCTCTGCCCCCAGCAGTCCCGTGTGCCCCACTTTGTCTGTTCTAACCTGGCTCCGCAGGCAGGGTACTGTGATGAACGTCTACTCCTGGGGGAATCCTACGCCATTGTGCATGCACAGAATTCCACCCCCTCCCGCCCCCCCGTCACTGAAAAAAATACACTGTGCCCAAGAAGTGCTGCAGTTCCACTTTTCGCCCATCAGAGGCCACTGTGGCACCAGAACAGCCAGCTGCATTCATGCTATTGGCTGTTCTGGTGCCACAGCAGCCTCCAGTGGTCAAAAGGCAGAACTGCAGCACTTCTTGGGAAAAATGTGTTTTCTGCAGGGGAAATAAATTCTGCAGGACAAACGAATTCTGCGTGTGCGCAGTGATACAGAATTCCCCCAGGGGTAATGTCAAATCATCCTACACCTGATCTATGAAAAATGCTGGGAATAAATATTCACTTGTGGGCATTCCAAACCCCTCTCTCTGGCACATGCATAAATTAATGAAGTACACACATTCCACACAACTGTTAGATATTCATAACCTATCAAAACGGTTTCTTTCAACCACAGAAAAGCACACATTCAGAATTAGCTTGCAATTATGTATATCAAGTGTTAATTTTTAGAACTGCCATTTGTAAACTTGAGCTCAAAAAAGCATCTGAATCATTTTCTGAATGGTAAAGCAGCATACATTTAATGCTCCAGTAGCTCAAAAAATGACCAAAAAGTTACTGGCGTTACTTTTTTCACCTTGCATTACAACATATGAAATACCATAATGTAACATTTTTAACCTGTGACAAAATAAATAGGCCTCAGCATGTTTAAGGGCAATACAATTTTGCTAATGCATTCAAATATTCTATACTCGGTAAAGCAGCACAAATGCTGCATTAACTTGTTCTTCTGTCACAAAGTACCTCAGAGCCAAATTTTGCAGATTATATGGCCAAGAAGATCATTGGGGGGAGGTGGGGGCAGTAGTAAACAAAAAAAATTCCCATAAAAGTGTGCAAGTGTATTAGGGCTTCCGGTTATCAAACAAATCACAGATTTAAATTCTTGGGCCTAAGTTCTCACTTCCCTGGGTGCTGGCACACAATGGAGACATCTTTACAAAACTCTACAGTAGAGGTATGAGTGACAGAGAGAATGGATTCCAAGAGGAGCCTCAGTCAGTCAGTCTCAGCCAAGTCTAGGTGAGCGAGGTAAGATAAAAACAGGACCTCAAGATACTCAAGCTACATAATTCGTATGCTGTGAGTTGTATTAGTAACCTGTCTCATTCCTCCACTGTTCTGCAAGTATGTCCTTGCTGTTTTCCTTTCAAAGAACAGTCAGTACAGCAAAGCAAATAAGAACATCAGAATGGCCATCCTGGGTCAGAACAAAGGTCCATCTAGCCCAGTATCAACAGTGGTTAATGTCAGGTACCCCAGAGGGAATGAACAGAACAGGTAATCATCAAGTGATCCATCCCCTGTCACTCATTCCCAGTTTCTAGCAAACAGAGGCTAGGGACACCATCCCTGCCCATCCTGGCTAATAGCCATTGATGGAATATCCTCCATAAACTTATCTATTTCTTGACCTGAGGATATGTCTAATGCCACAATATAAGACCAGAGGCCAGCTGTGGCTGTGCTGCCGATCAGCATTATTAGGCTCATGGGACTATATACTGGCTATGTAAACATTTGGGCTCAGGTTGAAGGCCAGATTCTCTGAGACCCCACAAGAGACAAGAGTTTCAGAGCTCCGACTCCAGCCCAATCCCCAACATCTAAACTGCAATTTTATATCCCCACAGCTCAAGCCCTGTGAGCCAGACTCAACTGATCTGAGACTCAGTGCCGTGAGTTTTTTTTAAATTGCAGTGTAGACATACGCTGAGGGACCAGATAGCTCAGCTAATTCATCAGTTGGAATCTTTCACCTCTAGGTCACTCGTTGAAACGCAGCAAAGAAGAACAGTGACCAAGTGTTATTGTGCTTGGTGGCCCAGATGAAATGAGGAAATGACTCGGTCCAGTTCTCAGTGGACAAATGCTCATATCACAAAAACCACCAACACAAGCGGCCCTAATTGATACACTTGTTGACAGAAAGACCAATGACTCAGTACATCATGAGGACTGACCTGCTGTTTCCCCCCCTATATTGTCTCTTTAGTCAGGGTGGGTCTACGTGTTATGGAAGGGGCAAGGGAAGCTTCTGTTCCTGCTAACAATGCTGTATCTGTTTTAGGAATAGAAGAATTCAACTCTTTTCAACCTTGATGGCTGTCAATGCTGAACTTTTTATCAGCAGTAAACTACTTGAATTTTTTTTTTTTAAAGCTCTGTACTGTCATTCATAATAGGACAGTAAGCAGCTTCCCCAGCAATATTACTTGGCTATATGATTACATTTCTTTACGTTTGTATTCTACTTTGCTTGCAGTCCATAGGATTTAAAATATTACGCTATTACTCCTTGGTTACAAGGCTTCACTGTGTTCTAGTCTAACCAGTGTAAGGTCATGAAATGGAACAGCTATTCTGGATATTTTGCCTGAGTACAGCATAGTCACAAGTGCCAAGACTGGCACAAGTATAAGAAGAGATTATTTTCTACTCAGAATGCTGAAAAAATGCATTTACCTATCTTAATGAATCGACAGGGGAACATCTGTTCATCAATTTTATGCTTCAAGGTGAATGTTTCTTTGTTATAATCATTCTTTAAGCCACTGTGGAAAAAATAAATAAAGTTACTAAAATCTTACCTTGTATTTTAGAACTAGCTAATAAATGCAACCTAGGTCATGTCTGAAAGGTGATGGTTTCATTTTACTATGATTCATAAGTATGCATGCTGGACCAGTGTCTGGACTGCTGTCAGCCACTTTACCTCCCAAGGAGGTAGCATGTCTAGTGATATGAGTGGGGAACTGGAGTCAGGAGACATGGATCTTGTTCCCATCTATGCTGACTCAAAGTGTAACTTTAGGCAAGTCACTTCTCTGCAACTCAGCTTTCCCATTTGTAAGCCATAGACAATACTTGCCTACCTCACAGGAGCATTATGAGAATTAATTGATTTAAAAGTGCTCTGTGATTTCCAGACGAAAAAGTACTACATAAAGTGCAAGGTATCAAGATACATAATAAATGTTAACTATACTAAAGTCCAGTTTTATAAAAAATGACACACGAAGCAATAATTCCTGACAAATTGAGAAGTCAAATGACATTGAAAGACTGCTCAACTATACCAGCAAACTACGAGCATTCCTTCCTCCCTATTTCAAACCTTCCCTCTTCCCATCAAGTTGCCCCACAATTCAAGCACTAAGCAATAGCAATTTAAAGTTACTAAATTGGGGTAGCTCAAATTTGAAGATGCTTTCGAAATCCTACAACATGATCCTGCTAGGTTCTTCATGCCACATGGTTTCACTTGGTAAGGCAGCACTAGTCTGATTCTTTGATCAAGGAAGAGTAGCCAATGAGTACTGACCACTTCAACAAACTAGCAACACACTCCCTATAACTGGGCTTTCCTGTTGCTGGCCTCCAATTAACATTGGCTCTTGCTGTATGGCTCCTCTGCACTTTAAGTACAGTGAGTGATCTAAACATTATCTGTCCCCTTAGGAGGCAGGAGACTTGCTAGGTGGGCTTCTCAAATTTACATTAGTAGTTACTCTAAGATCTATGGTAAGTCTAAAACTGGTAATAGGCTGCCTTCCATAAAATACCTACCACTGGACTACCAAATCAAGTGGTTTTAAGACAAAAAGGAAATTAGTTTTGTACTCCGTCCTTTGACAGATCAATCAACATAAGGTAAAGCAGCTGAGTAGTTCAGACCTGTACTATTACAATGAGTTTCTATACATATGCAATCGAGAACACTTACTACAGAACTCCTAAAGAGCTATTAAAAGTTTTCCTCAACTGTAGCTCAAATTTAGGTGCAAGTCTCAGGTGTGCAGAAGAAAGGAATCTCAGCCCACAAGCATTATGCCCTGGCTCTTCAAAACCTCCAAGAGTTCACCCTCCACAAATCCTTTGTGGTTAGAACAAAGTAGGGAAGGTTTCCCAGAGCTAAATTTTGACATGTATGCTCCCTGGCCTGACCATATCACATCAGTTATCTGCCCATGCGACCACAGGAGCAATAGCAGGCTTACACTAGCAGCCTTTTTGCACTGTTAACCAAGTGCCATTTGGGAGAAAAGAGGGGAGGGAAGAACACTGCAGTCCAGTCTTTGATTTAGGATGATTTACAAGTTGTTGAAATCATCTCTTACCTGGATAAAAGGTCTGTCATGTTTTCTTCATTCATTCCACCAAAGACTTTAAACTTCTTTAAATTGCAGACATGAGTCTTCTCATATTTACCAAAGGTTATACTTTGGACTATGGCAGGTCTTTCGAGTTTCAGAATCAAATACTGTGGAAAGAGGGAAAAAAAAGATGATGAATTTTGAGCACAACAATAAATGCCGCAGAGTGTACGCCTAGAAGGAGGAACATTAAAGCCTTCATAGGTAACACCAAGGCTGAAGGACAACGATTAATGTTGGTACTCCAAATTATATGGTCCCTGCCTGTGAATGAGATTAAACCAAGGAAGATGAGGGCTGCATATTAAGAAGTACTGCTTTAAAAGAAATCTACACAACCAGAAAATAAGTCAGACCCCATATGCTCTTCAAGACCTCATGTATTCCTTCTGGGAGTTGGAAGACAGACTTCAGAAGGCACTGCAAGATACGGCCAGGCTCTGGATAACTGACTCTGCTATGCACTAATGCTTGAACTGACGCTTAACTTTGGAGTACATTCTGTTGATTCAATCTCTCTTAGGCCCCGTCTAGACTACGCGTGAAAATCGATTTTAGATACGCAATTTCAGCTACAAGAATAGCGTAGCTGAAATCGAATATCTAAAATCGATTTACTCACCCGTCTTCACCGCGCGGGATCGATGTGCGCGGCTTGCCATGTCAAATCCGGAACTCCGTTTGTTTTGGTGGAGTTCCGGAATCGATCTAAGCGCGCTCTGGATTCGATATATCCCGTCTAGACCAGACGCGATATATCGAACCCCGAGCAATCGATTTTAACGTGCCGAAACGGCGCGTAGTGTAGACGTAGCCTTAGATGCTAACCTACAACTTCCATTAACTATGTGTCAGTTCAGAGACTACCTGGTCCCAGAGAGCGAAGTGAGCCACGAAAAGCTTGGCTCATCAGTAAGAGGTGAACCAACTGCCTATAAAGCATATCAAATGATATTTGGCCATTTCATTTGCTATAGGGAGCCTCTCCTAGTCCATAAGGAAACTCATCTGAAGAGTCTGGCTCATGAGGCTCTCCTTTCAGCTGTCCCCTGGGCACAGAGGGGTTGGCATAATCACATTTTCTGGCCCTATCAGTCACCTTAACCAGCACTGCCTGAAGGAAAGAATCCTACTTCTTAAGTGCCTCTGAAGGGAGATGTTTCTACTGAATAGTCTGTTTGGACACCAGGAATCAAGACGTTCTAATTTTGCATAGCTGAGAGTAAAAAAAAACAAAAACAATACCTTCCTTCTCTCTTTGAGAGAATCAAAAGAAGGTTTTTTCCCTCCCAACAAAAGCAGAACAATGTAGAATTTAATCTTGAGTAGCAGATCTTGTTCTGCTCCCTACGTTCACAACAGGGAGATCTACAACAGGATTGTCACACCCACACAATAGAAGTGAGAGGTTGAAAAACGTACAATAAACTCCACATGCATTACCTTCCCCTTGATTTTCCCACAAAGACCTCAATAGAAGTTACTGTATGAACAGACATGTACAATATTCTAGAAACCTTTCCACTGCAAACTACATGGGGGGGGTGCCTACTCGAACCATAAAATGGTACTGCAGATTCAAAGATGATTAGCATTTTAAGTTTAACTATTTTGATAGTAAGTGACAGACTCCACAGAATTTAAATACAAGCGACTACTTTCAAAGATCCCAGAGTAGAGACTGGAGTCTTATCTATCCACAAAGCAGGTACAGCACAGAAAGCAGACATGCAAACTTCGTTGAAACTGCCCTGCCACCATGCCTCAGACTTGACCTAGAATTACAACTTCCAGGGTAATGGAGGAATTTGTTCTCCACAACCAGTCAGACAGACAGACCTTGGTCTTTTTGCTGTGATTCCATCATACAGTCACTTCTAACTGTCCCTAGAAACTGGACTGAGACCAACACCACATTGTTCCTAGGGCAGTAAAATTGTGAATTTAAATGAAGTTCTTGAGGACAGGAACAGGCCTTCACTAAGTGTTTATACCGCACCAGCTCAATTGGACCATGATTTCAATGGGCGCCTCTAAGTCTTACGTAAAACACACAGGCTAGAAAGAATTAGACAAAATGAAAAAATATTTCCAATAATAATAATAACTGAAGTCTACAAGTAAGGAGAGTAAGAAAGGAACAGAGTTTGATTTAAGGATATTTACTTTGTATATTTTGACGTGATGTTGACAATTTGTGGTTTAATGTTTCAAAAATTTTTATCTCTCATCTGCTGTCATTAAACAATTATGGTCTGACCTCATTACATAATTTCCCACAACTGAAAAAGCTAACATTAAGAAAAATGCTTTAAACCCATAACTTTGCAGTAAATTATAAAAAATACAATTGAATGCTGCCAAACCTAAATACACATCATAGCAGTGATTACGTATTTTTAAAAACTTACATATCTATGCACTGTGTCACAACACTACTAACACAACAAGAAGCAGCATTCACGCTAAAGGCATTACTATAAAGCATCTGGTTAATACTAAATGAGGGAATCTTTAAACATGATTTGGTAAGTTATTTTTTAGTTAAATAGCAGCATTAAGAGACACAAACCCAAGGAAAACCAATCTTAAACGTTTATTCACAATTTAGGACAAAAAAGAGGTATACCAACACTTTGCCCAATAGCTAGTTACAATGCGAGGTGAGGACACAGTGCTTTTCCAGTAGTTCTCTGCAAAGCCTCACATAGCTCAACGCCATATTTGAACACAAGTCTCTCTCTCTAGCCACCTGCACATTTTACATGCCTCTTTTCATCAGAGAATCCCAAAGAACTTCACAAACCATATAAATTCAGCAGCACTGAACTCCAACTTCCTCTGGAATCGACAGTGGTCAGCAAGCGGAGCAAACTGGCATGGGGCATGCTGAAGAACAAAGGAGTAGATGGGGGACTTTTGGCCTAGGACACTAGCACAAATCCCATGTGATCTTATGTTCTTTCCCAAAAATCTCGTACCACAAGTTATATATTACACAGTTTTACTTGAGAAAGCTGAAGGACTGGAACTGACCTTATCAAGATTTGAACTTATGGAATTCTTAAATTCCTTGAAACCACATCAGATGCTTAGGTTACTAAGATACACCCTCTGGCAAATATTAATGCCAGATTTTCAGAAGAGCCAAACTCACATGTAGTCTACGTGCTTATTAAATGCTGCAGTTTTTATTATTTTTAGTCCAAAGAAAGGGAGAGAAACAGTGGGGAGGAGACATGGATTTTAGTCAAAATCTGTCTCTGCACAACATGTGCAGGGCATCTTAGTTGGAAGGGCAGAGACCTCTAGAAATGAGGTGTGGTAGTTAGCGGATACGCTTACTAGCTGTATTAGAAGCTATGCAGAAGGTTTCAATTGAGGATGAGCAGTCTTGCAGGTTCCACACACTCACCATCTGAGAGAAGAGCCAAAGAGAGCTCACAGGGTGAAAGTTATAAACAGGAGCTGGAAACAGACCTGTGGACTCAGTGGCTGATCAACACAGGATCAAGAAATGCATCTGCTGTAAAGGCTACGTTCCAATACCTCTACCACTTTAGATACAGGCTGCATATTCCTAATCTTCTAGGAAGAGGAGACAGTAGACTATTACCTCAGGGACTGAAATTGATGCTGATTGTGAAGATCACCCGACTGTTGTGCTGAGAAGGTGCTGAGGTGTTTGGAAGGGAAGTCAGGCCTGGTCTACACTACGTGTTTAAACCGATTTTAGCAGCGTTAAACTGATTTAACGGCGCGCCCACACACAATACGAGACCCTTTATATCGATATAAAGGGCTCTTTAAATCGGTTTCTATACTCCTCCCCGACAAGGAGTAGCGCTGAAATCAGTATTACCATATTGGATTAGGGTTAGTGTGGCCGCAAATCGACGGTATTGGCCTCCGGCTGGTATCCCACAGTGCACCACTGTGACCGCTATGCACAGCAATCTGAACTCGGATGCAGTGGCCAGGTAAACAGGAAAAGCCCCGCGAACTTTTGAATTACATTTCCTGTTTGCCCAGAGTGGAGCTCTGATCAGCACGGGTGGCGATGCAGTCCCAAATCCAAAAAGAGCTCCAGCATGGACCATACGG
>NC_133769.1:6082477-6086119 GCF_003597395.2 Chelonoidis abingdonii
TTTCCCGGAGGAAGGAATGAGTGACAACATTTACCCAGAACCACCCACAACAATGATTTTTGCCCCATCAGGCACTGGGATCTCAACCCAGAATTCCAAGGGGCGGGGGAGACTGCAGGAACTATGGGATAGCTACGGAATAGCTACGCACAGTGCAACATCCGGAAATCGATGATAGCCTCAGACTATGGACGCTCACCGCCGAATTAATGTGCTTAGTGTGGTCGTGTGCACTCGACTTTATACAATCTGTTTTACAAAACCGGTTTATGTAAAAATCAGACTAATCCTGTAGTGTAGACGTACCCTGAGGCTCTCATTTTCCTTAGGCTCTGGATGATCCAGGTGACTGACTGACTGACACACATACTACACAGAGTGATGCCACCCTACAGAAACTGAAAAAAATCAGAGAAGATCAGAGTAGAAAGTATAAAAGGGTATATACGCTCTGTTGAAATCTTGCACTGAATTATATGTAAAAGTAACAAAGTGGGAGAGTTTGTACAAGGAGCACCAATAGATTCAGTGCCTAACATTTTTATTAAACCAGTTATTCAAAAATATTCCAAATGTTTTGTTTATATTAAACGTTTGTTCACTAAGAAAATCATACAGTATTCTCCCTGAGGCTGACTGACAACTGCTAGTAGCACCAACATTCAGGGGATTGCATTATAATTCTGAGGATTAACTTTGTTTAATAATTTTTCTGAGAAGTCCTGAAACTGCAGAAACTTCAGCCTGTGCTTCAGCAGAGAAATAAACTGAGGTACAGGGGAAAAGGGAGTGTAACAAAATTATACATATTACCTTAGCAACCACTACCCAGTCACATAGGCATCAAAAAATATGTGACCCCAAATGTCATAGTGGGAACTGAGTTCTTTTGAAGATCTGGCCCAGGCCACATGTTGAATCTACATGTGTGTTTACCGCATACAGTTGAACAAGTTTTAACAATATACTTTAAATCACTCCCCGATATGATCTGCACAGCAGAAGCAGAATCAAGAGGTAAAATTTTGGGATTAGGCAGAAGCCCAAAATCTTTCTTTGCTCTGCAGAGATACAAAAATCTTTTGAACCAGACAAATATTTATGTACTTGGCAAATTGAAGTTGCCACTTCGGACGCTTTAGTTTTTACAAGGATAGAATACTTCTGCTCTGCATTAGCTCAAACTGTGATTTCTCCAGAGCCAATAGGCTGAATCAGACATAAAAAGTCTTATCTACCCTGCAATTTGATTCACAACATACTCTGCTAGTTTTTCAACATAAACAATTTCAGTTCATTAATAAGCAGCTGTCATGATTTCACCCTAGAGGTAAATGCATTTCATTAACACACGAGGTACTGTATATAAAAAACAGACATACAAGATCATAAAAAAAAAGTTCAGTCAGGCATAGTGACTGCGGATGTAGTTCGCTGCATTAAAGGCCTACTTTACGTTTATAACAAGGATTACATCTAAAAACATGTTCTTTTGTATATTAACTGTCAACCACCACAGGAATCCATATTGTTGTATGTACACTGTACTAATTCAGAATAGAATCACAGCTAAGATTCTTTTATAAAATGAAAGTCTGGGCTCCAATGCTATCAATTTTATTACATTTCCTTTGTTAATCTAGAACTAGTAAGAAAAGAGAGAATACACCAACTTCTGCCTAAATAAACTACTATATCACAGGCTTACCATTGTACATATAATTTCTGGGTCATTCTATTTCAAGAGTGGAACCAGAAAGTATCCAGTTTAACAAACAGCTGAAGTGTATTTCCTTTTGCTGGCACTCATTCATAGTCAACTCATGGCCTTCAAGGCCACAAGAGCCATTTAACTCTACCATAACCACATAGCTGGAAAACCCCTTTACTAAATATAACCCAAGGCGTAGTATGTCAGATGTTTCAGTTGTATGTTGAGATTTGAGACTTCCACTTTCAATTTCTTTCTCAATGAACAACCTAACTAACACCCTACTGCACCAATCAAATGACATTTCATTTCCCTCAGCTTCTCTGCAAATTGGTGGATTTTCTCCCATTCTACTCAGGTTCTTTATCAAGCCCATCATATGTGCTCTTCAAATGAAGCTTCTTATGGACAATTCCTTCGTTCCAGCAACAAGCAAGAGGAAAGAAGAGAAGGAAATGCATATTTAATTCAACACAAAGAACAATCAAGTGGAGAAGATTCATTGAGCAGCACAGAACTAGTGCCACAAAATGGCATTAGAAAACACTGATTTTGAAGGTGCAGCCGTTCTGAAGACACAAACCCTACCGGTCAGGACTAGAGCTCGGTGAACAATGAATTTTTCAGTTTGCAGGCAATTTTGGAAAAAGTAGTAATAAATTTGAGGGCAAACCAAAAATGACGTTTTGACTTGTTGAAAATTTTCAAAAAGTGTAAACATTATTGAAACAAAAAATTGAGTTGAAATATTTCAGTGATGTTGAAAATAAATGTTTTGTTTAGACTTCGATGCATTTTGACAAAAAGCAAGCACAGAATTCTCAAAACAGGAAGAAAAAGGAAGTAGTACCTTCCTTATAAGCTTTTGCCCAGCAGTTGGAGGTCTGTTCCCCCCTCCTCCCATATGCAGAAGGGACTTGAACTTGGGTCTCCCCCCTCTTGAAGGAGAGTGCCCTAACCACTAGGCTATTCTGGAATGGGGCTCTCAATCTCTGCTCTTGAAGCTGCTCCACTTTCTGTAAATAAACATGCACAATAGTTGTAGCCATGATGGTCCAGGGATATTAGAGAGATAAGGTGCGTGAGATATCTTTTACTGGACCAATTTCCATTCAAATTAACAGTTCATAGTCAATGAATAGTCTTTGGGCCAGGGAAAGAATTTGGGAATGACTCCACAGACTGCTAGTGAGAACACTTACCTAGGGCATGAGAGACCCAAGTCCCTGCTCCAACTACATTTTATTTAGAGAAAGCGTAGCAGCTTCAAGAGCAAAGACTGAGAAAGCCCTATTCCAGAATAGCCTAGTGGTTAGAACACTCTCCTGCAAAAGTGGTGGGGGAGTCCCAACTTCAAAGCTCTTCTCCATATCAGGCAGCTGGAGGAGCTGAACCCAGGTCTCCCACATGACTACCCTAACTGCTGGGCTAAAGCTTACAACTCTGCACCGCCACCAATCCGCTGTTATGTCAATCTTATTTGCTTTTGTCAAAATGCCTCAGATTCAAAACAAAATATTTTATATTGAAACAAAATGTTTCATTTTACATAAGAATGGCCATACTGGGTCAGACCAAAGGTCCATTTAGCCCAGTATCCTATCTACTGACAGTAACCAATGCCAAATGCCCCAGAGGGAGTGAACCTAACAAGATAATGATCAAGTGATCTCTCTCCTGCCCTCCATCTCCACCCTCTGACAAACAGAGGCTAGGGACACCATTCTTTACCCACCCTGGCTAATAGCCATTAACTGACAACCTCCATGAATTTATCCAGTTCTCTTTTAAATGCTGTTATAGTCCTAGCTTTCACAACCTCCTCAGGCAAGGAGTTCCACAAGTTGACTGTGCGCTGCATGAAGAAGAACTTACTTTTATTTGTTTTAAACCTGCTACCTATTAATTTCATTTGGTGACCCCTAGTTCTT
>NC_133769.1:6087729-6200177 GCF_003597395.2 Chelonoidis abingdonii
TTTATGCTCCTTTCTATTTATCTCACTAGGATTTGGACTTCCACTTTTTAAACGATGCCTTTTTATCTCTCACTGCTTCTTTTACATGGTTATTAAGCCACAGTGGCTCTTTTTAGTTCTTTTACTGTGTTTCTTAATTTGGGGTATACATTTAAGTTGGGCCTCTATTATGGGTCTTTAAAAAGCATCCATGCAGCTTGCAGGGATTTCACTTTAGTCACTGTAACTTTTAAATTTCTGTTTAACTAACCCCCTTATCTTTGCATAGTTCCCCTTTTTGAAATTAAATGCCACAGTGCTGGGCTGTTGAGATGTTCTTCCCACCACAGGAATGTTAAATGTTATTATATTATGGTCACTGGCATTATTTTGGCATTACTGAAACATGACTTTTTCAGTTTAATAGAAACTATTCAGCATGCATTCACAAATAGTTTCTCAACCCAAAAGTGCACTTTTCAGCAACTAAACTACTTATCTAAAAACTTTCACCCAGCTCTAGTCAGGAAGTCAGTTTATTAAATATCCCATGGCATTTTTTTAAAATGTGTCAGAGCGGTGTCTGTCTGAACTATAATTAGGGCAAAACAGTAGAACTTATATCACAGAAAGGGAAGCTTTACTTTCACTTTTTAGTTGGGTACAGCATAGTTCACTTCCTGTCCTAAGTAATTTTGGCAATTTGCTATACAGTTAAAACTGTGTTCCAACTCAAAACTAGTTGGATTTCAATGGTAGATAAAATGAACCCCATATATGTGAACTCTAGACTGCTTTAGGAGAATAGATGCTCTACTCACAAACATGTAGGAATGCAGGAAGGAGACAATGACAAAAAGGTGCTAAGCCCTCAGTTTACATAGACTTCGACAGTACCTATTGCGCTCAACACCTTTGAAAAATTAGGCCATAAGACTTCTGCTACACTCCGAGTTTCTGTTCCACAATCTACATGCACTTGTTTTTCTTATTTCTATACCCCTTACTACAGTAATATCTAGGCATGGATATAAAATATATTTAGAATTTTCCTCTCCCCAGCTTATCAAAGGCAGGGCTCGTGGGCATCCAGTTAAAGCTGCCCAACACTTTCAATAGAAGACTGTTTTTAGTTGCTTATAACTTAGCCAAACTTCAACCGTCTGGGCTGAAATTTTCCATGCCAGCTGCCTGCCTCCATCTGAATATTTCAGAAAATTTCAGTCAAAACCGTTTGGCCATTTCTGAGAATGAAGCTAGTGAAAAATAAGTTGTTTGAAAAATCCTAACAAGCAGGACTTTAAATTTGACAGACAGACAGTCTTTAAATCAAGGATGTGCCTTTCGCCATCCCTGTAAAAATCCACTCAGTAGGAACTCTCATTTTAATAGCTAATTTCCCTAACATGCCGTCTGTGCTGCGCAGCACTCTCCCTGCAATTGCTAGGCAACTGCAGGTCATACGTGGTCCAAGGGCATGAACTAAAATCAGCAAGTCTTTCCTGTGCTCTCAGTGACCACCCTGCTGGCCCCAAGCAGTAAGCCACTGAATTCAAATGCAGAGGGAACAAAAGTCATTTACAGTGGGAGTAGATTGGAACAAGCATGTTTGTGAGGGGCACAGGGACTGGAGATTGCACATGTAAAAAGCAGGTAGAACAGACCAGATTACGAGCCAGGAGGAGAGACAGGGACCCAACACAGCAGTGGTGAAGGAGATGACAAGAGATGGATCTGATAAGTAGCTGGGGTGCAGGGAAAGAAGTGGGACTGGCTGGGCAATGACCTGGGTGGATACACATATCTGATGAAGTGCTATCAAAAGAAGTTTTTACATTATAGAACATTTACTTCACTAGACTGTGTTTGTCCACAAGAATTTTCTTGCTTTAGACTCTACACAAGAACCTGTTAAACTATTTCTTTTCTGAAAACTGGGTTTGTGACTCAGATCCACCATTCCACACTGATGATATATTGGCCGCAAGTCTTGAGAGTCCCACGGAATTCAGCCTAGCAACAAACAGAATTCTGATGCCAAAATTTATTTCACTACAGGCATATCAAGAGATTCATAGGTTGTCCGCTAAGCATAAAGACAAACAGCAGAGTGGAACAAAACTAAGTTTCCCCAGTGCCAAACCATGTCAATCTTTCTCTCACACACGCATGCACCAACCCTCCTCAAGACTTGCACAGAGGAACGTCTACACATAAGGGGTATCCTGATCTTATTAGGAGGTCTGAATAAAAACTATAGCCAAGAGAAAAATATATTTTAAATTGACTTAATAGCTGACTTCATATGAAAAATCAAGCTCACTTCCAACTAATCCACTGTTTTGACAGAGCTTAACAAAATGAAGGCAAAACGCGTCAGAGAAAGAAAAAAAGCTCACTGTAGACCGGGGTGGGCAAACTACAGCCCACGGGCCACATCTGACTCTTCACATGTTTTAATTTGATCCTCGAGCTCCTGCCAGGGAGTGAGGTCCAGGGCTTGCCCCGCTCCAGTACTCCAGCCAAGGAGTGGAGTTGGGGGCTTGCTTGCTCCATGCGGCTCCTGGAAACAGCAGCATGTCCCCCCCTCCAGCTCCTATGTGCAGGGGCAGGCAGGGGGCCCCACACACTGCCCCTGTCCTAAGCACTGTCCCCCTAGCTCCCACTGGCCGGGAACCATGGCCAATGGGAGCTGCAGGAGTGGCGCTTGAGGACAGGGGAGTGTGCAGAGAGGCCTGGCTGGGCTCCATGTAGGAGACTTAGGGGTGACATGCTGCTGCTTCCAGGAGCTGCTTGAAGAAGTGCCACCTGGATCCTGCACCTCTGCCCCCCTCCTGTGCCCCAATCCCCTGCCCCAGCCCTGAGCCTCCTCCCGCCCTCCGAACCCCTTGGTCCCAGCCCAGAGCATCCTCCTGCGTCGCTAACCCCTTATTCCCACCCCAGAGCCTGCACCCCCAGTCAGAGCCCTCCTCTCATACACACACACACACACACACACACACACACACACACACACCTGCACCCGAAAACCCTGCCCCAACCCACACCCTGAAATCTTCCTTTCTGGCCCCATCCCAGAACCCGCACACCCAACTGGGGTCGTCACCCCCTTCCACACCACAACCCCCAGTTTCGTGAGCATTCATGGCCCCCCATATAATTTCCATACCCAGATGTGGCCCTCGGGCCACAATGTTTGCCCACCCCCGCCGCAGACTATCCCTTCCCCAAACCAGCGATCCCTTTTTACTACCTGTTAGAAAGGCCGCCCCTTTGAGAATTATTAGGCATAAAGGAAAATGTCCCTACATTCTTAGTAACCATATTAAGCTTAAGAAATGGTTCTTACTTAGCTGGGTTCCAATCTGACCCTATGGTTAGATTATTACTTCTTAGTGGGGGGGGGGGGTTAAGTGACAGTTATGAAATTAGGAGGCTAAATGTTCAATTTACTGATGTCTGTTCTGAACGAAGGAGTGAGAGTAAACTTCTAATTAACCTTCACAATGAGAATAAAGGTGACCTAAGTCAGTCAAGAACTCTGAAGGATCTGAGCTGTAGAATTAAAAGGGAAACACACGTAAGGGAAAGGAGCTTAATTTCAAAACAAACCAAACAAACCAAACAGTTTTTGACCCGAAGCCATGTTAGACACACGAGTCTCCAGTTGCAGAGAACTAGATTCTTGCCAAACAATCTAGGAAAGAAAGTGAGGCTGAATGCTCTAAATATATCACATGACATTTCCTTATTAATTGATATTACAAAGTAATAACATGCTGCCTGCCACAGAGGCTGTAAGGAGGGAGAAAGTAGAAGATGGTTTGCTATCAAGGAAGTTATTTTTCAATCTCAATACTCATTACCTTGTAACCATTCTAGGATGGATTAAGATTGCTTGGAAGTGGGGAACAAAACTTTTTTCTACATTTCCAAACCAACACATTTGTGCTGTACAAGATTAAAAAAACAAGTAATTTTAAACTGACTGAGCAGATGTACTAGTCCTGGGGATCAGAGGAAGTTGGTATGAGAAATATGCCTTATTTGGTTTTCCCTGAATCTCTGGCCTTGTGAAGTCAGAAGACAACACACAGAGATAACCAACCAACCAAATAGGTAAAAAATGATGTCCCCAAAACCAGAACAGGTGCTCATATTACAGTGATGTGGCCATGCATGTACCTAAACAGCAATCCCTGAACAGAAATCTTGACCAACAGGATCCAAAAGGAGTCATTCTTCATCACAGCTTTTGACAACTGCACACATTATGAAATGTTTTCTGAACTTCAAAACCTTGTGGTGCGGGAGAGTTTTTGTAGATGAATTTTTGTGCCAACAGAGATCATTGAAAATACTTTTGCTGAAAGGCTCTAGACTTGAGGGCTGGAGACAAGGTATTCACATTGGATGATCTCACTGCTGTAGAATACTGTCAGTCCTGTTCATGTTTGTTAGCCTTCAGACTGAAACAGAACATTCATCTTTCCAGCCACGCATTTGCCCCACACAGTTTAAGTCTTGCAGCATTTTCTCTTCTGATTAATTTTCTGATGTTTCTTGGGTGGGTAAGTGAGGGGTTACTATTGCTGCACATTATGAACATTCATAAATCTCTGTGTAGCAGCAGGTACATTATATGCTAAATAAATGAATTTAAAAGCAAATCAAAAACAAAAAAAAAAAAAAGATACAGAAGTTGTGATCTAGTGAAGTAAAAGCGACAAGGAAGTTTGTAAATAGTACTGGTCCTGGGGGAAAAAAGAAAATCTCTTGTTGCCTAGATGAGGAAAAATGTAAACTCAGAGTAAAACAACCAGGCTAGAAAACAGAGTAAATAAATGCAGCCAAAAGCACCCTGAGGTCATATAAGTAAGGTTAAGATTTTGTCACAGTTATTTTCAGTAAACATCACAGACATGTCACTTTTGTTTACTAAAAGTAACTGACAAAATGTGGTGGAGTTCAGCACCCTCCGCTGCTGTTCCCACAGTGGCTAGCAACTCTGGGTGAGCATCACTGCCGCCCAACAGCGGCCACCCTGGGGTGGAAGCAGAAAATGTCATGGAGGTCTCAAAATCACAGATTTTGTGACTTCTGTGACAATCTTAGCCTTATATATAAAGCAGGACAAAATCTGTGAGCTTAAAGTGGTCCCAGAAGACTGAAAAAGGAGCACACTCTACCAATATTACTAGACTGTTTAAGAGGTAAGAGGAATAGCAGATTTTGCAAATGTGCAAATCTATTCGTTCAACAGGAAAGCTTACATTTATTGGAGAAAAAGCCAAACAAATATTTTGAAAGAGAAGTGATAGGATGAACAGATTTTCCTTCTCTCAGAAGTTCCAGAAACCAAAATATCATGGCAGAAAGATGACTTAGACACTAAAGCTGTGACATTAAGACAAGTGAACAAGCAGAACCACGTTCTAGAATAGTAATCAGGCAAAAGAACGCAAAATACAATTTACGGTTTCTAACCGCTTACGTGTTTAGAAGTCTGGCAGTGTAAGCGATGAACATGGAGGATATGTGGTCTATTCTAGAGGACAGAATATATTCATTGAAACAAGACTGGTGAGCACAGGAACTCTATCACAGCTCCTCAAGGTGCTGAGGAGATGGGGCCTGCATGGCAGATTCCCACCATTAGCTCAATGACAGCAGAACTTGAATCACTTTTAGTTTTATTCTTGAAGTCTGAAATGAAGAATAAAAAGATACCTGCTAAATTCACTTGTGGTAACATGACATTCTGCCCCAAAAAGGAAACTGCATTAAAAAAAAAAAAAAAAAAACACCAAGTAGGCAAACATGCCCTAGGTGGAAATGTAAATAATCCTGCCAAGAACAGAGACAGAAAAGCTGCAAGAAAGGTAACATTTTATGTATCAGATCACTCAGATCTATCAGTCAATACCAGCATGAATAACCCAACTGTTTAGATTAATAATAGTCAAGATGTAATATAAATTGCAATTTAAAATTTGGGCCTTTGGAAGCCACAATAGGGCTAAGTACTAATGTAGAATTAAAATGCTTACCTGGGGAGGGTAATTGCTTTCTGAAGACCACCTTGAAGACTGATCATTAGGCTTGTCCACTAAAATGTTCCTAAAAAATGAAACACAAAAAGGTATGTTTACAATACTAATTTTTAAACCCAAAACAGTTAACTCGCAGAGAAACTACTACACTTTAGCCAATAGTTCCTATAGTTTGAACACAAACACATATGGTCCTGTCAACAATGCATTTATGAAGCTACTTAAGTTGCTATGTAGTTGTTCTTTTTTAATTTGCTGCATAATTGTGTCGCAGAATCTAATTTTTTTTTTAAAGATAAGTCAAGCCTCTAGTGCTTGCAGTTGTGAAGATAATCCCAAATTGTGAAATAGATGAAAACCAATGCATTTATGTTTACCCAAGTCTGCTGACAACTTGAGACCTTAACTTAGAGAGGCATGAACTGTCTCATTCACCTCAACGGGGCACGAGTTTTAAAGCCCAGTGAGGTGTTATGATAACATTAACCATTTCACTATCATTTTAGTATAATCTAGATAAAATATACTTCTATTTGTTAGACACTAAGTACTGGAATGGAGAGCAATGGAGCTGCTAGCTTGCTTTCAAGTTTTGCCACAGTGGGGAAATTAAAAAATCATCTCACCCTCAAATTTAAAAAGTCACCTTCACCCGTCAATAGGTTTAGACTGATGCACGGAACATGAAGTCTCATAAAATGCTTAACCTGCATTGCCTTCCCATGTATTAAGAGATACCAGTGACCACTGTGTCTTCCTTTGTAATTTAACATACTGAACTATTTTGAGTTGAAAGACAGATATATGAATATGTGATGGTAAGAGGCACAAAGACCAAGTTAGGTGCTTGAACCTCAGTGGACAGAAGTCATCCTATTCCATTTTTTCCTTTGCTCAGGTTGGAGACCAGCTGAGTTCTCTGACCTGGGAAGCCCCTAGTAGGCAAAGGAGGAGGATGTAAAAAGATTTATTATCTCTTCATCTGCTATGTAGGAGGAACTCTACACATATTGACTAGTATAAAATATTGGAGAAGGGAAAGTTTATGTAAAAGCTTAAAGAAAAAAAGGTTAATTGAGAAGTTTAACAGGGTCATTCAATAAGAGTAGCTCTCTCCACATACCAGAAACAGGAAGAAAGATCAACATGTGAGGAGTCTCCGGACAGTCCAGTACTGGAGTAATGTTTAGAAAATATGCACAGGGATGGACTAAGATAGTTGCCTGAAGCCTGAGTTTGAGGACATAAAGTAATCTGGTTACATCAATTGCCTAAGCCAGGGGTGCTCAACCTACGGCCTGTGGGCCGTACATGGCCCACAAGAATATTTGAAGCAGGCTGCAGGCCTTATGAATATAATATATTAAAGGACCGATTCATCAGTGTGGAGAATAGGTCCACCAATGGCTATTAGCCATGATGGGCAGAGATGGTGTCCCTGGCCTCTGTTTGCCAGAAGCTGGGAATGGGCAACAGGGGATGCATTACTTGATCATTACCTGTTTTGTTCATTCCCTCTGAAGCACCTAGCATTGGCCACTATTGAAAGACAGGACACTGGGTTAGATGGACCATTAGTCTGACCCACTATGGACATTCAAAGTTGTGCTGAGGTTTATGTGGCCCTCCTGTGATAAGGTTGGGCACCAGTGGGTTTAGGGCAGTGACCTCCCAAGAAAGCAGAGTACATGATTGCACTTGATGGACCCTCCATAAAACATCTGAAAATTTTAAAGGATACCGCAAAGAGTGTTTGACTCCAAGTGAGGACACGGCAGATCATCAGGAAGAACTAAAGCCAAAGAAAATCAACTGAGCACCAAGGTGGACAGCAGGGAGTTGATCTGAATTTAAGGCCAAGACAAATGATCTGATATCTATGATTCTAGCAGAAAAAAGGGAAGTTACAGTAATTCAATCTCTCAAATCAGTGTTAAAAACTGGCCAAAGAGAAACAATGGAGAGACAGAGCTGCAGAATGGTTTGGCACTGATGGAGAGGAGAGAGAGATGCAGTTTAAATCTGAAAGAAAATAGAGAAGAAAACATTTGAATTAAGAAGTTGCCTGAAAATGCAGAGGGAGAAAACCCAATAAGGGCAGAATATTTTAAACGTACCTTTCCAGATTAAAGATCAATTTCAAGATAAGGAAGGACAGTTTCTAAAGGACTCAACTGGTAGAATATTAACAGAGGGCTCAGTGTATGCTCCCAATCAAAAGAAAAAAGCTCTAAGCTTTTTAAAAGATTTCTTTAAAATATTACATTTTGGAGAAGGGAAATTATACTTGGAGGAGACTTCTACTGTACACCAAATTCCTTACTGTCCCAGATTTGAAGACAACAGCATAGGAGAGAAGGAAACAGGTGCAGCATTAACCTTTCTATAACAACTCAGTTGCTCAGATTGCTGGAGAGAACTGCACCCACGGGAATGGGATTATACATGTTAGTCAGACCCTCGTTTATATATTAGAATAGATTTAATGTTAATCTCAAAATAGTGGGTCTCAAACTTTTTTTTTTTTTTTTTTTTTTTTTTTTTTTTTTTACTGGCAACCCCTTTCACATCACCAGCCTCTGAGTGCGACCCCCCCCCCCAATAAATTATAACACTCTTTTTAAATATATTTAACACCATTATAAATCTTCAAGTCAAGTGGGGTTTGGGGTGAAGGTTGATAGCTTGCGACCCCCTGAGGGATCGTGATCCCCAGTTTGAGAATCCCTGCTCTAAATCCTTACTAAAGCAGATATAGTCTGCAGAAATTGGTGCCGTTACATGGTCAGCTCATGCCCAAAGTAATATTTGCTAAAAGGGATGGACGGATCCCAAAGATCATTTTTATGGGAAATTAACTGTTTGCTGTTCCAGGTCAAAGATCCAGTTGCAGCAATTAAAGAGGATATTGTTGAACACTATCAAATAAATGATAAAGACAAATATAAAGCGAAGCAAGAAGTAATATTTAAGGGTCAGCTGATAAGCAGAGCCTCATTTGAAAGAGCTCAAGAAAAAGTAAAACTAACAGGAGATGAACTGGTTTTTATGAATTCCTTTTAACCTTTTTAAGAAAGTATATTAATCAGGAGGAAACAATGTTTAGACACCACTGAGAAAGATTTTGCTAGAATATAGTGGAACTTTCTGTTTGAAGACTTGTCTCAAAGCATACATTTTATGAAAAAGGAAATCAAGTGATAAGTTATTGGACCAAATGCTTAAAGAGATGAGAGCAATACATTATTTCACCAACTAAGAACAATCAGCAAAAGATGGCTACATACCCTAATGAAATATGTGCAGTTTTTCCTGCTTCTTATAAAAACCTGTGTTGTAATAAATGAAGGGGGGAAGCAGCTTCCTTTCATGGACACCCAGCCAGCTACAAAATCCCTGTTAATAGCTGTTTTTCACTTGTTTTACCTGGAAAGGGTTTAAAAAGCCCAGAGGTAAAAGGAAGGGAGTGGGCACCTGTCCAAAAGAGCCAATGGAAAGGCTAGAACTTTTTAAGATGGGGTGGGGGGAACTTTCCCTTTGTCTGTCTGTTGTTCTTCGGAGAGAGGAGACACAGAGCAGCAATGCTGTAAGACGTTTTAAACCACGTATGAAAAAATCATCAAATCATACCTCAAAACTACTTATCTGAAACCCCAGATATGTAAGTAGATCAGGGAATGTCTAGGAAGACGCAATTAGGTTTCTCTCTTATCTGTGCTAACGCCAGGTGCTTTTGTTTTGCTTGTAATCCTTAAGATGGACCTCAAGAAAACAATTCTCGATGCTAGATTTTTAAAAAAAGCAAATAATAATTAAGCAATAGCCTATGTTCCAGATATATTTTCTTTTTGTTTTTTTAAAAAAATTTACCTTTAAGAACAGGATTGGGGGGTTGTGTCCCCTAAGAGTTTTGTGCCTATGTTGTTTAATTCCTTTGTTCTCTTTCTCAGCTCATGGGGGGGAGGGGCTTGAGCGTACCCTACAGGGAAGAATTCCCAAGTGCACCTTCCTGGGTCCAAAGGAGTTTTATTGCACTTGGGTGGTGGCAGCATCTACCCATCCAAGGTCAGAGAAAAGCTGTAACCCTGGGAGTTTAATACGAGCCTGGAGTGGCCAGTATTAACTTTTAGAATCCTTGGGGGCCACCACCTTCTGCACTCAAAGTGCCAGAGTGGGGAATCAGCTTTGACATTTGTATTTCACATATTCCAAGCTATGAAGTGATTCAAGAACATCTGCAAGTAGCTGGTTTGCCAAAGATAAACAAAACAGATAAAGAAGCTTTAGATAAAGAAATAGGAGAAGTCTTCTTATAAACAATCGTAAGTATGAAGAGTGGTAAAACTCCAGAACTTGATGGCTTCCCAGCAGAATTCTGACAAGATATTTAAAGAGCTATAAACAGGTCTGTAGTACCTTTAATGACATTCTGTTAAGGGAGGAACTTAATCCATGATAGAAGCTACTGCTGCTCTCCCTAAAGATGGAAAAGACTTTACCATATGCAGCTCTTTATAGGCCCTTGTCACCGCTGAATCCTGATTAAGAATTTAGCAAAAGTACTAGCTAACAAATGCAGTCCATGCTCTCAGTTTACATAAACTTGGATCAAATCGGATTAACTGATAGACAAGCGTCGTATAATATTCCCAGAGTATTTGGAATCTTTCATGGTGCCACATCAAAAGAGATGCATTCTTGTTTCACCTGATGCACAGAAAGCTTCCGATAGAATAAAGTGAAACTTTCTGTCTGAAGTCCTGTACCGTAAATTCACAGGCCCCCAGTCCCTTAAATGGATAACTTCTCTTATACCAGCTATAAAACTGTTAACTGAATCAATGGGGTTACATTTTATCTGAATTACATGTGGAAACTAAGCAGGGATGTCCATTGTTTCCTTTACTTTCCGCACTAGCCGTGGAGCCTTTTACACAGGAAAAGCAACAATGAATTCATCACAGGGATAAAACTTACAGGGACACATCAGAAATTAGCTTTATATTCTGAAGACATAGTATTTTAACTAAACGAAAAATTCCTGGCTTTAAAGTAATTTATGCCAAACCTGAAATGTTAGCTCTATATTCGCTAGGCTCTAAAAAAAGTCATCCCTCCAGAAAACATTTCAGTACAAATGGACAAGTTCTATAAAATACCTGGGGATTCAAATATAAAACAAAACCAGAAGAGCTGTATAATTTCAATGTCAAAATCACTACTTTAGCAAATGAAAAAAAAAATAGAGTGCAGAGAAAATTATACAGTTTCATGGTTAGGTAGAAAAGTCAGTCAAAATGACTTTTTTGCCAAAGATATCTTTTTTGTTTCAAAATCTTCCTATAATCGTCTTAGATAAAACTAGCAGAAATGCAAAGAACATTAGAACTTATATGAAATAAGAAAAGACCAAGAGTGAGTAGAGATACTTTGTAAGCACCCATTAACAGGGTGTACTAGTTGTTCCAATTATGCAGTAATATCAAACCAGACAACTCAAAGCAACAGTGGTTTAGGGGTGCTCAAATCCAGCAGTTCTCAAACTGTGGTTCAGAACCCCAAAGTGGGTTGCAACCCCATTTTAATGTGGTCACCACTGCTGGCATTAGACTTGCTGGGGCCCGGGGCTGAAGCCCAAGCCCCACCGACCAGGGCCAAAGAACGAGGGCTTCAGCCCGGGGTGGCAGAGCTCTGGTTTCGGTTCCCCATTCCTGGGGTTACGTGTAATTTTTGTTATCAGAAGGGAGACATGGTGCAATGAAGTCTGAGAACCCCTGCTCTAATTCACCCAAACACTTGATCTTTATTCCGCAAGAAAATTGTGGCAGCGTATATACTGCTAGATTACCAGGGTTTAAATTTAAAAAAAAAATTATACCTTCCAGAAAGGTATAATTATTGCTCTGCAAAGGCTATGCTATGATTTGGGCTAGAACTAGAGAAGATTCCTTTCACCAATGTTTAATGTTTGCAAATTATCCAGATTTCAACTCAAACCACAAACCATTGAGTTTTAAAGATTAGGAGAGCCAGGAAATACATATGGTTGGCAGGGTGTTCTAAGTATTTTATCTTATTTAGAAATTAAAAACTTGTCTAGATGTTTCATATAGAAAACTAACTTTAGTATAAGCAATGGCTTCTGATCCATTAGGAAACAGAGTTACATATATACACAGCTCTACCCCGATATAACGCTGTCCTCAGGAGCCACAAAAATCTTATCGTGTTATAGGTGAAACCGTGTTATATTAAACTTGCTTTGATCTGCTGGAGTACACAGCCCCGCCCCCGGAGCACTGCTTTACTGCATTATATCCGAATTCGTGTTATATCGGGTCGCGTTATATGGGGTAGAGGCGTATATAGGCTCGATCATCTCTCATCCGCTAATAACGATGAGACTACTAATAGCATCTCAATGAAAAAGGAGGAACACAGTCCGAAAACAGCAGAATGGTTCCAAAAAAAAACCATAGAAGCTTGTTATGGAAAAGTTATCAATTATGAACCCAGCAAATTAGAGAGAGGACAAACAAGTACTTCTGTATTCAGACTTTGAGTAGTGAATAAGTGGTAACTACCCTCTTGCAAGACAACAGCACACTGATGAGCAGAGTCAGTAGTTTCATTCAGTTTAATAAGAATCACCAGAAACAACATCTCCTGGATGGGGTAAAGATGCTCTCTCTGTAATGTGGTAACATCCTGTTCAAGGGATATTTGATATTACTACATAATGTTTCTCTAATTAAAAAAAAACAACAGTCATAACGATCATCATTTTGTTTGATATTCACATAGCAAACATATGTAAGGCTGTTAAAACTTCCTAAATAAATAGTTTCAAAAAGGAGTAAAGTCACAAGAAAAAAAGCAATGTTCTTGTATCTCCTCATCTGTCAGAAGGATAACTTTTATATACTGTCTAAAATGGCATAGAAGGATAACAAGAACTGAAGGATGATTAATTCCTGCAGTCGTTTAGTGGTGCAATAATTCATTTTTTTTAATTTGGTATACTTCTTTTAGTGAATGGACTACAATTAACTATTACCCAAAGGCCTTTTTTATAGAGCAGCAAGTAAACCACTATTGGCGAACAAACAGCGATCTATACATTGGACAAAGAATGCCTGCTCACTCAGGAAACAGGTCATTTGATTTTAAATAGCACTTAGTAAACTTCCAGGCTCCTTAGAACTACCTAAAGGCCTGTCATATGATTGGACAAAAATAATAAATCCTGTATCAGTCCTGATTATTCTGCATAGCAAGTCATATTTTTAAGTTTCAATGTCCACATTTAACATTTTGGCCCATTTTTACATACATATCTACCCATAGAGAATGCAACCCGATATAACACGAATTTGGATATAACACGGTAAAGCAGCGGGGAGCCCCAGGCCCTTCAAAGCACCACCCAAGCCCCGCTGCTTTACTGCGTTATATCCGAATTCTGCCCTGGAAGAAAAAATTTCTTCCCAACCCCAAATATGGCGATCAGTTAAATCCTGAGCATGTGAGCAAGACTCAGCAGCCAGCACCCAAGAATGAGTTACTACAGAGAATTCTGATCCCATCCCATCTAACATCCCCTCACAGACCACTGGGCGTACTTACCTGCTAATAATCAAAGATCATTGCCAAATTAATTGCCAAAATTAGGCTGTCCCATCATATCCCCTCCATAAACTTATCAAGCTTAGTCTTGAAGCCAGATATGTCTTTTGCCCACCACTACTCCCCTTGGAAGGCTGTTCCAGAATTTCACTCCTCTGATGGTTAGAAACCTTCGTCTCATTTCAAGTCTAAACTTCCTAGTATCCAGTTTATATCCATTTGTTCTTGCGTCCACATAGGTACTAAACTTAAATAATTCCTCTCCCTCCCTAATATTTATCCTTCTGATATATTTATAAAGCGCAATCATATCCCCCTTCAACCTTCTTTTGGTTAGGCTAAACAAGCCAAGCTCTTTGAGTCTCCTTTCATAAGATAGGTTTTCCATTCCTCAGATCATCCTAGTAGCCCTTCTCTGTACCTATTCCAGTTTGAATTCATCCTTCTTAAACATGGGAGTCCAGAACTGCACACAGCTGGAGCACCAGGCCTTTTAAATCACTGCAGAAGCCAGCCCAGTCCAGTCCAGCATGGCATACTGGCTCTTGCCAGTATGCCATACCGGACCAAACCCGATATAACGCGGTCTCACTTATAAAGCGGTGAGTTTTTTTTGGCTCCCGAGGACCACATTATAATCGAGGTAGAGGTATAGTATCACTCCACCTCCTGACCACTGATTTGTTTCCCTCAATTTGTAATAAGTTGCAAGAAAATAAAATGGTTTCTGCCAAAAAATAAAATGAAGTAAGGGAATGTGTGTGCACGTACATATACTGTATGAAATGCAAGTGTAATCTAAATATATCCACATTGAGAGGCATCAGTCAAATCACATTTAGTGGTAATGGACAAAGAACCAACTCACTAATTCAAGGAGGTGCAGAAGTTGTGGTAACTGTCTGGTTTCCATACGTGGAGAAAGTAATTGGGAAGGAGATAGCATTAATTAAAATTCTTGCTGGCGGATTCCTATCCAACAGTGATACAATGGTTATAAAGGCAGTGCCAAATCCCAAATCAATTTCAAAGTATTACACAAATAGTCTGACTCTACATAGTTAAACACCTCAGTATCTAGGGAATGAGCTGGTGAAATACTGGATTGTTTGACTGCCACATTCGTGATACTGCAGAAGATTCCAGCGTGATCATTTAAAAAAGAAAAAAGCAGGTTTTGGTTTTTTGCTATATTCCCCTTTACTCAAAAATCCTTTATGTAGGACATTTTCTAATCTGACATTTTTCACAGAGTTTAGGAATTCCTGGCACGTAAGGAAAATTGGCTTTAAAATGCTGCAATAGCGCAAATCCATGCCCCGTTTTTCATAATCATTTCACTAATTTAATAGTGATTTCATTTGTGGTAGGACCCAATGATTCTAATTAAGGATTATGGCTCCCTACTGTATCAGACAGTTACAAACAAAACTCTACTTCAGAGAGCTCACAATTTACTTTGACAAAAAGCAACAGATGAATAGGCAAATGGCATTTGGGGGAGTACAAGGTAAAACAGGTATATTTGCGTAAGTTAGCACTTGCAGGTGGCTGTTAAACTTTAACAGAAAACACAGACTAACAGATTCAAACTGTTGCTGTTTAACATTTGTAATTTGAGGCTGATATCCATAAAAGCAGTAGCTCCAGAGTCACATGCACCTGTTTTAGATTTCCAATCAATTTTCTTAAATAAATTCTCCTACAGTAACAGGCTGCACAAAGTTTGTTTGGGGTTTTTTAAGATAATTTTCTATTGTTGGCTATAGGAGAATACTCAAAAACTTGGAGAATTTAGTTACCTTCAGCATTTGAATGATTCTTGAATATTGTAAATCCTCACATGGTAATATCTAGCTTTGAGAATGATTGCCTTTTATTTGTTGCTATTTTTTATTTTAGATGGTTACCAAAAAACGATTTAATAAGCAAACCTTCTAACAAAAGGGGTTTTTTTAAATACGTTCTGAACCACTCTAACTTGGCTCTTTTTAATTTTTAAAGATCTTTGGATCATAGAAATAATGCACCTTACTAGTAAGTTTCTCCTAAAAGTCAAAAATAATTAACATAATCCAATGACAAAGCTGACAGTCACAGATTAATCAGAAGTGGGTTTAATTTTGTAACTGGTATCTGTGGTGCTACCCCAAAACTCTCATCAAATTTAAGACTTTTTGTGGTCCCAAACTGGGCTTTTGTCCAAAGTACACTTCTTAGGTGAGCCATATCTGCTCATATTATGCACTTTTATTATTTCTACTGAGACTAGTCAATTATCAGAAAAACTGAATTCCACTCCGACTAATCCCTAGGAGCTGTTTACTTGGCATCATTTGGACCTGTTTTAAGTTTCTATTTCTCTCAATGGGATGTGTGAATATTTTGCCTATGTCATCTCCAGGGATCCAGTCTGGGTCTTATCTGTATATTCCTACATTGGGAACAATATTTTATGGCTCACCATGCCATATGTATTTAAAGAACTCATTTTTCTGCAACTAGAGATTCAGCAGCTCTCATTGTTGCATGACTCCCTCTTTTACATTCACCTTTAGCATGTCATCCAGTTGTTTTATTTAATTTGACAAAAGTTAATTGTCACTCACTAGATTTCAACATTTATCCCCTTTTGCTTATTTCTTTTAATAGCCCTGCCCCTTCTGTTTCTACTACTCATAACTTTAGGGTTATTTGAAACTCAGCTTTGTTTATTTACAAAATGCAAATACAAAGGAAGTTCTATGGATGCATATACAATGCTTCAGTACTGCACAAGAAAACTGAACATCAGCTCCTCATCCACTCCATTAGGCAAAAGCCTGACAGCAGGTCTTGCTTTCTGCCCAGCAAGGAAACAAAATTCCAGACTTGAAGACACTCCACTAAGAACATCCTGTCCTTGACCCTCAGACACGCAAATTTAAGCACAAGGAGCTCAAGTACCTCAGATGACTTGAACTGTCACAACAGTGCGGAGGGAGAAGCTGTTTCAGATAGCCAGGAACCAAGCTAATACGCATTGCAATTATGGCCTTAAAGACATGGGACCTGCCAGTTTGAGAAATCACATCCCTCCTTCTGTCATATTACCAAAAGTTGGGTCAGCAGATAAGCACAAGCTGAGGCCCCCTCAATTTAAAAGAAAGAAAGTTATTATTAGCAGCATGCTATCTGGAAGTGGCCCTGAACTCTGAGTTCACTCCTCTCCCTTCAACTTGTCCAGAATAGCCCACATCTGTCCACCTGCAAGGCATGCTGCAAATCCCATTTATTTTCAGAGGGTTTGGGAGAGACGTGGATGGAGTCTGTGCACTGAAGATTGAAATCTCTGGCAGAGGTGGCTTCTCCACTTCCTCTTCTTGGCTTCAAGGACTCTGCTGAATTTATTTTTGTAGTTAGTAGTTTGCTTGTATTTCATGGGGCAAAAGCAACTAAAGGTCAAGAGATTTTTCTATTTCATGGATACTTAAATACAAGAAATTAATTCAGTTAATCATATGGGACTAGAGATTTACCCTCTATATGGGAAAGCAGTTAGTTAAAGGGCTTGTTTCCACTTAAAATGCTAGAGTGGCACAGCTGTGCCACTGTAGCACTTCAGTATAGACACTACCTATGCTGACGGGAAAGTCTCTCTCATCAGGGTAGGTAAGAGCTAGAGGCGGAGCTAAAGCAACTGAAGAGTTCTTCTGTCACCCTAGGCTATCTACATGGGGAGTTAGGCTGGCTTAAAAACACTGCTCAGGGATGTGGATTTTTCACACTCCTGACCAACTTAGTTAAACCAACCTGATTTTCTAGTGTAAATCAAACCAAAGCTTAACAAACAAACAAAAAAAGTCACAAATCAAACTCTTGCACAAATCAAACTCTTGCACAAATCAAACTTAATAGCCACTTATCCCTCAAGTAGTCTTCATTCAGCATTCAATGTGACAGCTTATCCCATCACACTTTTATAAATTAAGAAAAAACAGGACCAATTTCTGTCAAACCTTGCAACCTACAGAAGTTTGCATTTTCTTGAGCATTCCTGTGAGTACATTATATGACTTGCAAATTTCTTAACACTGTAGGAACTGGAATGGGCAAAGCAGGATCAAAGATTTGTCATAGAAACAGCAGCTCGACTATACTCTGAAAAATACAGTACAGTACTTACCCACAGTTGCTACAAGCAAACATGAATAAGATGAACATATTAAGGGAATTCTTTACAATATGACAATCATACAAGCTTTGTCTCAGACAAAAAGGGAGCATTTTTACCACAGGATAGCAGATGCACATTACCTATTCCACTACAAAATCATAATGGAGATATGGCACTGTTTAGTTTTTACCATGTGGTTGACTGTGGAGTAAAAATGACAGTGCCTTGTCTCCACCAGGATTGTTAATAGGAATTCCTCCCCCACTCCTTAAGATAACTATGGCTACATATTCGCTGCAAAAAAAATGTTAGACTATTCACCATCAAAAATCGGTTGCATTTGGCTTGCAGAGGTATCACTAATTCTATCTTCAAGAATATTGACAAATTGGAGAGGGTTCACAGAAGAGCTACAAAAATGATTAAAGGATTAGAAAACATGCCTTATAGCAAAACTCAAAGAGTTCAATATAGCTCATTGAAGAGATAAAGGGTGACTTGATCACAGTCTATAAATATCTACACGGGGAACAGAAATTTGATAACAGAGCTGTTCAACTTAGCAGAAAAAAGGTACAGCAACATAACAGAATTCAAAAAAGAACTAGATAAGTCCATGAAGGATAGGTCCGTTAATGGCTATTAGCCAGGATGGGCAGGGATGGTGTCCCTAGCATCTGTTTGCCAGAAGCTGGAAACAGGCGACAGGGGATGAATTACCACCTGTTCTGTTTATTCCCTCTGAGGCACCTGTCATTGACCACTGTCGGAAGACAGGACACTGGGCTAGATGAACCTTTGATCTGATCCAGTACGGCCGTTCTTATTATATGACTGGAAAATGAAGCCAGATAAAACTTTGGGCCGTATTTCTAGTCTGAATTTATCACTGAGGGGGATTAACTATTGGAACAACTTACCCAGGGTTGTGGTGGATTCTCCATCACTGGCCATTTTTAAAATCAAGATTGGCTGTTTTACTAAAAGCTATTCTTTAATTCAAGCACAGCTACTGGACTCAAGGCAGGAACTGACACAAGGAAATCCTATGGCATGTGTTAAGCAGGAAGTCAAACTAGACTTGAACAAACAGTCCCTTCTGGCATTACAAATCTATTAATCTATTGAAAGTACCTTTCCACAGTCCACAAAATGAGAAAAATCTACATCAGCAAATCGACTAACAGAGAAAAAAATTAGCTGATGCCCCCAAAACATTGACACGAAAGGACAATCATATACATATCTTCAGTAATCCACTGCTCCTATTTCTCATCTCCACCAACCCAAAATCCAGTTGGGAAGCATGACGTAAATCTACCCTGCCACCCTCCCAGCCTTGCCCCTCAATCATCCAGGATATATGGTAAGAGTGTTGCGATTCTGTTCATAAACGTTTATAATAGGAAAGCTTTAACCATTTCCTCAGTGACAAACTGATGCAAAACAAAAAGTTAGATTAACTCCAAGGTAAAAAAATCCATATTTTAATTAATGGAAAAACACAAGCAGAATAATTGCAGACTAAGAAATTTAGTTCAAATATACTTCCCAAGAGTTCCATGAAACAACAGCACTCACCTTAAGTTGCTAATGACATTTAACAAAACAAAGCTAGCACAGTATTCGCTGCTACAGCAACTTCAATCCAGAATTGCATACAGACTGCCTCTTATAAAAGTAGTACTGTTATGTTTTTGTACCTTTTAAAATTTGTGTTGTGACCCAATTACACAGTTCTTTTTTAATGAAAGAACCAAATTTAGTTTTTATAGACTC
This sequence comes from Chelonoidis abingdonii, assembly GCF_003597395.2. Classification (NCBI taxonomy): domain Eukaryota; kingdom Metazoa; phylum Chordata; order Testudines; family Testudinidae; genus Chelonoidis; species Chelonoidis abingdonii. The sequence goes on from NC_133769.1 coordinate 6,107,323, forward strand.
ATTTCTAATTTCTTAAGGATATGAACCAACACAAATAGGTGGCTCGTATTGCCACAACGTTTTCCATAAACAAACTTGCTGTTCAGAATAGTAGAGCTTGTGCTCACATTTTGCATTACAGCTAAGAGGTTTCCAAGAGCACCTTCAGAGTTAATTCCTCACTAGTTCTTTCTTTTCATGAACCCAAATAAATTTACTATAATTTATGTAGCTTCAAAGCTGTGATGCACTATTAACTCTATTTACAAGATTTGTGTTTTATTTTTAAAAGAATTAATCAGATTAATGAGGTTTACGTTTTTCTGTGTCACCTTCAGAATAAAGATGAACACAGTATCAAGTTTTAGACAAAGGGATAACTAGAGTTACTCCTGACTTACACCAAATGGAGTTACTCCTAATTTACGCCAGGAAGAAAGGAGAATCAGGCCCCTAAGGTCTTTTTTGACATAAGCTCTATCTTTTGCATTCTCTTAAACCTCTAATACTTTAGGCTCAACACAGAGTCACGACATATTTAAGACACTACAGGAGCGTCTAACCTATGCATTTCCATTCTACACAGAAACCATCTCTTGGTATTGCCAGAAAACCAGAGTAACACAACAGACAACATACATCTGTGTGAATCTCGGTTATTCTTCGCAGAATTTTGTAAGATCGCCGAAGAAGTTGGGCAACTGTCAAACAAAAAAAATCCATAAAAAATATCCATAAAGTAAGTTTTTAATGAAAGCTAAGAATTTTAAGACATTCAGCAATGATTCGGCAATATTGTAGCATTGCTCTTACACAAGCATCACAATACTATTAACTTTTCACTACATAGGAAGGTGAATTCCTGCTTTCATAAATCTGATTTAAGAGCTGTTCACTTACATACAATCTCTCTGCCATAACCATACCTGTTAACATGTACCAGCCTTATAGATTCGCTCTTAAATCTCTCAAATACACTGCATGCTCAAGACTTGTTTATTTCTAAATGCTTTTAGGCAAGTACAGTAAGACTCATTTACAGAAACTGATACAGTGAAATTCTAAGTACAGTGAAGTCAAATTTAATTTCCCAATGTGCTAAAATATGCAAACTAATTCTGAATAAAGTGCATTTCCACCTGAGGAAGTTGTTCTGTGAAAACATGACCTTGCTCTAGGAGTTACCATATTTAACAAACATATATGCTATTTTAAATGAATTGTTTGTATACAGTTATGTTAAATTACAATGAAATTATGGTTGAGTTTTACTTTGTTCAATTGGATTTTGAACTCAAAAAAATTCACCCTGGAAATTAACTTCATACCAGGTTGTCTTCAAAGTGTACTTTGGAAAATTCTGTCACATAGTAAGGGTTTTGTTCCACCCCTGTTATTTTTACCTGAAGACAAGTTCTTCTGGGCTTTGAAATCTGCCCTAATAAATAGCTTGAAAAGTCTCTCCCCCCACAACTAGTCAACAGAAAACCATTATTCAGGCAAAATGTAATAACCCAAGGGATTGCAAGATCCCCTGCCCCCCAACCCACCTTTAACTTATACTTGACAGTTTTCTTACCAGGTACATCTTCAGAAGTAGTACAGATTAAGGTGATTAATTGATCAAACTCAGCCATGAAAAGCAAATACCTGAAGTAAGTTATTCTTACTCTCAAGCTAATTTACTCTCATCCAGAACCGGTTTTTCTTCAATCTTAATGATTCTTTTGTATCACCAATGAAGAGATGCTACTGGAAATCCAGCAACTCTAAACTTTGCACAGTACAATAAAGTAGTGTAAGAATATCTCAGACTCAGACTCGTAGGTCAGAAGGGACCAATATGATCATCTAGTCTGACCTCCTGCACAAAGCAGGCCACAGAATCCTACCCATCCACTTTTATAACAACCCCTAACACATGACTGAGTTATTGAAGTCCTCAAAATTGAAGACCTCAGCTGCAGGGAATCCACCAGCAAGGACCCATGCCCCACGCTGCAGGGAAGGCGAAAACCTCCAGGGCTCCTGCCAATCCGCCCTGGAGGAAAATTCCTTCCGACCCCAAATATGGCGATCAGCTAACATGAGCATGTGGCAAGATTCACCAGCCAGCACCCAGGAAAGAATTCTCTGCAGTAACTCAGATCCCATCCCATCCAACATCCCCTCACAGACCATTGAGCAGACTATCTGCTGATAATCCAAGATCAATTGCCCAAATTAAACTATCCCATCAACATCCCTCCATATACTATCAAGCTTAGTCTTAAAGGCAGATAAGTCTTTTGCCCCCACTACTTCCTCGGAAGCTGTTCCAGAACTTCACTCCCCTATGGCTAGAAACCTTCGTTTATTCCAGTCTAAACTTCCTAAATCCAGTTTGTACCCATTGTCTTGTGTGCCTACATAGTACACTTAAATAATTCCTCTCCCTCCTAACGTTAATCCCTGATATATTTATATAGAGCAAGCATATCCCCCTGCAGCCTTTTTGGACAGCAAAACAGAGCAAGCTCTTGAGTCTCCTTTCATAAGGCAGTTTCCATTCCTCGGATCATCTATGTAGCCCATCTCTGAACCTGTTCCAGTTTGAATTCATCCTTCTTAAACATGGGACACCAGAACGGCACACAATATTCCAGTGGGGTCTCACCAGCACCTATATAACGGTACTAACACCTCCTTATCCTTGCTGGAAATACCTCGCCCGATGCACCCTAAACCGCATTTGCTTTTTTAACGGCCATATCGCATTGGCGGCTCATAGACATCCTGCTATCAACCAATACTCCAAGGTCCTTCTCTCCTCTGTGCTTCCAACTGATGCGTCCCCAACGTATAATCTAAAATTTATTATTAATCCCTAAGTGCATGACCTTGGCACTTTTCACTATTATATTCATCCTATTACTATTACTCCAGTTTACAAGGTGGTCAGATCTTCCTGTATAGTATCCCGGTCCTTCTCCGTGTTAGCAATACCCCCCAGCTTTGTGTCATCCGCAAACTTTATTAGCACATTCCCGCTCTTTGTGCCAAGGTCAGTAATAAAAAGGTAAATAAGATCGGTCCAAAACCGATCCTTGAGGGACCCGCTAGTAACCTCCTTCCAGCCTGACAGTTCACCCTTCAGTACGACCCGCTGGAGTCTCCTCTTTAACCAGTTCCTATCCACCTTACAACTTTCATATTCATCTCCATCTTTTCCAATTTAACTAACAGTTTCCATGCGGAACCGTGTCAAACGCCTTACTGAATATCGAGGTAAATTAGATCTACCGCATTTCCTTTGTCTAAGTAATCCGTCCCTTCTCAAAGAAGGAGATCAGGTTGGTTTGGCACGATCTACCTTTAGTAAATCCATGTTGCAATTCGTCCCAATTACCATTGACCTCATGTCCTTAACTACTTCTCCTTTAAATTTTTCCAAGACCTTACATACTACAGACGTCAAGCTAACAGGCCTATAGTTACCCGGATCATTTTTTCCCCTTTCTTGAAGATAGGAATACGTTAGCAATTCTCCAGTCGTACCGGTAACAACCCCCGAGTTTACCGATTCATTAAAAATCTCCGCTAACGGGCTCGCAATTTCATGCGCCAGTTCCTTTAATATCCTTGGATGTAGATGTGTCCGGGCCCTCCGATTTCACCCATTAAGCTGTTCAAGTTGGCCTCTACCTCAGATGCGTATATCACCTCCATATCCTCATTCCCGTTTATCATCCTCATCATCCTAAACTCCTCACAGTCTTATTAAAGACTGAGGCAAAGTACTTATTTAGATATTGGGCCATGCCTAGGTTATCCTTAACCTCCATTCCATCCTCAGTGTATGCGGCCCACTTCTTCTTTTCTGTTTTCTTCTTATTTATGTGGCTGTAGAACCTTTTACTAATTGGTTTATTCCTTTGGCAAGGTCCAGTTCTACCTGGCTTTAGCCTTCCTCACTTTATCCCTACATGTTCTGACCTCACTAAGGTAGCTTCCTTGCTAATACCGCCTTCTTCGCACTCCCTGTAAGCTTTCTGCTTTTCCTAATGCCCTCTCTGAGATGCTTGCTCATCCAGCTTGGCCTACAATCCTGCCCATGGTTTTTTCCCTTTCTTGGGATGCAGGCTTCCGACAGTTTCCGCAGCTTCGACTTAAAGTAATTCAGGCCTCCGTCCGCATTTAAATCACAGTGTCCTCCATCCAATCCACTTCCCTAACTAATTTCCTTAACTCTTAAAATTAGCGCCTTGAGAGTCAAAAACCCTAATCCCAGATCTACCTTTGTATTATCTTTCAAATCTAGTTTGAATTGAATCAGCTCATGATCATCGAACCAAGGTTGTCCCTACCACCATTTCTTCTACGAGGTCCTCACTGCCTCACCAAAACCAAATCTAAACTATCCCCCTCGTCCGTACTTCAACTACTTGGTGAAAGATCCATCCGCTATCACATCCAGAAAAATCTGACCCTATTATTTGCAGCACTTGTCCTCCAGTCTATATCTGGGAAGTTGAGTCTCGCATGATCACACTTTCGCCTTATGGTTACTTCGTTAAAGACATAAAGAGGTCTCTATCCATATCCAAATCAGATGTCCCGTGGTGTTTGTAGCACACCCCAAGCACTATCTCAGGGGAGACGTCTAAGTAGCTTTTTTACCGCAGTGGTGATTTTGCCCAGACAGACTGTCTTATCATCATCACTTCTATTTCATTACAGTTAACCCATCATGATGTACAATGCTACTCTACCACCTTGCTTTCTCCTGTCTTTTTAAACAACACATAGCCTTCAATACCTGTACTGCAGTCATGATCTATTCCACCAGGTTCTGTTACCCCTATAATATCCGGTTTCACTTCCTGCACCAGTAGCTCCAGTTCTCCATCTTATTACCTAGGCTCCTCGCATTAGTGTACAGACATTTTAATTTTTGGCGTTTGGATACAGTGACATTCTTTACCACCGTTTGTGCACAGACCTTCTACCACGCAGCAATCACCTGCTTCTAGTTTCTACTCCCGCTTTTCCTCCTTGGGTCATTCTTCGGTCCACAAGCGTAATCCCTCTCACTTTGTTTACTTCCCTCTCCAGGTTAAATTCCGGCGTGGAGATCTCTTGGACATCTCCAACCATCTCCCCCAACTTCCTAGTTTAAAGCTCTCTTAATGAGGTCAGCGAGCCTCATCCTAGAAGTCTATTTCTCTCCTTACTTAGGTGAAGTCCATCCCAAGGAGAACAGTCGTCTGTCTGTAAATGCTTCCCAATGACCGTACATCCCAAAGCCCCTTATAGCACACTGCCTGAGCATCTGTTAATCATCATAATCTTGTCACTCCTTCGTCGCCCTGCTCTAGGAACCGACAGAATCCACTGAAGATCACCTGAGCTCTGATTTCCTGAGCGTCTTCCCCAGTCTGGCATATCCTCCTTGATACAGTCCAGCGAGTACTGAGTAACTAGCCGTATCATTCGTTCCCACATGAAGGACTAATTTATATTAGTTAACAATGAAACCTCTGAAGAAGTGTAATCTAGTAAAACACTGATTAAAGAAAGCAGGTATGTGTTACCAGAAAGTATTAAAACCTTTCAAGCAGTTAGCTTATACTTTTCATACATTAGATAAAGAGGTTATAGAAGAGTTAAAAATTTGTTTCTAAAATGTGTACTGATTTGATTTGAAGTCAGTATACCCCAAATACAAAGCTAACGGTGATATAGCCACACAATTAAATGGAACATCAAATTGTGCCCTAAGCTGATTCAATTAGGACTACTGAGGGGGATATTTTCCTAAAACCCCTCCCTATTTCCACTTTTTTAACTTCAGCCTTCACCTATGTTAATACTTGGTAAATATGTACATATGCATCAACACATTACTTTAAATGTATACAAAAATACAGTTCCCCTGGTGACCCCCTTTTTCTGCAGGCCATTCACTTCAAGGTCCACCCACTGCCTTCAGAGATTTGCATCCCTGTTAAAGCAAAGTAAGATGTTCACAACAGAGTTCCTGAGATATTGTTGCTCTAACTGCTTCTGCTACCATTTACTTATTAAGAGAGAGAGCCTGCACCTTCCATAGGCCATTTTCCAGAACCACTGGGACACATGTCCCGCTTGTTCAGAGATAAAAGGCACCCGAGTTCTGCATCACACATAGTCCTTTTTCAGATTAATTAAAATAAACACCAGTGCATCCAATTCTCTCAGGCTTACAGACAAATAGCACAAGCACTAACAACAATCAAGTCCACCATATGTGATTGATCTCAGTTCCTCCTGGCTAGTGAAAGATCTCCTGGGACCCCCCCAAAAAGACTAAATATTTCCCTTAAGGAGAAAACGCTACCTCCGACCATAAAGCAACTGTATTCCAGCTAGTTCTAAAGAAATTAGTATTCTGCACAGGTGACCTTGACTAATTATCACCTTATGTTAAGCCTCACCTTCCTATGGTATCTTCTTGATTAGCTTGCTCAGAATCATCTCCAGACCCACTATAACATCCTTCACAGCCTTGGAACCATCTCAGTCAGGGTTCAGGCCAAGGCATGGCATAGATACATTACTTGTTGCCCTTGTGAATGATATCCTCCTGTCCACAGAAATGCATACTTAACCTACCCGGCCTATATGTGACATTTAACACAGCTGATTACCACCACATTCTTCTATCTCCCTTCAAGTAACTATAAGCTTTCATCCTAAAACTGTCAGAATCTTCCCTCAGACCAACCCAGACAGATGTGATGGGAAACTGTTCCAACACTCCCAGAGCACTCATCTACCAAGTCCAGCAAAGCTCTATCCTGTGCCCCATCTTACTGCAGCAACCGTAACACTTGGGAATATAGCAAGACCCCACAGTATAAAAATGTCAGCAATATGAAGATGATACTCTGCTCAACGCATCCTTCAAATCAGATTTATGCAGCACTATCTCCTAGACTTCCCAACGTCTTGAGAAGATCCACCATCCAGGTTAAAGTGAACCCAGATACGGCTGATGTTAGGAAAAGGTGAACACTGAAGAATTTACCTACTCCATAACATCCCTTTCTATCAGAGCCATGGGCCAACAGATAATGAAGCTCCTTGCAGCCTTGTGAACCTCCCAGACTCTTCAGTGCTTTTAGTTAGTTATTCCATGGATGGGACCTCTTTAATTTTTTTCAATTCCTAGGTTACCCTGACATTCATGTAAAGATCATCTTTAAAATGTTTTTGATGCTATAAACATCAGGTTCCAGCTTCAGTCTGTGACTGAGACCTTTACCCAGTCTAAAATGGAAGTTATTAAAAACATAGGATTTTTACATGACTACTAGGAAACAATAAATCAAGTTCTAGAACAATCTTGTGGGGAAGGGAAATGGGTGGAGTCACTGAAGAAAGAGCAAGGCATGACTAATGGGCAGAATCACTTTTCATTTAGTATTGAAAAGGAGGAAGAGGGTAAAGTTCTGAACTATTAGAAGCACATGATTTGGTAGAAACTAGGAACAACTCCAAGGTGGGTTGTGCATCTAATAATGTGATAAAGCTGACTAACTCATCTTATTTTCCACTAGTCAGTGTCAGAATTCACTTTATGGTTGTTTCTGATTCCAACAATAAATGCTAAAGCTGATCAATACTGAAAACAGAGATTAACATTAGTGCATAGGGATTAACAAACTATCAAATAGTGTGAGTATTTATCTGACTGTTTCCAATATCTTCCTTTGCTTTTAAACACAATCAATTGAATAAACTAAAGAAATAAAAATAGATAAGTTTTCTAAAGTAAAATGTAAATGTTGACAAAAGCTGTTAAGCTTTAAGATGGAAGAAGTTCATGCTCATATCGAGTAAAAAAATAATTAGTTGCTTTGGATAACTCAAGGTCAAATTCATTACTGAAGGAAACTTGTCTATTGACATAGAAGACCAGAACACAGTTTTTGATGACCCAGCAAGGGATATGCCACTATCAAAAATATCGCCAGGAGAAGTGTCTGGTTCCGAGTTTCCAGTAGCAATTCCATGTCAACTGAATTCAGGAGTGGTCTCTGTTCATCTTCAACACCCAAAAGTACAGTAAAGCTTCATCAGTGATTATGCCATAAAAAAAAGGCAGACTTGAACTTCAAGTTGCATCTTTCTTTTATAACCTTTAAAAAAATTCATTTCTTTAAATTGTTCAAGCATTTTGCCCTGGATATACTCTTCCAGCATGATTTAAACTTGCTGGTTCACTACTAGATGCAGCAATAGAAAAGCTAGGGAAAGAACTGAGGAATAAAAGAATCAGATACACTAATTCATAGCACTTGCTGAAACTGAGAATTGACCCAGTAGGTACTATACAATCTCTAAAGGGAAAAAATGTGTTCCTATTTAATAGGAAATATTAAATATGCAAACCTACGCATATGAGGTTCTATGCAAACCTCATTTGCATAGAAGTTGCTGAAGATGCCATCCAAGAATATAGATAAAAGCATGATACGGTCTCTCATTTACTCTGAAAACAAAAATGAAATAAGGATGAAAATATAGGTACAACCATCTAAACTTCTGACGTATCAATGGAGAGCACACTTCAGCTCACTGAGAAAGTATTAAGACCTAAAGAAATCTAAAGCACATTGTGGTAATTTAAACATTCTTCCACAATTGTCATTAGCAGCATAATTGACTGAAAGAGGGCAGATGGATGGATGAAATGCAGAGACTGAGACACTCAGGAAAATTATTTCTCTACATTTGCATCCAACTGTCATTAAGCATGTTGACATTTGCACTGTGTACAAGGATGATCAAAATACAGCATGCTTTTTACCTAATGGACTCTACATAACAGCACTAAACGTACACAGTAGAACCTCAGAGTTACGAGCACCAGAATTATGAACTGACCAGTCAACCACACACCTAATTTGGAACTGGAAGTATGCAATCGGGCAGCAGCAGAAAACAAACAAAAAGTAAATACAGTACTGTGTTATATGTAAGCTACTAAAAATGTAAAGGGAAAGATTTAAAAAAGATTTTAAGGTAAGGAAACTGTTTATTTCATTTCAATTAAGATAGCTAAAAGCAGCATTTGTCTTCTACATAGAAAACTTTCAAAGCTGTATAAAAGCTGTATACTTTTGAAAAGACACCCATAACATTTTGTTAAGAGTTATGAACAACCTCAACTCCAGAGGTGTTCATAGCTCTGAGTTCTACTGTAAAAGCCAACAAAGGCATTTTCAGAGGAACCTGACAGACTGCAATCTGATGACACTACTGTTGCAGTCCAAATAGAAATCTGCTTTCACCTAATCAATAAAGAACTGAAACTACTTAAGGAAAGTCCAAAAACAAGCTTCAGGAACTTTTCATACTTAGTCTTGACTGATCACAAATCAAAGGCTGAGTTCAGAACAAGAAAAAGCTGATTTGTGACTAATGAAACATAAGTGAGTTCCTCCTTCTACCATTTAAAATTAAGATATAATTTTTGACTCAGTCTACAAAGAAGCTTGTTGCATCAGTTGTTTAGAAAAACTGTGGAGATATAATCTCAAAAACAAGACAGCTGAATTCAGAATGTTACTGGTTTTCAAAAAAAGAAAACAAAATGTCACTCCAGCCAGCTCAAAGTCAATCAAGCACATTCTTAGCACTTTGACTGTTCTGATCAAAACTTTTCAATAGGTTAGATTGTGAAAAAGCAAGTCTATCCACATCTAAGGGTAAATACAAGAATGGTAGATACTAGTTTACTCCTAGGGGGAATTCTGCACCAAAACATTAAAAATTCTGCATATTTTATTTGTCAAAGCAACACAATATAATCATGCCAGTTTCAATTATTTCAAAATACCTGTCAGTAAATACGTCTAACAATACAGGCACCAAGAGAGAGTCAGGAAATGTTTTTTGACAAACAGATTCCTTGTTAGGCATATTAATACAGAGCTTTGAGTAATAATTCATTTAAATTACAATACAGAAACGTATTCCCCACACTCCGCAAAAGCAGTACAAAGTCTTGGGGGAAGTCAGGGGAAAAGGAGGAACTGAGGGAGAAGGAAGTAATTGCTGGGAAGGAGTCTGGGAGTGAACCTGGAGGGCTCTTGAGTATGTGTGGGAAAAAATACAGAAAAGTACCTACTACGGCGGGTGAGCCAGGTACCCTCTGTTCTGGTGCCATCGCAACCCCTGGTGGGCAAAAGACATAACTGCAGCACCTCTCCAGCAGAATGTATTTTCTGCAGGAAAAAAAAAAAAATCTGCAGGAGACATGTGCAGTGGTGCAGAATTCCCCCAGACTAAAACAATTCTGCACAATTTATGACTGCTAATGGGAAGGGGGTAGGTTTAGAAGATAAAATAAAAAAAAGAACAAGTTAAAAATCACTTAGAAAAGTTAGATGCCCGCAAGTCACCAGGGCCTGATGAAATGCATCCTACAATACTCAGGGCTCTAGAGGCGTTCTGAGCCTCTCGGCTTTATCTTTGGACAAATCATGGGAGACGGTGAGATCCAGAAGACTAGAAAAGGGCAAATTATTAGGTCCATGCTATCATAAAACTGGGTAAAAGAGAACAAGCCAGAACTGACAGACCAGTTAGTTTAACTTCTGTGCCAGGGAAGATAATGGAGCAAGTAATTATAGAAATCATGCTGCAAACACTTGGAAGGTCGGTAAGGTTGATAGGGAATAGCCACATGGATTGTTGATAGAGAAAATATCTATGATCAAACAATCTGATAGCTTTCTTTGATAGGATACACGAGTCTTGTGATTCAAGGGAGAAGCAAGTGGATGCGCGTATTACCTAAGATCATAAGAAGCATTTGATGCGGTCCTGCATGATATTCTTATCGATAAACTAGGCAACAATTTGATGGGCTTACTATAAGTCGGGTGCATAACGGTCTGGATAACGTACTCAGAGAGGTAGTTTATTAATGGCTCCCATTCCTGCTGAATAAGTATAAATAGTGGGTTCCACCAGGGATTGTTGTGGGACCGGCTTGTTCAATAGTCTTCTCACGACCTGTAGGATTTGTGCATCAGAAATGTACGTGCTTTTAAGTTTGCAGATGAATCAACAAATGGGAGGGATGCAATGCTGTTGACAGACGGTCAAAATTCAAATGGTCCTGGACAAAGTTGAGAAGGAAGGTCTAAGGGCAAACAGGATGAAGTTTACAAAGACAGAATGCAAACTGCTCACTTTAGGAAGGAACAATCAGTTTCACATATACAAAGGGAAGAGATGTCTGAGAGGACTATGCAGAAAGAGAATCTAAGGGTTATAGTTGGAGCACAAGCTAAATGGTACAAGGGTGATGCGGTTGCGAAAAAAGCACATGTTCTGGTAGCATTAAACAGGTGTGTTGTGAGAGACCACTAGAAGCAATCTTCCGCTCTACTCGTGTCTGGGTTAGGCCTCAGCTGGAGTATTGGTGTCCAGTTCGGCACCACATTCAAGAAAGATGTGAGAAAATTGAGAGGGTGCCAGAGAGAGCAAACACAGAATGATTAAAGGTCTGAGAACACGAAACCTATGAAGAAAGGCTGAACGAAACTGGGTTTATTTTTGGAAAAAGAGAAGACCGAGAGGGGACATTGATAGCAGTTTTCAGTATCTAAAGGGTGTCGTCGAGGAGGGAGTAAACTTGTTCACCTTAGAGCCTCTAATGATGAACAAGAAGCAATGGGTTAAACAGCAGAGGGGGTTGTAGGTTGGACATTAGGAAAAAGTTCCTAACTGTCAGGGTAGTTAAACACTGGAATAAATTGCCGAGGGAGGTTGTGGAATCTCCATCTCTGGAGCTATTTAAGAGTAGGTTAGATAAATGTCTATGCGGGATGGTCTAGACAGTATTTGGTCCTGCCATGAGGGCAGTGGACTGGACTCGATAACCTCTCGAGGTCACTTCCAGTCCTTGGATCTATGAATCTATGACGTTTTAGGTCTGAAGAAAATACATGCTTATGAAGTGAAACAGTACACCTTTTCTGTTTCACTTAATAAAAACTCTGAAGGGAATTTCCTAGTTTTATTGCTTCACAGAAAAAAATATAGGACATTTAGTGGTGGAAAAAGTCACAGCAAAGTTGTCAGCAACATGAGACAGCCCTTTCTTCCCGGAGGCTGAGCCTGCCAGGTCTTTTGCTCTGACTCACTGTAGACTGGCATTGCCAGAGATGCAAGACAAGAATCAAAACTAGACTTTCCTTTCAAGTATCAAGGTACTCCAGCACCATAAAAACAAGGACTAAACTAGGCACTACTGCTTCTTGCTTGCATATATATACCTGCCCCTGGAAATTTCCACCACATGCACCCAACAAAGTGGGTATTCACCCACAAAAGCTCATGCTCCAATATGTCTGTTAGTCTATAAGGTGCTACACGGCTCTGCTGCTTTTACAGATCCAGACTAACACAGCTACCCCTCTGACACTTGAAATACAGTGATCTAGCGATGAGTGTATGAATTTGTTTCAATTTTCCTGGCAACAACTTATAACTTTCCCAAGAATCAACAGAATCAATGACATGATTCCTGGATTCTTGATACCCTTGCTGCTGCCTATGGAGTTCTGAATAACAACAGCAAAAGTGTCCTGATCATTAACTTAATTTGACTGCTTGAGAAACTCAGGAATAGCTGTAAAAGATGCTGGAGTTGTCCTTCTGCAAATTCGAGAGAGTACTTCCTAGAGTGATATTTGGAAGGTTATCTATAAACACAGAGACAAAACCTATTTTTAAGGAGTCTGACTTCAGATTCTGCTGAACTAGTAGTTATTGAAATCACCAACCTCCACCAAACAAATGAACAAAAAGTCCCCAAAGAAGCTGTCCCTATTGTCACTGCCCAATAGGTGAGTGGACTGCCAAGTACTGGCTGTAATTCCAGCCTCCTGGCCCCATCCCCATATTAACAGAAACTAACCAGAGAGTTATCTGAATGCTACCAATACCACCTAGATTCATGTTAACTGTTTAAAAATTAAACTTCAGTTCCAAGCCTTCTACATTTTAACCACTTACCAGTTTAAGTCAACAATGGACTCACATCCCCACTCGCAGTCAAAAAACTGTTGCTAGCAGGGCTCTAACTGGCCAACAGGGACAAGGATTTTGCATTTCATAATTTGTTTTATATTTAAAATCATGCTGAGTACCAAAGGTGAGTCTAAACTGCCAAACAGGTGAGTGGACTGCCAAGTACTGGCTGAATACTTAAGCCTGCAGCCAGGTAAAGGACTGCTCCTTGCCTTTACATTTGGTATCACGTTTGTTCGGTCTCCAAACATAGCAGTTATTGTGAAATCATCAAGTGAAGGGTTTTAGTCCATTACTACTAGGATCATGCTCAGCCCAACTATTCAGTATTTATCAATGATCTGGAAGAACACATGCAAACTCTAACAGCAATGATTTTATACAACAAAAAAGTTATAAGAATGTATGGACGCGTCACCAATATAGAGTAATCCAGATTGCTAGTAATCTGGGCACACTCAAACATACATTTTAATGAAGGCTGTCGATTAATCACAGTTAACTCACATGATTAACTCAAAAAATTAATCACACTGCTATATAACAGAATACCAATTGAAATGTATTAAATATTTTTGGATGTTTTTCTACATTTTCAGGTATATTGATTTCTTACAGCACAAAATACAAGTGTATGTGCTCACTCTTTTTTTATTACCAATATTTACACTGGAAAAATTATAAACAAAAGAAATGGTATTTTTCAAGTCACCTCATACAAGTACTGTAGTGCAATCTCGGTCATGAAAGTGTAACTTACAAACGTAGATTATTTTTGTTATATAACTGCACTTAAAAACAAAACAAAGTCCACTCACTCTCCTTGTTCAACCAAACAAGTTTGTCTACATTTACAGGAGATACTGCTGCCTACTTCTAATTTACAATGTCACCTGAAAGTGAGAACAGTTGCTCGCACAGCACTTTTGTAGCCAGTGTCGCAACGTATTTACATCCCAGATATGCTAAACATTCGTATGCCCTTTCATGCTTCAGCCACCATTCCAGAGGTCATGCTTCCATGCTGATGATGCTTGTTAAAAAAATAATGCATTAATTAAGTGTCACTGAACTCCTCGGTTATATTTCTCCTGTTCTGCATTTTGCCAAATATTTCATGTTATAGCAGTCTCAGATGATGACCCAGCACGTTGTTCATTTTAAGAACACTTTCACTACAGATCTGACAAAACGCAAAGAAGGTACCAATGTGAGATTTCTAAAAATAGCTACAGCACTGGACCCAAGGTTTAAGAATCTGAAGTGCCTTCCAAAATCTGAGGGGGATGAAATGTGGAATATGCCTTCAGAAGTCTTAAAAGAGCAACACTCAGATGTGGAAACTACAGAATCCGAACCACCAAAAAAGAAAATCAGCCTTCTGTTGGTGGCATCTGACTCAGATTATGAAAATGAACATGCATCGGTCCGTTCTGCTTTGGATTGTTATCGAGCAGAACCCATCATTAGCATGGATGCATGTCCTCTGGAATTGTGGTTGAAGCATAAAGGGACATGTGAATCTTTAGCACATCTGGCATGTAAATGTCTTGCAATACCAGCTACAACACTGCCATGCGAATGCCTGTTCTCACTTTCAGCTGACATTGTAAACAAGAAGCGGGCAGCATTGTCTCCTGCAAATTGTAACCAAACTCGTTTGTCTGAGTGATTGGCTGAAGTAGGACTGAGTGGACTCGTAGGCTCTAAAGTCACACATTGTTTTATTTTTTAATACCTTTTTTGCACATAATCCTACATTTGTAAGTTCAACTTTCATAATGAAGCTATTGCAATACAGTACTTGTATTAGGTTAATTGAAAAATATTATTCCTTTTGTTTTTTACAGTGCAAATATTTGTAATCAAAAATAAATATAAAGTGAGCACTGTACACATTGTATTCTGTGTTGTAACTGAAATCAATATTTGAAAATGTAGAAAACATCCAAAAAATGTTAAATAAATGTTACTGTATTGTTTAACAGCATGATTAATTTACCATTAATTGTGATTAATTTTTTGCACTTGACAGCCCTAATTTTAATACAGTTTAATGTAAAGTATCACATTCTCAAACACAAGTCATATTTACAGAATGGGAGATTGTATCCTGAAGAGCTGAGAGTCTCTAAAAAAAATAAATAAATAAATAAAAATAAAATAAAAAAATAAAAAAAAAAACTTAGAGCAGCATTGTAGATAGCCTCTAACTAGGAACACCTGATGAGATGCTGTGGCAAAGAGGACTAAGAGGATGCTTGGCTGTATAAGCAGAACTATTCAATGGGGAGTTTTTACCTTTGTAAATAGCACTGGTGAGACCAATACTAGAATACCTTGTCCAGTTCAGGTATCAACCCTGATGCTTCTCAAATCTTTTTAAAGCAGACAACTGCAAGAAAGATTTGAGGTCTGGACAACAAGCCTTACAAAGAGAGAGTTTAATCTACATGGCTTATCAAAGGAAAGGTGAAGAGATGTGTATGTACTCCTAGGCTATGATCAACTCAAAGAAGATATCTGACACTAAAGGAATCCAGACTTGCAAAGGCATAACCAGATCTAATGGCTGCAAGTTAAAGTAAATAAATAAAATAAAATAAAATTTAAACTCAAAGTAAAACATTTTTTAAGAACATGAGTAACAGTAATTAACCAATGGAAATAGAGGATGAGATGACTGACATCCAGTATTGACTTAGACTTCAAGTGAAGGAGTTAAGATAGCTCTGGTTCAACCAGAATTTAATGGCCTGTTTCATGCAGATGGTCAGATTGCTTACATATAAGAACACTTTATACAGAACCATAATGGTCACTATGACCTTAAAAATCTATGAAAAATTCAAAACTGCACTGGTACACGGTCAACATCACTAAGAATAAATCCAGGTCATAATAGTTTTATGATACTTATAAACTTTATTCATTTTACTGTCAACAGCCATCGGAATTTAACAGGTCGTAACCAGTGGGCAGTATGACCTAGATTCGCATTCACCAAGATTTCACCGCTTCGGTATTCATTAATCATACTATGGGACTATAGTAAAACGCAACTTTGCGCTACTTTCTTCAAGCCTGGATCAAACCTTAAAGCCTACTTACACCCAAATACACAAACACACACCCACACCAAGCAGAGGGACAGAAAACACTAACTCCTAACAACAGACACAGCGTGGAGTGAACAGCCCTTTCCCGCACGGTTAGCAGCATTTCAGCGGCTGGGAGAGCGAGGTGAAGCGAGGCAAAGGACAAGGCCCCCGGAAGAGCAGCGAAGCAGCGGGAACAGGGCACAGGGATGTGACAGTCCCTGGCTGTGTCCCACGGTGTCAGGTGGGCCACACTGGACCGAAGAAGAGACCAGGTCACCCCCTTCCCCGGGCTAAAGCTGGTTCTTCCCCCCCACCCCGGGTCCCCTTCCTACAGCCGCCGCTCATCTTCCATCAGGGCACCGAGGCCCGGGACCCCCGCCGGCCGCGCTTCTCCCACCGCTGCCCGGGGCGGGGGCACCGCGCGGCTTACCGGCGCTGGGAGCGCCCCGGCCAAGCTTGACCCCGGCCTGCGGGAGCGGCACACCCTACCACGGGGCTCCTCCGCCCCGCGCCGCTGGGGCTCAGCGCCGGTACCGCGTCACGGGGCCCCTCTGAAGCTACCGCGTCCAGCCAGCACGCTTGCCCCCTCGGCCTGGTCCCGCGCACGGCACCAGGAGCGCTTGCGCTGGGCGACGGGGAGCAGACACCGCGCTCGGCTCCCGCGGTCCCGGAGGCGGCTCGGTCACTCACTCGGGCAGGTAGGTGGAGGAGAAGCTGCTCCAGCGGTGCAGGGTGTAGCCCAGCACCCGGCTCTCGGGCCCGGCCAGACCCGCGGGCCCCGCCGCCGCCATCTTGTCAGCAGTAGTGGCGGAGGGGGGAGGGGCAGCCGCTCTTAAAGGGGCCGCCGCACTCCCGAGCCCGAGGGGAGCGAGCCGAGCCGGGCCGGGCCGGGCCGGGCCGGGCCGGGAGGTTGGGGTGGCGAGAGACCCGCGGTCCGGCCTGTCCGTCATTGACAGAGAGACAAGCGGACACAGCTCGCAGCCAGCTGACAGGCAGGCAGGCATGACAGACGGACAGGCGGACACTGCAGACGCAACCGGACCCATTGCAGAAAGACGGGCGGACAGCACAGCCGGACATTACAGCCCCTCGCTGCAGACACTGGCCGCAGCCAGGCTTTGACAGCCAGACACACACATTGCAGAGAGACAGACAGACCCAGGCTACAGCCGCTGCAGGCGGCCTCAGGCACACCCTGCGGGAAGACAACAAGCGGACAGATCCTGCAGACACCCTGGCAGACGTAACAAACAAGCAGACAGACCCGCACTGCAGGCAGCGATGGTAGATGGGCAGGCCGGGCCAGGCAGTGCAGTGCGTCTGGCTTTCCTGGCTGTCTCTCTACCTGCTTATATTATGCGCTGGCATGTAGGCACTTCCAGACCAGGATGAGGACAAAATTGAATCCTAGGCCTCCCGCACGGATGGACAGACGAGGGGCTCACAGACACATGCTGAGATCCAAGCCCAAGTGGTTTCTGGCAGGCCAAGCCCTGCTCCGTCCCTGGGTTGCAGTGTGGTGGCGTGTCTGCTAGGATGCCCAGCTATATAGTGAGGAATTGCCTGGCACTGGGCAGTGAAAAAACGAATAAAACAAATAAAGTACACAAGCAGGGCTTTGTCCCTTAGGATCGTTTGTCATTAGAGTGACCAGACAGCACCTGTGAAAAATCTGGATGTGGGGGAGTAATGGGAGCCTATATAAGAAAAAGACCCGAAAATCGGGACTGTCCCTATAAAACTGGGATATCTGGTCACCCTATTTGTCATCAGCACCCATTGCTGGCCATGGCTGCTGTGTGCCATCTCATTTATTTCTGCTGATACCACAGATGTTAGAGATGGAAAGGGCAAGGCCTGTTAGACAATCAAGTCCCTCTCCCCTTGGCCACTGTAGGACTGCATTTGAGAGTGTCTTGTCTAAGATCTTTAGGGCAGGGGTCCTTTTTGTTCAGTGTTTGTACAGCAACTAGCACAATGCAGTTCTGGTCCACGACTGAGGCTCCTATCTGGTGCCACGGTACAAATAATTTTTAAAAGTCCCATGTGAGGGGGTTTCCACCACATCCCTTGGTAGACTATTCCACAACCTAGTGCACCTCAATGTCAGAGTGATATTCAGTCTAACTTTCCCCTTTCTTAACTTCATATCATTCCTTTACCCACAGCTACTAAACTAAAGAATTCCTCTCCCTCCCTAGTCATCACTTAGCCTGGCTGGGATGATTTACTTGGTGTTGGTCCTGCTTTGAGCAGGGGGTTGGACTAGATGACCTCCTGGGGTCTCTTCCAACCCTGATAGTCTATGATTCTAAGTAGGATACATTCCGTTCTTTTATTCTTTGCTGAGAAGTCAGTCCTTCCAGTGCCAAGATCCTTTTTATTCATCTTCCCTAAATCCCCTCCAGTTATTCAATATATAATAGTATTTATTATTTGTATTACCATAGTACCTAGGATCCTTAGTCATGGACTAATACCCGATTGTGCTAGGCACTGTACAATGAGAACAAAAAGGACAGTCACTATCCCAAGGAGCTAAAATTCTCTTTCTGGTAATGTGGTGCCTAGAAGTGAATGTATTATTTTAGGTGGGGTTGGTCCACAGCCCTTTAGAGAACACACTTTACTTCCCTGTTCTTGACTGTTGTTTTTTTCATAAGCAGTCCACCTCAGCATTGGCCTTTTCCTTGTGACCAAATCACCACTGCAAATTCATAGCTAACTTGCTGTGTAGTACCATTACTGTTTTTCAGGTTTCTCCCTTCCATTGAATATCTATATTTCAAATCCTCCTCCCCCAAAAAGTTGAAACTAGACAAATTGAGACTGGAAATAAGGCATACATTTTTAACGGTGAGAGTAATTAGCCATTGAAACAATTTACCAAGACTTGTGATAGATTCTCCCTCACTGACAATGTTTAAATCGAGACTGGATGTTTTTCAAAAAGATCAGCCCTGGGAATGATTTGGGGGCAGTTCTATGGCCCATCCTATACAGGAGTTCAGACTAGATGATCACAGTGGTCCCTTCTGGCCTTGGAATCTATGAAAACATATTAGTCTCCATTTCTGCTGAATTTAACTGAATTGTTTGCTGAACTTCTGTCCATTTCTTTAATACCCCTCTGTGTTATTTCTGAGTGTTCTCCACACTTCCTCACAGTTTGGAGTCAGCTGCAAATTTCATAAGTGTGCAGCGCTGGGCGTGCAGGATGTTTTCTAAGGTTAGAGGGGCAGGCTAGTACTACCTATCTAGGTACTTATATGACCCATGTCACTGTTTGAGCGCCTCACAATCATTAATGGATTTTGTCCTCATAACACCCCTGTTAGGTAAGATCCCCAAGATACTCTATTTTACCAAGGTCTCTTGAGTCCCAGTCCAACACCCTATTCACTAGACCAGGGGTCAGCAACCTTTCAGAAGTGCTGTGCCGAGTCTTCATTTATTCACTCTGATTTAAGGTTTCAAGTGCCAGTAAAACATTTTAACGTTTTTAGAAGGTCTCTTTCAATAAGTCTATAATATATAACTAAACTATTGTTGTATATAAAGTAAATAAGGTTTTTAAAATGTTTAAGAAGCTTCATTTAAAATTAAATTAAAATGCAGAGCCCCCCGGACTGGTGGCCAGGATCCAGGCAGTGTGAGTGTCACTGAAAATCAGTTCGCGTGCCGCCTTTGGCACGCGTGCCATAGGTTGCCGGCCCCTGCACTAGACCTTACTTCCTACGTTGACTCTTATCTTTCAAATGTGCTGCAATATATTTCAAGTAGATACGACAGTGAGGAGTATGTGGGGGACAGAGAGAGTGAAATTCATTCTTGCTTCCTCTTCCAGCCGAGACAGCTGCAGCCTCAGATGGTGAGGCCAAAGGAAGCTTTACTCCTTGAGTAAGTTCTTTGGATGTGATCGTGGAGACATATGCAGAAGTCATTGTACACTGTCCTGTGGCGCTATCAGCTGATGTTATCAGCCTTGTTTCTCTGATGCCGCAGTAAAAGTTTATGTTTGATTTAGGGTTTGGAATGATGAATTTAAAGGCACCATTGAACTTATCCAAGTAAATAATACAATGCAACAGCTCCTCCATATATTTTACTCTGGTTCTAAGCAGAGTTACTGTAGGTCGGGCTGGTTTTTTGTCAAGGTCCAAATGTATTGGTCAAGATATAGTCAATGTCTAGATTCTAGAGAAAATAATACAAAAATAACAACAACAATAATAATAATAAGTAAATAAAAAGATTTCGGGGTCCGTTCAAAAGCATCTGGCAGTCTGGATTTGGCTCATGGTCTGCCTATTGACTACCCTTGCTGTAGGTATCCCTGGCAGCTGTGCACATGTTTTCCATGTGACCCGACAGAACATTTTAGTGTGGGCTGTGGTGAGGAAGCGCATCTGCTGCTGCTCTAATGCACGCAAGACTGAGGATTGCCAGAATTTCATTAGATGCAACATGTGTGGGAAAAGTGGACATGTTTATAGGCAGTGCCTAAAGGCATGGCACAATAGGGAAAAACATCATTCCTAGCTTCAGAATGACCCTTCTTTGCCAGAGGGTCAGAGGATGCCAAATAGCTCTGCAAGGATTGGAGAAAGCCCCATTCTGAGTGGCAGGGCCTCCCTATTTTTGGAGGAAGGACTGACCTTGTACTTTGCTGATACAGGATTGGGAAGGGGTTGGGGTAAGGGAGTGGGAACCACTGAGAACCAGGACAGTAGAGATGGGACATGAGCACTAGTAAAGTGGGGGACACAATCAGAGATGGCGGATGCGGGGAGAATAAGAGAAACTGGGGAAGGAAAATCCACAGGCGAAATTTGTTATGCAAGAATCCTAGCCACCGCAGAGGGATTAGCAGGCTATGGATCTGGCCGACCTGACAGCTGGGGAACAGGATTTGATGTGCTTAGCTTCAGGAATAGAAGAGTTTCTTGAAATCACACGCGGAAAGAGAGGGTCCAAGGAGACAGCTGGGCTTACAGTGACAGAGTGCCCTACAACTGTCCAAACCACACAGCATTTTCACAGTTCAAACACTTAACAAGTTTTCGGTATTAGGTGCTATTGCGGATGAGGAACAGCAGAGAAAGGAGTCTGTGGGTGAGTTAAATGTGCATTCATTGAGGGAAAGGGACCCACAAGCTATTGGGTCTGAGTTACTTCAGAATGAATTACACCTCTACCCCAATAGAACGCGACCCGATATAACATGAATTCGGATATAACACGGTAAAGCAGCGCTCCGGGGGGGCGGGGCTGCCCACTCCAGCGGATCAAATCAAGTTCGATATAACATGGTAAGATTTTTTGGCTCCCGAGAACAGTGTTTTATCGGGGTAGAGGTGTATCAGAATTGGGATCAAGATCTGGGGACTCAGGAGATCTTCCAATTTGTGAGAAATGAACGAGTCACCAAGAAAAAAGTGGGTAAAGAAAAAACAAGAGGGTAAGTCAGAGGGTTTAATAGCAACGTCAAGGCAGTTAGCTAGATGGGGGCCACAAGTAGCTGTGAACCTTTGTTTAGATGATACTGAAAATTGCAATTTAGAACATGTGCCCCATCCTGAGTGTGCACCAGAGTGCACCAAATGATCTTTCAATTTTTGGATGGGCAGGGTTTGGTTCTACTAGGTATCCAGGAAATGAGACTATATTCTAGGTGTGACATTTTGTAGCTCAGAGGGACCGGAGGAGAGACCCATCTGATTTGGTCCACTGAGCTAATGGAATAGGGGTCATTTTATACTTATGTGATATCAGTGCAGAAGGTGGTAGAACTACAGCCAGGAGAGGGTTATTACTGGATTTCTGTTATTGGAGTGTGAAGTATCATTGTATTACATCTGTGGCCCACAGCGTCGGAAGCTGAGGAAAGATCTTTTTTTATAGAGGTTGCTCCTTTTGTATTAATGGTTCGACAATTGTTTTTAATGGGGGATTTTAGTTATTTAGCTGCAGTGGCTGACAGAGCAAAGCTACTCAAAGGATTATGAGCTGTTGAAACTTACAGTCAGTGCGTGATTCCATTGACTTAATGTTTTGGGGCATCCTAATTTAAGGAAGAAGGGGGCATTTACATTGTGTGGAGGGGAAATGGTTGATTGATTGGACAGGGTGTTTGGGAAAGCAATCTCAGTGAGCGGATGCTGCAGAGTGCAGCCTGTAGAATTTTCTTATCACTGCATTTCGTCCAAGTTAAACTCAGGGAGTACAGAACAGTGAATTTTGGCCATGGTTATTGGAAACTAAATACCTGTTTATTTCATAATGCAGTGGCATGTAGAAAGGCTGAAGGCATCTTTATGGAACAAGAGACAGTTTGCGAGTTTTATGCATCCCTGACAGAAGGGTGGGAACTGACTAAGAGGAGCCTGGTGACCTCTCTACATTCCTTTTCATGACGTCCGTATACATCTGATTACAAGCATTATTTAGTACTGCAGAACCATTTGAGAGATCTTCATAGTTGACTGCAAGCTGGGGAATACGTAGATGCAAGGGTTTTAGAGACAATTAAGAAGGAAATGGTTCAGTACTGAAGGAGATGGGTGGAATCAGATAAATTTGCAAAGGATTCAGGACAAAAGGTGGAACAGCCTCCTCTAATGTATTTGCAGGATGTGAGGAAAAGAGACTGCAGCAGCATATGATGGTGTTATGGAATCCTAGTGCTGGGCAAGTCCACAGGGACCCTGCTGGCATGTTGAGAATAGTTCAGGAATATTACAATGAGATCTCTCAGGAACAAACCATTCCTCCTTTCCAGCAGCAGCAGTTTTTGGATAGTATCACAGATTTTCCAACATTGGCAGATAAGGAACAGGACTCACTTGTGAGGCCAATGGAAGAAATTGAGGTTCATGCAGATATCTTGTTAGTGCAGAAGGGAACTGCCCCAGGAGTCGATGATTTGACATAAGACTTTTATGAGAGGTTTATGGATCCCCTCTCTATGGCACTCTAATGTGCTTTCAGTGTTGGATTACTCCTGAGGGCATTCTGCGCCAAAAAATAAAAAATTCTGTGCCAAAAAATTAAAAATGATGGCACACAATATTTTAAAATTCTGCAAAATTCTGCATGTTTTATTTGTCAATAAATAAATGCGGAGGCTCCAGCATGCCATTGACTACACGGAGGTGGGAGATCACCTTCAAGGCCCCTGCTACCCCCCAGACGAGGACTCAGTGGTGAGGCTGCACCCAGTCCTGACATAGCACAAGGTCTGGGCTTGCCCCAGAAACACTCTGGGGCCCTGCCCCTTGAGCCAGGCGTACCAGGTGTGAGTAGGCAGACTCAACCAGGTAGGATCCAAGTGTGAAGGTGCTCAGTGGGGGGGGGAGGGTGTCCAGGTGTGGGGTCAGAGGGTTCTGTGTGGGACAGTCTGGATGCAGGCAGCTCAGTGGGGGGGTCTAGGTTTGGGGGGATCTGGAGGCACAGAGGCTTGTTGTGGGGGTTCCAGGTGCAGGGGCAATGGGACTCTGCAGGGACTTCCAGGTGAAGGTGGTTCGGTCTCAGCGGGGGAGGGGAGGGTCTAGATGTGGGGGACCCAGCAGGTGGGGGTCTGGGTGCTGGGGGTAGGGGCTTGGTGGGGTGGGAGTCTGTTTATAGCTAGTTCAGGATCAGTGGCATGGGGGTCTGGATGTGGGGGCTCAAGGTGGTGCAGGGGGGTGGAGCTCATCAGAGTGGGGGGTTGAGTGCAGGGAGCTCAGTGGTGGGGTCTGGAGGCAAAGTGTCTGGGTGCAGGGGGGCTCTAGATGCAGGGGTTAAGGTTTACGGGGGTGAGGTTCGGGTATGGCTTGGCAGGGGTGTCTGGGTATGGAAGGTCTGGATGGATGGGGGCTGGGTGGATGTGGGAGCAGCTCCTCATACAATGACCCCTCCCCCCGCAGCTGAGGAGCAATGGTGGAAAAAAACTAGGGAGGATGCTGAGCTTCCTGCAGCTGGGAGAGGTTTCTAGGGGTGGGTCTGACACAGTCGCAGCCACTCCTTTCAGGGGAAGAGGAAGTTCTGTCTTCTCCTGCCTCCAGCCCAGCCAGGACTAGCGGCTGATCCCAGCACAGGGTAGGAGCCACTGTCTGGGGTGTCCCCAGGCTGACGGTGATTTACCTCTCTGCCAGCTGCTCCAGGTACCTGAAATGACATACCTGCGCTCCAAGAGATGGTGGTGTGACTGCTCTTGCAGCTTCCCTTTGCTTCCCTGTCAGAAAGCCACTTTTCTGTGGAGAAGCAAAGAAATCTACAGGGGACATGAATTCTGCGCACTCACAATGGTGCAAAATTTCTCCAGGAGTAACGGCTTGACTAGAAGCACATTGGGCTCTTTTATGAAGACCTTCTGATTTTTTGGCCAAAAAAAAAAAAAAAAGGATATTTGGAAAATATCAGGAACTGGAGGCCTATTGCCCTTTTGAACATGGATTACAAAATTTTGACTTCTGTTTTAGCCAAGAGATTGGGGAAAATAGCAAGGAAATGACTGTATCCCAGTCAGTTTAAGGCAGTTAAAGGTCATATGGGGCAGACACTTTGTGTAGTGTGCGAGAAGTATTTGAAACTGGGTGATGGGGAAAATGGCACGGTTATGTTTTGGCCTTGGATCAGGCCAAAGCTTTTGACAGAGTGAACCTGCCTTAATTATGGTTGGTCCTTCCTCAATATGGCATTCCCTCACAGCTTATTAACTGGCTACAGCTCTTTTATGTTCATGCACTATGAATCCCTTTAGCGAGTTACAGGGAAAAGGGGGCTATACAGAGACTTTCTGGGGTACAGCAAGGTTGTCCCTTGAGTCCGTGGTTATATTGTTTTTCTTTGCGCCCTTTGCTGTAGATAGTATTTGGTAACAGGGAATTTAAATGGATGGATTAAGGGGGAGAAGAATTTTACTCTGTCAATGGCAATTTTTGCTCATGCTGATGATGTCACAGTGCTGGTGGACGGGACAGATGACAGGAATATATTTTTTGACACTTAATTAACCAGCTGCAGCCAAAACAGCAATTAACATGTAGAAGAGCAGTGCTTTGGGGATGGGGATTAGGGGTTGCTCTTTTGCTCTTCCAGATTCATTGCAGATTGTGATGAGCCCTCCTGGGGCTATACAGATATTTTGAGACTCACAGTCAGTGGTGAGTCAATAGCTGAGTTGAACTGGGAGAAGCACTTTGCTTCCTGCCAGGGCAAGGTGATGAAGTGTAAAATATGTTTCATTAAAACATTCCTGTTACCCCTTTGCATTTATGGATTTATGGGGCTTTTCCAAAGAGGATGGATCTAGACTGTGGCAGAAGACAGAACAAGGAGCAATGGTCTCAAGTTGCAGTGAGAGAGGTTTAGGTTGGATATTAGGAAAAACTTTTTCACTAGGAGAGTGGTGAAGCACTGGAATGGGTTCCCTAGGTAATGATGGAATCTCCTTTCTTAGAGATTTTTAAGGTCAGGCTTGATGAAGCCCTCGCTGGGATGCTTTAGTTGGGGTTGGTCCTGCTTTGAGCAGGGGAGTGGACTAGATGACCTCCTGAGGTCCCTTCCAACCCTGATAATATGATTCTATGTGTATCCTCCCCCTGGAAAATTGTTGGTTATTTTTTCAGATGCTCTGAGGGAATAAATATAACCTAATGAAGGGAAGCATAGGCTACCTGCCAGCTAAAGAAGGGGGTTTAGGCATGGTTTTATACATTTCATAGGGTTTGTGCAGCTAGGGGTAGGGTATGGCCATTAATTTCCAGCTTTACTGGGAAATGTCACAGGGGAAGAAATGGAGTAACTGGTGGGAAAAAGGCGATGCAGCTCACAAAATGGTATTTTCTCCTGCAGTAGCGCACTTACATGCAACTTGCTTTAAGAAGTATTTCCCACTGGCAAAGTTAGGCAACAGCATTCCAGGACCGGTGGCTTACAGTTTAGGAGAGTGCTCTACCAGAGAGTGCTTAAGGAACTTTTTCAGAACACCATTTAGCATGACTGAATTGCCCAGAAGATTGTCTCAGTGGGGCATTATTGTACTTTCAAAATAATAGAGTTCCATTCCAAAACAGAGATATATGGTGGTGAGTATCTTATGTATCAGAGGGGTAGCCATGTTAGTCTGTATCCACAAAAACAATGAGGAGTCCAGTGGCATCTTAAAGACAAACAGGTTTATTTGGGGATAAGCTTTTGTGTGTAAAAAACCCACTTCTTCAGATGCTAGAGATAATGGGGGAAGCATATCGTATATAAAGATTGTCCCCAGGAAGCGTGCTCTGATTCAGAAGAGACAAAGGAGCACCTTTTAGTATTCTGTTCCTTTAGTGTCCACATCTGGGATTTGTTGGCTTCAAAACTGTGAGTCCTGCTCTTGTGCGGCCAGACTTATGTACTGGCTTTTGAACTTTTTCAGACATGAGAGGACTCAGCATCATGCCTCGATCAAGGACAGACATTTGCCACATTTTTTTTATTTGAGACTCTGGCAGTTGTTAACACTGGTTTTATACTACTTATAGCAGAGCCACTGGTCAGCTTGTCTTTGGACACAGAACAACACATTTGAAACTCTAGTGCACGTTACTGGTGTGATTATTTGGTCACTGGCAATGGTGGAGAAAAAAGAATGAGATTGGTAGAATGGTGGGTGGCATGAAGGCCAATGATATCAGATTGATCTTCACGTTTTCAGGACACAGAGTCTGCAGTGGGAAGGGTTTCGGTGGTTTCTTTGATAATTTGTGATTCTGATTGCGACAGTAATTTGCGGGGTTTGTTTGGAAGTTATTTCAATAAACATGAACAGAGAAAGAAGGTATAGATTCTTCTGTCCTGTTTGGGCACCAGTAGGACAAGGTCATCTGAGTACAGAAGATAATTTATTTCAGACTTATTTATTGATGTGTTTGGGATGGATTGAGTAACACTGAAATATCACTTTTAATTTGGTAGTTAAATAATTTTGAACAGATTGAAGGTTTAATTCCAGTCTCCTCTTTCTTTTTGAAAGCATCTGTTTGCATGTTGTAAGGTTGCCAGTTTGGGTTGGATGTATTCCTGGAGATTTCATCACATGACATAATCTTTAATTAAAGATTAATCTTTAATTCCTGGAGACTCCAGGCAAATCCTGGAGGGTTGGCAACCTCAATGTTGTTTGTTTTTATCCTGCAGCAAATGGATTTGTACATGGATTTAATTATGTCATATGTTTTGCCTCCTGTTCTGTTTTACAATAATTTAAAGTCATAACTCATGGCGCCAGACTCAGCGAGAGGCTTTTAAAATATTTTTGCTGGTGTGTAAGTAGGTAAAGGAGCCTGATAAACTGGTGAATACTTCCCTCCTGGACCAGAACCTTTGCTGCTGTATCTCAGGGTATGTCAGTGGAACTATTTGATGTCACTTTACACCAGCTAAGTTTCTGGCCCCACATTTCTTACTATTTTGTGATCCATGTCAAACTACCTTTCTTTCTTTCCGAGGAGTTGAATGGATTAGAGACTGTTAGAGAAGAATAGGTAGGCCACTGACGTAGGTGTTGGAACAAGTTGGAAGTGAATCTGCCTCCTTCTTTTACCCTTCTCTTTAGTCTTTGAAGACATGTGTTTGCATGTTGTTTATTTTTATCCTGCAGCTGACTGATTGGTGCATAGATTTAATTATGTCATATGTTTTGCCAACAGTTCCATTTGGCTGCAGTTGAAAGTTGAGCCTAAATTGCTATAGTAAATCACAAGGTTTTTTTTAAGTCTACGAAAACACAATTATCTTTTCTCATTTTTGTTGTTGTTTGTATGTTTACTGATAAGCAACTGTGTTATGAATGTGTGCTCCGTGGTTTGTAATTTGGGAAGGGATTCAGTATGACTCTTATAGTACTTTCCCATTGAATCCACAGAATAACTTATTGATATTGCTAACAACACTGATATTTCTGTAGCTTTTTGGATTGAGAACATCATCATATTTATGGATTGGGATGATAGCTCCTCTGACCATATCTTGGAGAAACATCTGTCATGAAGAATTAGTTTAGACAGTTCTCAGACAGACTTCCAGATTTACACAGTGGTGATTTTCATCATTTTAGCTGACATATTACCCAGACCACAGGATGTATCCGGTGCAAGTACCTGGGGGCTTTCTTTGAAGTCCTGTGTAGTTCAGTGAGTGTCTAGTGGGTTTGGCAATCTTTAATGGATTTTTCTAGGAGAGGTTGCTTTAGAAGTCCGTTTGTTCTGGTGACACAGAGAAGGAGATAGATAGAAGAGAGATGGCCCGTCAAGGCCTGAGAGATACAGAGAGGGTAATGTTGGAGGGAAGGGGTTTAGGACCGCAACAAGGAAATTCTAGGGTACATCTGTATTGCAGTAAAACACCCACGGCTGGGCTCCAGCTCCAGCCCAAATGTCTACACTGTAATTATATAGCCCACAGCCCAAGCCCTGCAAACTGAAGTCAGGTAACACAGGCCAGACATGGGTGTTTTATTGCAGTGAAGACATTGTACCCCTAGAGGCCTCTGGAATGGAAAAGGGAGACAACTTGGGACAGGAGGAGAGGCAAAAGAAACAGACATCTTCTGAAGATGACCAGCTAGAGAAATAGGTCTGGCCAACTAGGTCACAAAGATGCCTGACTAGATTAAGTTAACACAGAGAATGTATATTTTAGCTTTATTTTAGGAAAATGAGTCAGAGTGCCACAACAAAAGCCAATTGAAAAAACAAAAAATTCACTCCTCTTCCTTGAAGGCTAAAGAATATTGACCAAGTTTTTGAAAAATTACTAGTGACTTTGGGGGCCTAATGTGAGACATCTTAAAGAGGCCTGATTTTCTGGCAGAGGGTTCTTGTAGTACCAGGACAGGCAGGCAGCCTGCTTTAGCCACACCCCAGCACTGCACCATTGACCGGGAACCGCCTGAGGTAAGCCCATGCCCCAACCTCCTGTCCCAGCCCTGAGCTCCCCCCAAGCCCAAAGCACCCTCCTACACCCCAAACCCCTCATCCCTGGTCCCATCCCAGAGCCCTCACCCCCTCTTTCACCCAATCCCCTGCCTCAACCCACAGCCCCCTCCCGCACTCCGAATCCTTCAGCCCCAAACCCCAGCCTGAAGCCTCCTCCTGCAGCTCAAATCCCTCATGTCCAGCCCCACCCCAGAGCCCGCACCCCCAGCCAGAACCCTCACCCCCTCCTGCACCCCAACTCCCTGCCCCAGTCCAGAGCCACCACCCGCATCCTGAACCCCTCATTTCTGGCCCCACCCAGGCAGCAGGTGGGAGAACTACAGGAGGAGGTGGCTAGGTTGAGGAGCATCCGTATCCACGAGCAATTCCTGGACAGTGTCCATGTGGAGACAGCTGAGGTAGCTGTCCCAGTTCACAGGACTGCTGACACACCACTGGTGGAGGAGGAGATGGCTCAGGGTGGACACTGGCAGCTGGTTACTTCTGGCAGCTGGCAGTGCTCCACCCCTGCTGCATTGTACATCAGCATAATGATTTCCAGCACTGGCGCTGCATCATCTCCCGTCACTCGACGCGCAACACGCCAAGCCTGTGAAAGCTGCTCCTTCAGCCCCCTCTAGTGTCCATGCCATCTATACTTCTCCTGTACGCACTCTAAGCTCTGTAGAGGTGCCTTTAATGCTCACCTCACTATTTTGATGAAAGCTCTCAGTCACTTTCAGTCCGGCCCTCCAAGCACCCTCGGAGCGCAAGAATACCCTGCGTGAGAGAACACTTATAGGTGAGGAGGTAAGGCTACTGTCTATAGCGATACGGAGGGAGCCTTCCGTACTCTCGACGAAAGCAATCTGGTAGATAGCAGTTGTTTCTATGTGCTATTGAGCAGCTGGAGGTAGCTGTCCTAGTTTACTAAGCAGTACTATAAAGTGCACTAACTCACATATGGCGTAGAGCAGTGGAGTGTGGTGCTTATGAGTGTTGTGGACTGTTGCGCAAGACTGGCTTACTTGGTTCAGCGGGCCTCGCTCTTCGCATGTTGCATCCACCTGCTGGAGGTCGCATCCCCTGCTCCTTACTTTTGGGGTAAAGAGATCTAGTAGAACTGTTGGCGTCGCATCTTGCTTTTGACCAGGCATGCTAGAGAATGTGAAGGTACTATCCTAACTTTACCAGAGTACACACAGGACTGAGTGAGATAGTTTTTGTACCGGCAGTGAGATGCCGCTGGAGGTGTGTTGTGACTGCCAGCGAACTGAGACACAATGATTCGGCACGCCTCATGGCTTGCTCCATGTGCTCGCAATAGCCACCGGGCGACCTCTCTGGCTGGAGGTATTTGGAGATGGAGGTGAAGGACCACCATCCTGTCTGGCCATCGTGAGACTATTTGCATCTTCCTCGTGCCGCGGGTTATTTTGGCTCGTACCCTGTCTCGCGCTAGGTCCCCCCTGGCTCACTTCTCTCAGGCTTAATGTTACAGAAAAGGCAAGGGTTCTTCTGTAGCCTTACGCTGCTACTTCCGGTCCTCCTTTCTTAAACCCTTGCCTTATACCTACTCTATGGAATTTTTGTGATTCTCAGCTCTTACTCGCCAACTGGGCCGAAGCACTCATCCAGAGGTCTGTTTGATAGCTTCTGGCTCCTGTGCAAAACTGTTCTCTATTCTCCCAAACAGAAAGACACTTCCTCGACTGCCTCTGTGCTCTACGCGTGGTCTGCACACAAGCGTGTGTGCGGTTAGCATGAAGGTGCAGGTTGTTCTCTACTCTCACTCAGTGTCATTCTGCATGCTGACATGAGGCTTAGTGTGCCCTGGGCCAAAGATTAGGCACAGACTTCATGGCGTGCTTCTCTAATTATGTGCTGGTGCAGTTGACTCTAGTCCCTTAGAAGTCCTCCCTAAGCCAGAAATCGTGTTGTCCCCCCGCCGCAATGGCTTGCTGAGTGGTTCCCATCTGACAAGCACGCGTGCGCTGCTAATACGCTCTGGAGGACCTAACGTGAGCCTGCTAGCCTATATGGCGATCGGTCGATTGCACCCTTCGGAGGTGGGTAGTACACAGTATAAGATGCTCACTCTAAGTATATCACACAGAACAGACTGGGTGTGGCCTTCCTCAGTGAGTGAGAGGTCTGGTATCTCCTTCTGTGAACTAGGGGTTCTAGCATCAAGTGTGGAGCGGCCTGATGTGTTCGCACAAACCCGAGCAGAGTAATGTGGTGAGAGAACATTGGAAAACGCTAGTAGGATGTTGTGCCGTTCCCCGTGATCACAAGAGCATGAAGAGTGGCTTGATTACTGAGCATCGGCCTAGAGCGTAATGAGTGGCTGTGCTTACTGTGGGGCAGAGAATCTGTGAGAGGGGCAGAAGATTTAGAGAAGACCTGGACTCATCGCTCCTTCTTACCGAGATTTCTCGCTTATATATCCACACACTAATGAGTCCGAGAGATAATCCAGAGCAGGGTAAAATGGAAACAGGAGGAAGGTGAAACTGGAAGTGCCTAATAAATAAAATAACCAAGGCTATTAAGTGGACATTACATGTTGTACATGCGGTGACAACAAGCCTCTTCAAAGGATAGGCCTCCAAGGATCTACAGTGACGCAATGGACTAGACGCTCCATATTGCTGGTGTGAGGGATTGGATGGTCGCTATTTGATAGATTGCTCCAACGAGATGGATAGGACAGTAAAAACTAAGCGAGGTATCCGAAAGGATGGTTAGTGCGGCTGGCAATGGATATGTAATATCACACTGAGACAGTAGGGTTGGAATTGTGAGAGCGCTAGAGCCGGCAGGTGCGCGCATATGTGGATGTTACGTCATGCAGTAGGTGTGCAGGATCAAGACAGAGGAGGAGTCACAAATTCAAGGGAGCGATGTCTATGCTATGAGGTAGTCATCGCTAGCAGGCACTCTATACCAGTGTGGATAAGACTGGATGAGTGCTCTTTTTGTAAACATAACTAACAAAATCATCACAAGCCAAGATTTGGTGTTGATGGGACTTCAACTATCAGATATATGTTGGGAAA
Organism: Chelonoidis abingdonii; assembly: GCF_003597395.2. Taxonomy (NCBI): domain Eukaryota; kingdom Metazoa; phylum Chordata; order Testudines; family Testudinidae; genus Chelonoidis; species Chelonoidis abingdonii. Next base: position 6,139,477 of record NC_133769.1, read on the forward strand.
ATAGATGACGAACGAGGACAGACTTGATTCTAATAAGTCTGGACCCTGCACTGACAGACCAACTTATTTATTTCAGAAGGTTTGGAAAAAGCTACTGGGGAAGCTGTTTTTAGGCTTGATTTTAACAAATAGGAGGAACTCGTTGAGAAATTTGAAGAGAAGGAAGCATTGGGTGAAAGTGATCATGAAGTCATAGTTTGAACAATTTTAATGGGAAGGTAGAAGGGGAGTACAGCAAAATAGAGACCTATGGATTTCAGGAGCGATTTTGATAAGCTCAGAGAGCTGATCATAGGTAAGAGCGTTCTCCATGGGAATCATAGACTAAGGAAGCACCATTACTGGAGCAGAGTCTGGCAGATTTTCAAGGGAAACGGTATTAAGAGCCAAAGCAACAGTATTTTGTTGCGGTAGGACAGGGTCAAAATTCCCAAAATGAGCCATAGTCTCCTGGACAATTGGAGGACATATTGGTCTGAGGGTAAAACGATGAAGTTCAATCAAGATACAGATGGCCAAAGTGCTCCCATTTAGATGAACATATGAGTGTTCACCCATTGCATGAGTACAATGAGGCTGTCTAGGTGAGAGTTATGGCAGTGAAGAATCATAGGGCATTACGTGGTACCACAGCTAAATATGATCAACAGTGTGATACTACTGCATAAAAACACGCAACACTGATTCTGGATGTTAAAGGTGTTGTTGGGTAACCAAGACCACAAGAGTCATTGGCTAAATGGAAAATGTCATTTCCGCTTGAGGCTCGCCACTGTAACGGCATGTATAGTAAGATTATGGGGCTCCTTTTCCTAACAGGGAGATAAATAAACAGATATCCTCTTCGTGTCCAGTTTCTGGGCACCGCATTTTCCAAAAAAAAGGGATGTGGAGGAAATTGGAGAGGGTCCAGAGAAAGAGCATACAAGAATGGAATTAAAGGTCTTGAGAACATGAACCTATGAGGCGAACATTGGCTAGAAGGCACTGAGTTAGGGATTAATTTTAGTTTCTTGAAAAAAAGACGAGAGAGACTTATGCGAGAGGTGCACTATCGACCATCAGCGAGGTTTCTCCTTTCAAGGTACCTAAACCAGAGCCTGGCACCGTCCAATAGGTAGGAGCGAGTAAGAAAATTTCCGTTTCACCCTGCACGTAGCTGCAGTAGGAGCTCCACGAAGAAAGCAATGGGCTTAAAACTGGAGCAAGTGGGAGATTTTCGTTTTGACTTTGAACGGACAAAAAGCTGTCCTACACTTGACCGAGCCAGGGTTATGTTAATACACATGGAATAGTTCACTATTGAAAGGAGAGCCTGTTGGTGATCTACTCTAGCCATACTTCGTTCGAGCCACCTATTTACTATTCATCAGGCTAGCCAAATGTCTCACTCCAGTGGGACTTGATAAACATGTGTAGTTAAACACTGGAATAAATTGCCTAGGGAGGTTGTGGAATCTCCATCTCTGGAGCTATTTAAGAGTAGGTTAGATAAATGTCTATCAGGGATGGTCTAGACAGTATTTGGTCCTGCCATGAGGGCAGGGGACTGGACTCGATGACCTCTCAAGGTCCTTTCCAGTCCTAGAATCTATGAATCACCCCAGAGCCCTCACCCCCAGTTAGAGCCCTCACCCCCCTCCCACATTGTACCCCCCTGCCCCAGCCCAGTGAAAGTGAGTGAGGGTAAGGGAGAGCAAGCCACCGAGGGAGGGGAAATGTAGTGAGTGGGGGCGTGACCTCAGGGAAGGGGTGGGGCAGGGGCAAGGCATCAGGGAAGGGGCGGGGCTAGTTTTGTGCGACTAGAAAGTTGGCAACCCGAAGTGACAGTAGTTTAGCTAGTAATGCCTTTGTAACTTGTTTATATTCTTTATATTACGGGAGGAAGGAGTATGTAATATATAGGACTAGGGCAGTATTCCTTTAAATAGTTGGTAAGCCCCCTGGTGGAACTTGCTGTGTTCTATGCTTGAGGAGCCACCAGAACCCAACCAGAGCAGTGCTGGGTATATGTAGGCAAGCCTTGCGTACTGTGGATATTCAGTAAGCATAGTTGTTTGAGCCCCACTGTGTCCATATGGTTCCTTCATATTATGTTTGTTGTGTAAAAAGCAAAAGAGACAACATTAATCTAGTCCAGTACTCTATCTCCAGTAATGACTAGTTCCAGACATTTCAGAGGAAGGGGCAAGAAACCCCAAAAAGAACAGCTGTGGAACAACCAGCTGTTAAAAGAAGTTTCTTCCTAAACCTCATCACTTGATGTTTTGCTTACATCCCATAGTATGAGTTGGCTCCTGGCTGGATCATAGGGGGCAGGAGAAATGGCATATTCACACTTTGCACTCTCTGCTGCTGGCTGATGAGTGTGGAAACTCCAGATGGTTCCTTCGTGGTGGTCCTATTCATGTCAGGACTTGGGGAGAGTGGTGTATAAAAAAACTGTTAAAATTACAAGCTATCACTTTAAGAATAAGAGTTTTCCTGGTCCTGCTCACAGGCTGGGGGGCTCTGTTGGGAAATGTGCAATCTAGATCTTCAGCAGTTAGTCTGCCAAGAGCCAGCCTGGAGTAAGGCGGGAGTGAGTTGTGCCTCTCGATCTTAGGGAGTAGCCTGCTTTGTCTCTCTCTGTTTTAGGTTCTTATATGTTAGGGTTGTGGATTCTAAGAAACAAAGTAGTGTTACATTGCAGCTTCCAGAACCAATATTTTATGTTTTTATCTAACTTCTCTGTGTGAGTGCTATGAACATAATAGAATCATAGAATCGTAGGACTGGAAGGGACCTCGAAAGGTCGTCTAGTCCAGTCCCAAGCACTCATGGCCAGACTAAATATTATCTAGACCATCCCTGACAGGGTTTTGTCTAACCAGCTCACTCACTCCTCCCTCAGGCATGGGATGGAGCTGGTGGTGAGGGCCAGAGTGAGAGCAAGACATGCCCTCTGCTGGTAAGATGAACATACTGCACCAACACCAGAATCTTGTTTTTCTTAAATATGCTTGAAATCCACTGAGAGCTTGGGGATTTGACTGTTGTTTTTGTTTGCCCTTATACAAACATTTTGGCCTTAGTCATAAAGTTGCTTATCTTGTGTGCATGTTTTGAGTTTCCTCATGTAAAATACGTATGGGTATTTGGATGCAAAAATAAATGACATTAGAGTGCCAAGTAATGACAAAACCATTAGGAATACAAACAAACCCATGGCCTGCAGCCACTCCATCTCAGGCTCTGATCCAGCTAGATCTCAAGAGCCGCAGAGCTGGTCAGCAGTTGGACTGGAGACCTTCATGGAAAATCTAGGCAGGTGATACATAGCATTCTTCCCGCCAAGACAGAACTGAACCAAGGATGTTTGGTGGAGCTGTGTTGTTAGAGGTACCATCTTTCAGATGAGAAGTAAAACCGAAGTCTTATAACTAAAGATCCCATGGCACTGTTCATAAAAGTAGAGTATTCTTCTATTCAAGTACTGTTGTTATGTGTGATTTGGGTAACTATTTTCTGCCTCACTAGATTCGCTCTGCAAAATCCTTGGCTTGTCTTAAATGTAAAAGAAAGGGCCCCCCTTTGGAAATGGGGCTTCAGTCAAATACGAGGAGCAGGCCCATTTGCCTAGAATGAGTGTGGTTTGGAAATGTGCCTTCAAGAGGCCTTGGTCACAGCAGAAAGATGCTATTTTTATATTCCTCTTTGACGGCACTCTTTAAAGGAATTCACACTGGGTGCCTAACACAGCACAGGAGACAATGCAAAATAGAGGTAGATTCCACAGAAAATGAATGATTAACCATCAGGTAATCCAACAGGAAACTTGGTTACAAAAGAGAGCTAAGGATATAATACCTACAGTGCATTCTCTGTGACTGGGACCTCATGGTATTTGCACACTGAGAGGAGGTGAGAGAACAGGTCACATGGCAATACCTCTTTTACTCCTCCTTCATTCCTCTCCTCCTTATCTCTGAGATAGATAGGAACTGGTTTCACCTTCATTCTCATATCATAATAAGTTGTGTTAGCTCATGTAGGCCCTGTCCAGTAATCGGAACCGAATCAGTAAATTATTTAAGCACAGGCTTATGTCTCGCACACTACACAATGCAGATTCAGAGACTATGTTAAAGTCCTAAATCGCTGAAAGATCTCACTGGCAATCACAGGGATTCTGCCCCTAAATTCAATCCCTTTTCTTCATATGTATGTACACACTGAGGGAGTGTTCAAACCAATTTTAAACTGCTGCCTTTTCAAAGTGAAATATTAAAGTCAATGTCAGTAACAGCTCTCTTTCACAGACTTCACCTCCATAAACCAATGGGGCTGCACACAGTGGAGGGCATGACCTGGGGTAAGAAAGTGGATGTTAGCATTTCGAGTATTCAAGCCATTATAAACTCCACCGAGGAAACAAAAATCTCTCCGCAGTGTCTTTTTAAACAGACAGGCAAGATATTCCCAACTGTACTGCAAAGGCAAGACAAAAGAAGCCAAAAATATTAGTATTTTCTGTTCTCCTTCCAATACACGCATGAGTCAGTGCAGCTCACAGGAGCTCACAGGTATGCAGTTCACTGCATACCACCAAGACAGAATATCCCCCTTCACAATTAATCGCTTTAAATGTTTTTCTCTTTAAACACAAAGTATGTGTGTAAGGTACGATTATCTGTTGTGAATTACCCAGAGAGGATGCTCTGTCCTACAACTCAGATGTAAAATATGCTAGATAATTCAATGGCTGCTATAGCGCCATAATTACACATTTGTATGAAATACATTGCTGAGCTCTTTACTAGACCTGAACCAGCCTCAGTCTTTATATTTTAAAGGTTTTCTATTACATATCTTACTTGTGCACTGAAATGAGTTATGAGTATTTGTCTTTGGTGCCCCTGGCCAGCAGGTTTGGGAAGAAAGAGGACTAACAGGTTTGGGAAGAAATGTCACAGTTCAGTTTTCTGAGCTGCTGCAGTCCTCCTGTAAGGTTCTGAACCTTGGAGACTTCAATATGCAGGCTGACGGTGGCTCAAAAGGAGAGAGAGAGACAGAAAAAGAGAGAGGGTTGTGAGCTGAGCATGGGTCTAGGAGCCAGGAACTCCTGAGTCCTAACCCTGACTATGACACTGTTGCCCTCTATGGCTTTGGACAAGTCATATCACTTTGTGCCTCAGTTGCTCCATTTGTAAAATGAAGATAAATATTTAATTACCCACTTTGCAGGGGGATAGTGAGGATAAGTAGCTAATCTTTGTGTAATGCTTCTCTTCTTCTAAGTGCTATTATTACTGTTATCAGATAGGTCAGAAACGTGTCTCCTTGAAAGAGAGGGACTTTGGGAGCTTTATAAGAAGAGCTCCAACAAGACTGGTCATGTGCTTAACTTTGTCATTAGGTCTGATCTAAGTATTTCAGATGTTCAGCCTCTGTTGAGCGTTATCACCTAGTTTGTTGACAAAGAAGTAGTTGAGGGAGTATGTGATAGTTGTCTACAAGTATTTGAAAAAGATAAAACCCCACAAAGGGTGAAGAATTGTTTAAAATGCAAGAGACTAGCACTAAGAATAATGGGATGGAATTCAGAAAGAGAAAATGTAGAGTGAATATCAGATAAAATTTCCTAATAGTGAGCTCTATTTGACTCTCTTGAGAGCAGGGATTATGCATGTGTTGGCAGCATGTCTAATACAATGAGGCCATGATGCTAAATGAGGCCTTTGGACACTACTGTGATATACATATAAATTAGCAGTAAATTGTGAAATAATCTCCACAAGGGATTTGATGGAACCAGGGGCGGCTCTAGGCATTTTGCCGCCCCAGGCACGGCAGACAGGCTGCCTTAGGCGGCTTGCCTGCGGAGGGTCCGCTGGTCCTGCAGCTTTGGCCTGAGGGAGGTCCACCAAAGCCGCGGGACCAGCGGACCCTCTGCAGGCAAGCCGCCTAAGGCAGCCTGCCTGCCACACTCGCGGCAACCAGTAGAGCAGCCCCCCGCGGCTTGCCGCCCCAAGCATGCGCTTGGTGTGCTGGGGCCTGGAGCCGCCCCTGGATGGAAGCCCCATTGCTTGAGACATTTTTAAAATTATATTGGACACAGACAGCACACTAGAAAATATACTATAGAGATTAGTCCAGTTCTGGTCCCAGAACGAATGAAGTAGAGTTGACCCAATAGGAATTTTACTCTCTGATTTCAATGATTCTGTGAATTATATTATGGATAAAATTTCAATCATTGTCACATCTCCCGATTAGAACAGGTGAGATCTCAGTCATGCTTCCTAGAAGTTAAATATCTCTGAATCATGGGAGACTTTAACTTCCCAGATATAGACTGGAGGACAAGTGCTAGTAATAATATTAGAGCTCAGATTTTTCTGGATGTGACAGCTGATGGATTCCTTCACCAAGCAGTTGCTGAACCAAGAAGAGGGGATGCTATTTTAGATTTGGTTTTGGTAAGTAATGAGGACCTCATAAAAGAAATGGTTGTAGAGGACAACCTTGGTTCGAGTGATCATGAGCTAATTCAGTTCAAACTAGATGGAAGGATAAACAAAAATAGATCTGGGACTAGGGTTTTTTTATTTCAAAAGGGCTAACTTTAAAGAATTAAGGAAATTAGTTAGGGAAGTGGATTGGATGAAAAACTTGTGGATTAAGGTGGAGGGGGCTGGAATTACTTCAATCAAGCTATGCAGAAACTATCAGAAGCCTTGCATCCCAAGAAAGGGAAAAAATCATTAGGCAGGAGTTGTAGACAGCTGGATGGAGCAAGAATTCTCAGAGAGGTGATTAAGAAAAGCAGAAAGCCTACAGGAGTGGAAGATGGAGGTTCAGCAAGGGAAGCTACGTTAGTGAGGTCAGAACTGTAAGGATAAAGATGAGAAAGGCCAAAAGCCATGCAGGTTGACCTTGCAAAGAGATTAAAACCAATAGTAAAGTTTCTTAACTATATAAATAAGGAGAAAACAAGAGAAGTGGCGACGCTAAACACTGAGGATGGAGTATAGACGGTTAAGGATAATCTAGGCATTGGCCAATATCTAAACCAAATACTTTGCCTCAGTCTTTAATGAGGCTAATGAGGAGTTTAGGGTTAATGGGTAGGATGACAAATGGGAATGAGGGAATGGAAGGTTTTAGATATTACACATCTGGTAGAAGCCAAACTCGATGGCACAAAATGGAGGGCCCAGATAATTCTTCATTCCAGAATATTAAGTAACTGGCCACATGGAATTGCAAGCCAATTGCAAGAATTTTTTAATGAATCGGTAACTCAGTACCTATACGGACTGGAGAATGCTAACATAGTTCCATATTTTTTAAGAAAGGGAAAAAGGTGATCCATAATAACGATAGGCCTGTTGTTTGACATTCTGTAGTATCAGGTCTTGGAAAATTTTTGAAGGAGGAAAAGTAGTTTAAGGACATTGAGGTCGAAATGGTCATTGGACAAAATAACAAACATGGTTTTCCCAAAAGGTAGATCAATGCCAAACCACCTGTTCTCCTTCTTTGAGAAGGTAACAGATTTTTTAGCAAAGGAAACACATGGATCTAATTTACCTCAATTTCGTTAAGGTGTCTTGATTACGGTTCCACATGAGGATTATTAGCTAAATTGGGAAAAGATGGGGATCAATATGAAATGAAGGTTTGGATAAGGAACTGGTTAAAAGGGAGACTACAATGGGTGTCGTACTGAAAGGTGAACTGTCAGGCTGGAAGGAGGTTTACATTGGAGTCTCGGGGATTTGGTTTGGCACCAATTTATTTTATATCTTTATTACTGACCTTGGCACAAAAAGTGGGAATGGTGCTTAATCAAGTTTTGCGGATGACCAAAACTGGGAGGTATTGCCAGTACAGAGAGGACCGGGATTCATACAGGAGATCTGATGACCTTGTAAAACTGGAGGAATGTATTAGGATGGAAATGTAATAGTTTGAAAAGTGGCAAGGTCATGCATTTTAGGGATTAATAAAGAATTTTGGTTATTTAAACTGGGTGGATGCATCATTTGAAGTAAAGGGAGGAGAAGGACCTTGGAGATTGGTTGATCACAAGATGACTATGAGCCGCCAATTGTGACTATGGCTGTTTAAAAAAGTGAATGCGGTTTTTAGGATGCATCAGCAAGGTATTTCCAGTAGAATAGGAGGACGTTTGTACGGTTATACAAGCACTGTCGAAACCTCGTCGTCTGGGAATATTTTGTGCAGTTCTGGTCTCCCGTGCTTTAAGAAGGATGAATTTCAAACTGGAACAGGTACAGAGGAAGGGCTACTTAGGATATCCGAGGAATGGAAAACCTGTCTTATGAAAGAGACTCAAAGAGCTGGATTGTTTAGTCAAACCAAAGAAGGGCTATGAGGGGATATGATTGCTCTTTATAAATATATCGAGAGGAATAAATATCAGGGAGGGAGAGGAATTATTTTAAACTAGTACCACTGTGGCACAAGAACAAAATTGGATATAACTGACACTAGGCAGTTTAGACTTGAAATTAGATTGAAGGTTTCTAACCATTAGAGAGTGAGTTCTGGAACAGTCTTCCAGTGGAGTAGTGGTGGGCAAAAAGACTATCTGCTTCAGGACTAAGGCTTGATAAGTTTATGGAGGGGATGATATTGATGGGCAGCCTAATTTTGGCAATTAATTTTCATATATTCACAAGATTCATAGGACTCTAGGACTGGAAGCGACCTCGAGGGGTCATCGAGTCCAATCCCCTGCCCTCATGGCGACAAATACTGTCTAGACCATCCCTGATAGACATTTATCTAACCTACTTCTTAAATAGCTCCAGAGTTGGGATTCCCACAACTCCCTAGGAATTTTATTCCAGTGTCCACCACCCTGACAGTTTAGACTTTCTAATGTCCAACTAAATCTCCCCTTGCTGCAGTTTTAAACGCCCATTGCTTTTGTTTTCTAGATTTAGAGGCTAAGGTGAAACAAGTTTTTCTCCCTCCTCCTGATGACGACCTTTTAGATACCTGAAACTGCTAATCATGTCCCTCTCAGTCTTCTCTTTTCCAAACTAAATAAACCAATTCCTCATAGGTCATGTTCTTCAGACATTTATCATTCTTGTTGCTCTTCTCTGGACCCTCTCCATTTCCACATCTTTTTTGAAATGCCGGTGCCCAAACTGGACACTTACTCCAGTTTGGGCTAAACCAGCGCAGAGTAGAGCGGAAGAATGACTTCTTGTGTCTTGTTTTACAACACACCTGTTAATGCATCCCGAATCATGTTTGCTTTTTTTGCAACAGTATCCACTGCTGACTCATATTTAGTGGGTCTTACTATGACCCTAGATTCTTTCTGCCATACTTCCTTCCTTCGACAGTCTCTTTCCCATTCTGTATATGTTGGAAACTGATTGTTCTGCCTAAATAAAGTATCAGGGTTGGAAGGGACCTAAGGAGGTCATCTAGTCCAATCTCCTGCTCAAAGCAAGGCCAATCCCCAACCATTTTTTTTGCCCCAGATCCCTAAATGGCTCAAGGATTGAACTCACAACCCTGGGTGTAACAGGCCAATGCTCAAACCATTGAGCTATTCTTTGATTATTAGCAGATAAATATTCCCAGTGGTTGGTGATGGGATGTTAGATGGAGTGGGATCTGAGTTACTACAGAGAATTCATTCTTGGGTGCTGGCTAGTGAGTCTTGCTCACATGCTCAGGGTTTAGCTGATTGCCATATTTGGGGTCTGGAAGGAATTTTCCTCCAGGGCAGATTGGCAGAGGCCCTGAAGGTTTTTCGCCTTCCTCTGCAGCATGGGGCATGGGTCACTAGCTAGAAGATTCTCTGAACCTTGAGATCTTTAAACCACGATTTGAGGACTTCAGTAACTCAGACATAGGTTAGGGGTTTGTTACAGGAGTGGGTGGGTGAGATTCTATGGCCTGTGTTGTGCAGGAGGTTGGACTAGATGATCATAATGGTCCCTTCTGACCTTAAAGTTTATGAGTCTATGAATTACATTGTTTGGTAAGTGTGTGCTTCTTAGACCCATGCATTAACTCTCTTGTGTTTTTTTGTGCTTAATGTAGAATGAGTGCCTTAGAGTGGTACAATTAAGAAAGCTGATTTTGGGCTTCAGCTTTAGATGCTTTAAAACACAAGTAAAACATTGGATTTGGTTTACTGTTGCTGGAATGAGAATCTTAAAAAAAATTCTGAATAGTTGCTATTTATTTTCCTGATTTCCAAACAAATACTCCTTCCAACCCCCCCCCATTGTATTTGAAATTAATGGCACATCAGTGCTCTCCCAAAATTGCCTTGGAAAACATCACCGCATTCGCAAATTCCAACTTTGGAAAATCTAGAAATCTAGCCAATAGCCCTATCTAAGAGGGAAACTGTTTATGGTGAGGAAGCACTGTTTCCCACTAGCTATTTTAGAACTCAGTCAGTATTTCTCATGCTTTTTTGCATCCTGGAGACAGTCACAGTCTTAAGATATGTCTACGCTGGCAGAGTTATATCGATGGCAGTTACAGTGCCGCTCAGAGAATGCTGAAGGGAATCCACTGTTGTGTGTTCACACCTCCCGGAGGCCAGTCACAGCATTGTAATCAACCAGGATATCTACACTGGCACCATAGCACTGTAGCCCCAGTGCAGAAAGCTGTACACCTCTCGTCGGGGTGTTATTTTAACAGTGCTGCAACTGCGCAGTTTCTGTGCACTAAGTGGCTTGGCAGTGTATACATCTTGGGAGAAACTTGACAGTGTAGACAAGGCCTTAGATCCTTTGTGCCACTCTGTACCTCAGCGCAGCACCCTGGAATGCCCACATTCACCATTGTCATATACGTATGATATGCTTTGTACAACGTATATCTTGTGAGGTATCATTGTAAAAGTTTTGATCCATTGAACATTAATATCCTGTAGGACTGTAGATGCTATCATAGTACATGGAGTTATGACATATTGCTGTATGTGTCACTGAAATATGTTGTGAGGTTGGGAACACCCACAACCAGCCTTTCAGGTACAACAAGGGAGTAGCTATGGATAGCCAGAAAGTGTTAATGGTTCATCAACACCCATCAAAGAAAGCATCCACTATCATAGAGCACATATACCATGGAGACTGCTTGACCAATGGGAACTGCCTGGTACCCACAGCACAGCAAAAGATTTTTCCAGCAAGCTAGAAGAAACTGTAAAAGAGGGGAAGTGACATCATCAGTTGGCCTCTCTCCATCCTCCCTCCCTCCAACTCAACACCTGGAAGAAAGATCTGGAAGACAAAGTCTTTGGACTGGGGAGGGTGGTCCAAGGGTGCAAGGCAGTTCTAGACTGTGAATTGAGGATCTGTGACCTGTTTTTACCATGCATCGGGTGAGACCCTGCTTGATTCAAATCCTGTTTAGTTTATAGAATTCAGATGGAAAATTTATTTTTGTTTTTAATTAACCAATTTTGATCTCTATGCTTGCTACTTATAATCACTTAAAATCTATCTTCCTGTAGTTAATAAATCTGTTTTATATTTCACCTAAAACTGTGTGTTTTGGTTAAAGTGCTTGGGAAATCTCAGCTCAGTTTACAAAGGCTAGTGTATGTCCTCTCCATATTGAGGAAGGGGAGGACTGGGTAATGAACTTACACTGGCTCAGACGGTAGGGTTCTAGGGTGCAAGGCGCGGGGAGAGTTGACTGGAGCCTCTCGGTTGATAATTCTTGAGTGTTTGGGAGATCATTCATGTAACTCAGTTGGGTGTGTCCCTCCCTGTGGATGTCTGTGTAAGTGCAGTACCTGCCAGAGGTTTGTGGCTTGACACAGCATCAGTGTGAGAGGGATACTCCAGGCTGGTAGGGAAGAGGGTTCAGCAATCCCACAGTCCCAGTTGCACCCTGGGGACCCCATTAGACCCATGTGATCCTTTGGTGTTTTCCAGCCTATGTTGCTAGACCCTTGCTATTTCCTGTTCCAGTGAGAGCCTAAGTAGTAGCCACAGGAAGGTCATCCCTAGCATTTGCCATCTAGCTGTGCCTTGAGCGTGCAAGCTCAGAACTTCCTAGGTAGCAGTGTGTTGAAGCTGCATATACACACTACCTATGTCCTCTGATAATATTGTATATTCCCTGAGGATAATAAAAGGCAGTGCATCCCCAATTACCACTCTGTTCCTTCCACTAAATACGAAATCTGTTATAAGATTGAAGTACTATAGAGAGGCAGCAGGCTGGGTAGCGTCCATCCATACTGGCAATCATCTTGAAGAACCATGGTTACTGTGGCAAGTAACCGTCATTTCTTCTCCAAGCATTGCCTGTATGGATCTTCACAGCAGCCCCCAGACCTAAGGGAGTTGGCTCAAAAGAGGAAACCCTGCTAGCTCACATAGGAAGTTGATGAGAGCTTTGGCCTGCTACCAAAGGTAGCTGATTGCCTTTTTCCTGGCTGGAAAAAAGGTTGATGTCTGATCTCCTGACTGAGCAAAATGTCTTTGCCATAAATCAGGCATGAAAGAATAAAGAGAGCAGTATGATTCTTCAGTGCTTTGCCTGTTGTTTTGAGTTTCCCTAAAATGTAAAGAGTTCCAAACATGTTGAATTACAGCTGCCCAGTTATAGTATTTCCAGGTGAAGAGGCTAATGTGAATTCTTGTTTTCTGTCTTTGAAGCGTCAGATGATTTTTGGTACTATCTATGCCATATACATTTGCTTAATGCTTTAGCTACTCCTGGTTTATCCTAAGTAGGTAGGACTGGCAAGATATTTCGGAAGGGCAGAATTTGGAGCAGGATATTCATTTTGAATCAAGTTGATTCAACCAAAGACTATGCTCCACTTATGTCCAACTCATACACTCAAATAAGGGCTTAAGCTTGCACTGCATGGGGATGAATTTCACCCAAAGCAAACAAAGTTATTAAATAGTCACATCTAGTGATGAACAAAAGTCCAGTCAACAAACATCTCACGGTACCAGTGTTGTTTACTATACTTCAGTACTCTAATAGTGGTTCCCAACTAATTCAACAAGGATAAAATCATGTAGCAAGCTACTGTATAGCTTGCTTTCGCCTCCCTTTCTATACCAATATTATGTTTCTGGGAGAGGGAGATTTTCAAGCAATATGAAGTTTGCTTGTTGTGTTGAATCTCAAATAAAATGAATCACGACAAAATCAGAATGTCATATATGTCAGAATCTTTACCTTGACTGGGTTAGTCATTAATCAGCAAGACACTGTTTCCTCAAAGTACTTATTTTATGCAAGTAGTTCCACGGACATCAGTTAAAAATGTGAGTAAACCCACTGAAGTCAAGAAGATAACTTGCATGCTTAAAGTCAAGCACTTGCCTTGGTGACTTGGGCCTAAAGTGAGGTGTGTCCTTGAGTGAGCATGGAAACATCAGTTTAGAAGTTTTAGACAGGCGTAAGGATCCAGAGCCAGGAATATCAGAACCATGAGAAAAGAAATGGCTATAAGAGAACTGTCTGTTATTGTGAGGGGGTCTACTAGGCCCTTTTGATGCCCTCTCCTGGAGACCTTACAATCCTACCTCACCCTGCCCCAGGAAAGGAGCAGTGAAGGTGGATCCTCCAGGCCTGCCTAGAGAGGCATAGAGAAGCAGCCAATCACAGCGCAGCAGGCCCAGTTTAAAAGGCTGCAGGAGCTGAATAGGGCAGTTCCTGAGTGGGATTAGAAGGGGGTAAGGTTGTGAAACTCTCCAGGTGAGGAGGCCTGGGAGAGACCCTGCTCAGGCGTGGAACAGACAGAGAACCCTGAAGGGGCTATGTGGGAAGTGGCCCTGGGAATAGCAGTGGATTATTAAAGGAAGCAGCACATGGCTGCTATTTGTAGGGTCCCTGGGTTGGGACCTGGAGCAGTGGGCTAGCCTGGGTCCTGCCCCTGGGGAAGTGGCCTAAGCCTGAAGAAAGGGACAAGTTTCATGCAGAAGTCCAAGCATAGGGCTGGAGTTTAAAGAGCTCTAGAATGTGGCTGAAGATGGTCAACTATTTTGATTAACTTTGTTACGCCCTGGAAGGGGAGTGAATGTGAGAGGTGACTTGGCTGGGGAACTGGGTCTGTGAGAACTGCTGAGGACAAAGATTCTCCTGGGAGAAAGTCTTGGGGGCAGTGCTCTTGAACAGGGAGGGACAAACTTAAAACTAGCCCAGAGGGGCAGAGAACTGAGCCCAGGGACAGGGCTGCAGATACCAACCAGGGCACAGCGAGAGGCCCAGTTGAACCTTTTACCCCAGAAGGAGTTTGTTAGTTCATGTTAACTGCATGACTTAGCCAGAAGGCTGAGCCACTGAAGACTCACCTGGTCAGGGCAACAGCTGACAGGGGGCACCACAAACAGAAACAGACAGACAGACAGTGTGCAGGTTCACACCCAGCAGACAGGAGGTGCTCATGAGGTGAATGTACCCTGTCACAGTTATTAATTACATATTTTACATGTTCCCCTTAACTATATGGAAACTAGTTGATTCTCAGAACAATCAAGGGTTAGATTATCATAGAATTAGTACCAGAGTTGTTCCCTGTTAAGTGACTGAAACTAAACTCATACCACAGCCCTAGTAAGAGAGAATGACTACAGAATTTACATATTGTTCCATTTAACAAATAGCATTGCCATTTTAAGTTACGTAACAGCAGTAAATTAATGCAAAGAAGTTCCCTAACATTTTTTTGAGCTAAGTTTTTTTCTCCCATTCTTGAATCTCTGCAAATTTCAAGGCTTTTAAACAAAGACTTGGATTCTTTAGAACCTTTTTCAAAGTTGTTGGTTATTAGGTATGCACCTAATACCCTTAGCTGCGTAGTTTCCATGCTGAATTGAATGAAGTTCTCTGTCTCCATAAAAGGGGAGAATAATCCTGGAGAAACAATAGTATTTCCTGGTTTGAATAAGTGAGCATCTTATTTCATGCACTACAGAATGGAACTCCTGCTTTTAAAGTAATGTGGACACATAAGTATAGGTTAGGGTGACCAGAGAGCGAGTGTGAAAAATCGGGACAGTGGATGGGGGGTAATAGGAGCCTATATAAGAAAAAGCCCCAAATATCAGGACTGTCCCTATAAAATCAGGACATCTGGTCACCCTACTACAGGTCGGGGTGAAGGTCAACACATATAGCCATGTTTTTGTCCACGTAGCCCCCTATGCACATTATAACTTCTCTGAGCTCATTTGCAAGGCCCAATCCTGTCCACACTTCAGTCCTTCTTAAAGACCTATTTCTGCCATGCTGCCTACGGTGAAGCACATTGACTTATTTGTAAGGGATTGATACTCACTTACATTGGTCCTTTGACACCACTCTGGCAGTGTAAGGGAGCCTTAGAGTGAGTGTAATTAAAATGAACGCCCACTTTAATAAACGAGGATCAGACCCAAAATTAGGGTTGCCAGGCATCCGGTTTTTGACCGGAACGACCGGTCAAAAAGGGACCTTGGAGGCTCCCAGTCAGCACTGCCAACTGGGACCTTAAAAGTCTGGCCAACGGCACAGTGTGGGACCGGGGCTAAGGCAGGCTTCCTACCTGACCTAGCTCCATGTGGGTCCCAGGTCCCTGAAGCCCCTAGATCCATGGGCAGTCAGGAAGGCTCTGCACACTCCCTGCGCCCTGAGCATCAGCTCTGCAGCTCCCATTGGCTGGGAACTGCAACCAATGAGAGCTGCAGGGATGGTGTCTGAGGGCGCGAGGCAGCATGCGGAGCCTCCCTGGTGCTGCACATGCATTTAGGGGCTGCAGGGACCTGGCAGCAACTTTCCGGGAGTCATGGTAAGCACTTCTGGGACTCCACACCCCAACCCCACTCTTGCACCCTAACCCTTTGCCCCAGCCTGGAGTCCCCTCCCATAACCCAAACCCCTCATCCTTAGCCCCACCCCAGAGCCCAAATTCCCAGCTGAAGCCCTCACCCTCCTACACTCCAACCTCCTTCCCCAGCCCAGAGTCTCCTCCCACACCTAAACTCCCTCCTGGAATCCGCACCCCCCCCAAACATCCTGCCCCAACCCCCTCCTGCACCCTAAAGCCCTCATCCCCAGCTCCACCCCAGAATCCACACCCCCAGCCGGAGCCCTCACTCTCTCCCATACTCCAAACCCCACAGCCCCAGAGTGGAGCCTCCTCCTGCACCCAAAACTCCTCATCCCTGGCCACACCCCAGGGCCTGCACCCCCAGCTGGAGTCCTCACCCCACACCCCAACCCCCTTCCCTCAGCCTGGTGAAAGTGAGTTAGGGTGGGGGAGAGCGAGTGATGGAGGGAGGGGGGCTCTTTGGATCAGGCACTGTCCACCTTGAGTGTTTGGAAAGCACTTAGCATATAGGGCGTGCTGCCATATAACAATTAAAATGCAGCAGCGTGGGACCCTAAAAAGACACCGCAGTCAAGGTACAGCAGACTACACTTCCTCTGACGAAAAGAACATACTAAGAAGCAGCAGCCAATGTGGCTCCTCAAAGGGCTATGCAGATCTGAGGATAAAAATGACATACTGAAATGGAAAAACACAGAAACAAGGAAATGAGTCAATTACAGTTTGTATGGAAGAGGTAAAGGTGGAGGAAAAAAGCAGAAGAAATTTCCAAAAGGGTACAAGGGCTAAGGGGATTTATAAGTATATCAGGGCAAGATGTACTAGAGAAAGTACATGCCCAAATCTGAGGTGCTCCAGACGGGTAGAAAGTGACCCAGAGGGCAACTTTACTTGGGATAGCTCAGTAACTGGGCTGGACACTTTTAAGAGACCCTTGGGTTGGCACCCAGTGGAGTAGGTGGGCCCAGGTCCCCCTAGGCTCCTTTGTAGTGACAAGCTCTGGCAAAGCAATCTGAGCATGCAGGGGGTGATTGAGGCAGCAGTTGGGTCCCCCCCGGGATGATTAACATGGCAGAAACTTTAAGGCCACAAGATGACCACTACGCAAGCTGGTCACCAGGCTTTCCTGCTACAATACTATCAGGAAATAACAACCCCCCTTGAATATAGCTAATGATAACAGCAGGCAAAGAAATACTATGAAAAATGTGTGTCTGTATATCTTCTATAAAAATCAGGCGGTCCAGAAAATGTGTGTCCTAAATTGCTAATTGAATAAAAGAATTGAGAGCAATTACTTTTTAATAGTCCTGGAAATCTGGAGAGGCACCAAAGGGTTTGGGGAGGAAGAGAAGAAATGCAGTACAGATATTCCATAAAAGGAAAGAACAGTGATCCTGGTAATTGTTGTCCATTAAATCTAACTTTATACCCAGGTACAATCATGGGAAGAAGAGGAAGGGAAATAAATCTGTAAGCATCTAGAGGATAAAAGATGCGTGATCATTAAGCAGCCGGGGTTTATGAAGAACAAATCATACCAGAAAAAGCTTGACAGACTTTTCCATCAATTTACAAAGTTAGTAGATGATGGGAACCCAGTTGATGTAATATACCAACATGTTAGTAGAGCATTGGATACAGTTTCTTTCAAAACCTTCCTTTAAACATTAATTCCGACTGGCTTGGGCATGAGCACTGTTATATGGATTGAAAACCAGAGGATGGGATAATTATGAATAGCAATCTGTCAGACTAGGGAAGTCACAGGGATCAGCCTTAGATGCAAACTGAGGCCTGGTCTATGCTGGGGGAGGGAAATTGACTAAGTTACCCAACTTCAGCTACGGTCCGCTGGTCACGCGGATTTGGCAGCATTTCTGTGGGTGATCTGCCGGTCCGGCGCCTTCGGTGTACCCACCGCCGAATTGCCGCCGAAGCCGCGGGACTGGCAGACCTCCCGCAGGCATGCTGCTGAAGCCTGTCTGACTGCCTTCCTCACAGCGACCAGCACGCCGCCCCCCGCTGCGCTGGTATCTGGAGCCGCCCCTGTGAAGGAAAGAATGAGCATAAGGTGATGCATGGTGGATCCCGAATCTCTCAGGCCCCTTTGGGATTCAATCCCCATTTTGATAAAGGGATGGTTTTAAGAGGAACCTCAGTAAAACCAGCTGGAACAGCTTGGCTTTATTGCCGTCCGCTGACTCTGGGAGGTGAGTGCTGCCACTGGGAGGGCGTGAACTGTATGGCTTCATGAGGAGCTGGTGAGAGGATATTCTATTCCAATCTGTCCCTCTGCCCAGTGTGAGTTTGTGCTAAGTATTGTGGTTTGATGGCTCCACAACGGATGGCTTCCTTGTAGGTGGAGTTGGCATTAGGTTTTGCACAGCCCTGCAGTAACAGAGACATGTTGTGCCCAGGACACATTCTGGTAAACCACACAGCATATTTGAGTGAAGAGGTTAGTTAGGGCGGGGGGACTGTTGATGCTTGACAGTTGTGGTTTGGGGTTTTCCAGCGAGAAGGTGGGGTTGGACCAGGGGAGCCAGAGAAGATTTCAGCAGAGGCTGGAAAAAGGCATTTGTCACTGGGGTGTGTTAAAAAAGATTTTGCAGCAGCAGGGGCAGGGTGGTGGTTTCAGAAGCTTGTTATTGAGAGGGCAGGGGGAAGTTTGGAAGCTATCGAGGCAGGATGAACATCACTAGGGCTAAGGAGACTTGAGTCCAAGTTCATCTCAAGATGCAGGGTCACAGCAAGTCAGCAGAGCGGGAAGGCTGTAGGTGCTGAGAGCAGGGTCCCCAAACTCATGAGGCCCTGTGCAGCCACCCACACTGGATACATGCCCAGAGACAACTGTGGATGCAGGATAGCTGAGCTAGGATTAACCACCATTTAGAATGCCCACTGAATCCCTTTTGTAATGGCACTTTGGGGCTCAGTAGATCCAAATATCTCCCTTGGTGGGGGGGTAAGAAAGCCAGAGGAGGATTCACTCAAGCTTCAGGGCTTTAGTCTTCTGGCTCTGAGCTTGGCTCAGTGCAGGAGGGAGAGGGGGCTGTGAGCTGTCAGGGTGCTGGTGATGGCTCACTGATTCTGCATTGGCCCATCCCTAGGGTGAGTTACAGCAACCCTGGAGCTGCTCTGATTTCTGTTACTCACGTCTGGCCCAAAGGGACCATATGTAAGTGGAGGACTGGTCCCGTGGAATGTAGCTTTGCCATGCCACAGCCCTGACATCCTGCCCTTTTCATCCACTAGCACAGACGTGGGCAAACTACGGCCCGCGGGCCACGTCCAGTCTGTGCGACCGTCCTGCCTGGACCCTGAGCTCCTGGCTGGGGGGCCATCAGGGGACAGGGGTGTGGCTAGGGGGCGGGGCAGTCAGGGGACAGGGAGCAGGGGGGGTTGGAGGTTCTGAGGGGGGCAGTCGGGGGCGGGAAGTGGGAGGGAGTGGATAGGGGGCAGGGACCAGGCTGTCTGGGGAGGCACAGACTTCCCTACCCGGCCTGCCATACAGTTGCACAACCCCGATGTGTTTGCCCACCCCTGCCCTAGCATGCTCCCTATAGCACGGTGATGAGGGTAGCTGGCACAGGAGCTAGCTCTGTTGGCTTTACACCAGAGGGGAGAGCCCTTCTGCTGGGGAAATTTGGCACTGGCCAGAATTTGTTGTTGTGGCCAGAATCCAATCCCTGTGCATCTCCTCAATGGCACAAATAGGCCCCACTATAACAGAATCTGGCCCTAAAACTGTCTTTCAGGAACGCACCCTCATTAAGAAGCTAAACCACTGTCGTTTGAGGCCATATCTTGTAACAAGACATTCAAGAGTTGATTGTGGTTGTTTTCTGCATTGGCTCCGCTGCATTCCTGGGAAAAGGACACAGCAATTAAAGTATGAATCTCATTGTAGCTCAGAAAGTGTTTGGCTTTCTGAGAATCCAATGATCACAAATGTTAAGTAACTACCACAGTCAGCAGTGTGGCTTGTTTTTGGGAGGTTGGAGTGATTTTCCTTAAACCTACAATTAGATGTGAATTCAAATTTTACAAAAGTAGTTGCAAAATTGGAGAGGGTGCAGAAAAGAGCCACAAAAGTTATTTGAGGGCTGGAGAATTTTGCCTTACTGTGACAGACGCAGGGTACTTCTACACTGCGATCAAAGACCTGCAGCCCAGCCCCAGCTGGCCTGGGCCAGCTGACTGCGGCTAACGGGGCTCGGGCTGCAGAATTGTAGGGTAGGCATTTGGATTCAGGCTCTAGCAGGCTGTGATGCGGAGGGTTCCAGAACCTGGGATCCAATCATCCCAAATGTCTACAGTGCAGTTTTATAGCCCTGCAGCTTGAGACCTGCGAGTCCAAGGCCTTGGCTACACTGGCGCTTTACAGCGCTGCAACTTTCTCGCTCAGGGGTGTGAAAAAACCACCCTCCTGAGCGCTGCAAGATACAGCGCTGCAAAGCGTCAGTGTAAACAGTGCTGCAGCGCTGGGAGCACGGCTCCCAGTGCTGCAAGCTACACCCAATGAGGAGGTGGTTTACATGCAGCGCTGGGAAAGTTCTCTCCCAGCGCTGGCGCTGCGGCCACACTCGCACTTCAAAGCGCTGCCGTGGCAGCACTTTGAAGTTTCAAGTGTAGCCATAGCCCAAGTGAGATGATCCAGGCAAGCCATGGATCTTTTACTGCAGTGTAGACATCCTTAAAGACCTTGATCTGTTTAGCTTATTAAAAAGAAAACTGAGAGGTGACTTAGTTTGTAAGAACCTTCCCAGGGAGAAATACGCGTACTAAAGGGCTCTTTAATCTAGCTGAGAAAGTCAGAACAAGAACCAGTGGCTGGAAGCAGAGGCCAGACAATTCAAATGAGAAATTATGCACAATTTTTTAAGTGAGGGTGATTAATATTGGAACAAACAACCAAGGGAAGTAGTGGATTCTCCATGTCTTAGAATCTGGCCTGGGATGCCTTTCTGGAAGATATGCTTTAGCCAAATACAAAATGTGAAATGTAATGGCCTGCGATATACAGGAGATCAGACCAGATGATCTAACTGTCCCTTCGGAACTGGAATTCTAGGACTCTCCATAAATCAAAAATGGCCAGCACTTGAGGTTAAAAACATCTGTTGAGTTCATTCAAAGCATTTCTGCCCTGTGCAAATTGATTGATGTTTTCCCCTTCGCTCCAAAAATAAAGATTTTGTTAATTCTGCAAATTGTCAGGAGTTGTCACATGACCCTGCTGCTGTGTCAAGCTAAAAGAGAGAGTCTAGGCTGCACATGGGGTTATGCTACTTTGGATCTATCACAGTGGGAGGGAATGTCATTTAGTGGTTGAAGCAGGCACCTGGAATTAGGGCTGCCAGGTATCCAGTTTTTGACTGGAATGCCCTGTCAAAAAGGAACTCTGGCAGCTCTGGTCAGCACTGCCAAGCAGGCCATTAAACGTCCGGTCAGCAATGCTGCAGGTCTAAGGCAGGCTAGTCTCTACCTGTCCTGTCTCTGTGCTGTACCTTGGAAGTGGCCAGCAGTAGGTCCGGCTCCTAGGCGGGGAGGCCAGGGGGCTACGCGTGCTCCCCGGCCCCGACACTGGCTCTGAACTCCCATTGGCCAGGAGCTGTGCGGCAGGGGCATGCCTGCAGGCAAGAGCAGCGCGCAGAGCCTCCTGGCCTCCCTGCCTCGGAGCCAGACCTGCTGCTGGCCGCTTCTGGGGTGCAGCATGTTGCCAGGACAGGCAGGGAGCCTGCCTTAGCCCCGCTGCACTGCTGACTGGGAACCATCCGAGATAAGCCTATGCGCCAACCCCCTGCCCTGGGCCCCAACAACCCAGAACCCTCTCTTACACCCCAAACCCCTCATCACCAGTCCCACCCCAGAGTCTGCACCCCCAGCTGGAGCCCTCACTCCCACTGCACTCTAACCCCCTGTTCCAGCCCAGAGCCCCCTCCCACATTCTGAACCCCTTGGCCCCCACCCCAGAGCATGCATCCCCAGCCCAAAGCCCATATCCCCTCCCACACCCCAACCTCCTGCCTCAACCCGCAGTCCCCTCCCGCACTCCGAATCCCTCAGCCCCACCACTATCCTGGAGTCCTGTCCTGCACCCCAAACCCCTCATCCCCAGCCTCCAGCCCAGAGCCCACACCCGCCCTGCACTCCAACTCCCTGCCGCAGCCCAGAGCCCCCTCCCACACCCTGATTTCTGGCCATACCCTGGAACCTGCACACCGAATTAGAGCCCTCACCCCCTCCTGCACCCCAACCGCCTGCCCCAGCGCAGTGAAAATGAGTGAGAACTGGAGAAAACAAGCCACCATGGGAGGGGGAATGTAGTGAGTGCGGGGTGGGGCCTCGGGAAGGGAAAGGGTCTTGGGGAAGGGGCGGGGTTAGGGTGTTCAGTTTTGTACGATTTAGAAAGTTGGCAACCCTACCTGGGAACCAGAACTCCTGGGTTTGTTTCCCAGCTAGGCCTCTGGCTCACTCTATGACTGTGCATAAGTCACTTTTTGCCTCATTTTCCTCAGATGTAAATAGGTAGCAAAATAGTAACCTAATACATAGTGGTGCTGGGATCCTTAATTAAGGTTAGTAAAGAACTGATTTCCTAGGATGAAAGGTGCTATTTAGGTGCAAAATACTATAAAAACTCCTAACACAATACACCATACTATACACTTATGTAACTATTTAGCACTTATATAACATTTTACATCTTTAAAGCATTAGCTAATTTTATGCACTCAAGCAATTAACCAGCCTAAACTCAAAAACATCTGACAGCAACTGATCCTGGTGCTTTTCGCTGATTTAGATTTACAGAATTCTCCATGAGAACTGCACAAGATGGCTTGTGAAATTAAGTTTTCAAAAAAACCAAAAATAAACATGAATGCATTAAAAGAAAATCAGATGGTGCAGCCAAGCCAAAGGAGTGAACGGATGGAAGCAATGCACTACATTTTAGCAATACAAAGGACTGACTATACTAAAATAGGGACTGCAGCTATAAAGTATATTTACATATCCTTTCTTGACCTGTCTCTTTACTAATAGTGAAACTTGTTAAGGAATTATCATCTTCTCACTTACTGCAAATCAAACACACACTACACTCAAGCACCATCTTGACATTAAAAAAAAAAATCATGGCTCTAGCACTTAAAAGCAACATTGTTTAAGTTTTAATTCCACGTTTCAACTGAGCTGCTCGGCTTGTTTCAGTCAGGGTGGCATGTATTTAAAGAGGGAGCAGCTTCCAGTGTGTTTCAGTTTGCTGTTAACATTAGACTTTCTCCCTGCGGTTGTCTCAGGGTGAGCGGGAAACACTGGGGCATATCTACGCTGCAATCAGACACCCACAGCTGGCCCATGACAGATGACTGGGCTCGCATTAAAGGGCTGCTTAATTGTGGTGTAGACATTTGGGCTCAGGCTGGAGCCCAGGCTCTAGGACCCTTTGAGATGGGAGGGTCCCAGAGCTCAAGCTGTGCCCCGAGCCGAAATGTCTACATTAAAATTAAACAGCCCTTAGCCCGAGCCCCAAGAGCCTGGTATGGGCAAGCAGCGGGTGGTCTAATTGCAGTGTACACATACCCATAGAGGCCATTGACTGGATGGAAAACTCTGCACAACTTTTCTTCCCAGTGATGATTGACGACCTGACTGCCAAAGAGGAAGTTTGTTTTGGAAGTAAGAAAAATAAAATTAGGTTTAATTCCAGGATAACAGTGAGGATAACATCTGTACAGCTGGAAGCACTGGATTAGAGAACCAAGCCATCTTCAGCACTGTAGCATTCCCAGCAGATCTCCAAGCACTGGTAGAACTGGGGTCCAGTGAATATATTGCATTTCCTTTCTCTTCTCAGCCCCATTCCTAGTTTGTTCCACCAGCATTGCAAATTGCATTCCTGATTAGTGCCTAACATGGGCTCTGATTCTACACCATCAAAGTAAATGGGGGTTTTCCCCTTAGGGTGACCAGACAGCAAATGTGAATAATCAGGACAGAGGATGGGGGGAGGGGAGGGTAATAGGAGCCTATATAAGGAAAAGATCCAAAAATCGGGACTGTCCCTATAAAATTGGGACATCTGGTCACCCTATTTGCCCTTGACTTCAATGGGAGCAGCATCAAGCCCCTAGTGTTTTATGTCTGAATTGTTTTCTCTGTACCTGATTTGGGCTCAGTTCCTGCACATGGAGCTGCAGGAGTGGAATGTTGGGTCCAGGCAGAAATCTGCCTATGCAGAGCCAACTGCATGAGCACCGTAAACTCCTTGGAGATGAGGAGTGTCATGTCTGAGTAGCACCAGGCAAAGTGTCTATGCTAAATAAATAACCATGTACTATTTGATAAGCAATGCTAAAGGACACTACTACTGCTTAGTAATAGTCACTACACTATAGCGGGGAAAACACCACACCAGCCCACCACAGTCGCATTTAATTTCAGAAAGGGGAACTACACACAAATGAGGAAGTTAGTTAAGAAACTAAAAAGTAGAGCACCAAAAGTAAAATCCCTGCAGGCTGCATGGAACCTTTAAAGGACAGCATAATAGAGGCTCTGTTTAAATGTATACCCCAAATTACAAAACATAGTAAGAGGGCCAAAAAAGTGCCACCGTGGCTAAACAACAAAGTAAAAGAAGTAGTTAGAGGCAAAAAGGCATCCTTTAAAAACTAGAAGTTAAATCCTATTGAGGAAAATAGAAAGGAGCATAAACTCTGTCAAGTGACATGTAAAAATATAATTACAAAGGCCAAAAAAAAATTTGAAGAACTTTTTGAGTTTCTGGCTAACTGTAACAGCAAAAAGTTTTTTAAGTACATCAGAAGCAAGAAGCCTGTTAAACAACCAGTGGGACCATTGGATGATCAAGATGCTAAAGGAGCAGTCAAGGAAGATAAGGCCATTGTGGAGAATCTAAATGAATTCTTTGCATCGGTCTTCACAGCTGAGGATGTGAGGGAGATTCCCACAGCTGAGCCATTCTTTTTAGGTGACAATCCGAGGAACTGTCCCAGACTGAGCTGTCATTGGAGGTTTAAGAACAAATTGATAAATTAAACAGTAATAAGTCACTAGAACCTGATGGTATTCACCCAAGAGTTCTGAAGGAATTCAACATGCATAACTACTATGTGTGGTATGTAACCTATCATTTAAATCAGTTTCTGTGCCAGATGACTTGAAGATAGCTAATATGACGCCAATTTTTAAAAAAGACTCCAGAAGCAATTCTGGCAATTACAGGCCAGTAAGTCTAACTTCAGTACTGGGCAAATTGGTTGAAACTAGGGTGACTGGACAGCAAGTGTGAAAAATTGGGATGGAGGTAGGGGTAATAGGGGCCTATATAAGAAAAAGACCCAAAAATTGGGACATCTGGTCACCCTAGTTGTCAGATACATAGGTGAACATAATTTATTGGGGAAAAGTCAACATGGTTTTTGCAAAGGGAAATCATGCCTCACCAACTACTAGACTTCTTTGAGGGGGTCATTAGGCATGTGGTCAAGGGTGAGCAACTGGATATAGTGTGCTTAGATTTTAAGAAAGCTTTTGACAGGTTCCCTCACCAGACACTTTTAAGCAAAGTAAACTGTATTGGGATAAAAGAGAAGGTCTTCATGGATCAGTAACTGGTTAAAAAGATAGGAAACAAAGCGTAGAAATAAACAGTTTAACAGTGGTGTCCCCCAGCAGTCTGTACTGGGACAACTACTGTTCAACATATTCATAAATTATCTAGAAAAAGTGGTAAACAGTGAGGTGGCAAAATTTGAAGATCATAAACTGTCTTGGGTAGTTTTGTAAGTCCAAAGCAAAGAGTTACAAAGGGATCTCACAAAACTGGGTGACTGGGCAACAAAATGGCAGATGAAATTCAGGGTTGATAAATGTAAAGTAATGCACTTGGAAAACATAATCACAACAATACATATAAAATGATGGGGTCTAAATTTGCTATTACCACTCAAGAAAGAGATCTTGGAGTCATGGTGGATAGTTCTTTGAAAATATCCACTCAATAGGCAGTGAGAGTCAAAAAAGTGAACAGAATGTTGGGAATCATTAAGAAAAGGACAGATAAAAAGACAGAAAACATCATATTGCCTCTATATAAATCCATGGTACACCCACATCTTGAATACTGCGTGATGTGGTTTACTCCTTCTCATAACACAAGAACTAGGGGTCACCAAATGAAATTAATAGGCAACAGGTTTAAAACAAACAAAAGGAAGTATTTCTTCACACAACGCACAGTCAACCTGTGGAACAATTTGCCAGAGGATGTTGTAAAGTCCAAGACTAAAACAGGGTTCAAAAAAGAACTAGATAAGTTCATGGAGGCTATTGGCTATTAGCCAAGATGGGCAGGAATGCAAAATCATGCTCTGAAGTGTCCCTAGCCTCTGTTTGCCAGAAGCTGGGAATGGACGGCAGGGGATGGATCACTTGATCGTTACCTGTTCTTTTCATTCCGTCTGGGGCACCTGGCACTGGCCACTGTTGGAAGACAGGACACTGGGCTGGATGGACCATTGGTCTGACCAGTATGGCCGTTCTTATGTTCTTATGCCAGGGGATTCAGATATTGACATAAGCAGCACAGCTTTAGAAGGATTAAATCAGTGTCAGACTCTGTTAAGTAAGTAAGCATCATCACCCCTGATTTACACATAGGGACTAGAGGTAATGAAGTTAAGTAGCTTGCCCAAGGCCTCAGGCAAAAATCATTTTCAGAACTAGTGTTAGAATTTAGTAGCACCTGACATAATGCTGTGCTCAGACTACTTGACCACACTGCCTCTCTCATACCAAGATCCATACAATCCTGACATGCAGGAAGCATGCTCGAGTAGAGAGGGCTGGAAGTCAGGACTCCTGAGATGTAACTCTACCATTGACACACGTCTATGTGCTGCAGTTTCCCCATCTGTAAAATTATGCTTCACGAGGATTAGGGCCTAGATAGTCAAAGGTATTTTAGTTCCATTGAGTTCAGTAGGAGTTAGGTAGCTACATGCCTTTGGAGATCTGGGGCTAAACATATAGGAAGTGCTCTAGACGGGTAAAATATGATCACTGTCAGGCAGGAAGAGAAAAGACGACACTGATGTAATCAGAGAAATATTATAGCTACCATGATGCCAGCTACGGTGCACATGTAATGACAGGTAAACTACAAAAAGTTTGAAGTCTTACATAGGATATTTATCCAAGCCTCGTACAATCCTCTTTGGGCTGCCGAACAAGGCTCTAGGGCACTTGGAAACAGGCTGCCTTGGAAGATTTCTGGTGCTTCCTCCCAATGATGGCCTTAAGCCTGTTCCTCCTAAACTATCACATAGAACTCTGCATGGCCTGGACACTGTTAGAACCAACCTTAGGGACAGAGATGGTGTATCACAAAACGGAGGCCATCTCTAGGAACATTTGACGAATGCCAGGCAACACTTTTAAGGCAGGCCACTAACTCCAAACTAGAATGTGACAGCACAGTCATAAATCTTCCAATCCCATGGGTCACGTAGCAGTGTCTGAAGGCATCCACAAAATCAAAGCTGTCAGTTCGTTAGGGCTGATTCACAAGAGGGATTCAGGGTTCAGAGTGGGTAGCCGTGTTAGTCTGTATCAGCAAAAAGAACAAGGAGTCCTTGTGGCACCTTAGAGACTAACAAATTTATTTGAGCATAAGCTTTTGTGGGCTAAAACCCACTTCATCAGATGCATGCAATGGAAAATACAATAGGAAGAGATATATACACAAAGAACATGAAAAAGTGGGTGTTGCCATACCAACTATAACAACAGTAATCAATTAAGGTGAGCTATTATCAGCAGGAGAAAAAAAACCTTTTATAGTGACAATCTGGATGGCCCATTTCCAACAGTTGACAAGCAGGTGTGAGTAACAGTAGGGGAAAAATGAGCATGGGAAAATCATTTTTACTTTGTGTAATGACCCATCCACTCCCAGTCTTTATTCAAGCCTAATTTAATAAATTATGCACAGTCAGAAGAACTGAGGGACTCAAGCCCCCTAGCTAGCAGACCAGGTCCCTTACTAGGCTCTTTAGGGCTACTATCCTGTCCTGTTGCTTTATGACTGCAGTGGGCTCCCTATTCTCCCCCCCTGCCCCCCGCCAGCCCCGCACCCTCTGGGCACAGTCCCCTATCACAGGAGAAGACCGGCGCTGTAGACTAATCTAATCAATAACTCTTCAGACAACCTTTCCATATCTACTTCTTATGGAGTGAGAAGCACAGAAAAAGCCTGGAACAAGTGACCATGAGCGATTTGAATTCAGCAGATTAAGCAATGGGATCACAGAATCCTGGAAGGCAAATTGGGGGGAATTAAAAATAATCTAGCAAGCAAGGCGCAGCAGGAGGAAGAATTCAGTCCACTAGTTTGGGAGAAGGCTGGGGGAATCCTAAGCAATGTTTTAATCAAGGGGCAACAGACTGAAATTCAAAAGTGTGTCAGAAATAAGAATCAGCCCATGCAGTTTCCCAGAGGCTGCTCAGAGAGAACAAGAGGAAGTAACCAAGCAAACATATTCCAAATCAGTTACGGCTTTCTGGGAAAAGGGAAGAGAAGCTAAATAGCAAAACCAGCTAATATCAGTCAAAGGAAATAAGAAGCTTTTACAAATACATCAAAGGAAAGAAGTTCTAGGAGGAAAGTAGGAATGTGGAGGGGAATGAAATGAACAACAGCTCAAAAAGAGAGAGATACCGGAATCCTCCTCAACAAGAACAGTTAGAAAGGAAGGAAGATTCTCTACAAATAACTATGTATAAAGAGAAAACAAAGGGATACTTGGAACTATCTAATGTGGACAAATCAGTCTGTCCAGATTACATACATCGTAGAACATTTGTTCTCAGCCATTATTAAGGAAATTAGCTAATGATTCTAAATGCTGATTTGCTGACAATGAAAATTCACAGGCAACTGCATGAGTGGAACTTTGGGTCCACACGTAACTCTAATCCACCTGTGCAAATCCAACTCATAGGAAGGTTCAGTGTGACAGGAGAAAGGAAATGCAGCACCAATTGTCAAAAAGAGAGAAACAAACCTGGCTACAGCTGTCCTATACGTCAACAAAATACAACAAGCATTATGAGAAAATACAATTAAATATTTAGGGCTCGAGTCTGATCTCATTTACACTGGTGTAAATCAGGAGTAACTTTGCTGAAGTGAATGGCTTACGCTACTTGAAAACTACTGTGAGACCAGAATCAGGCTGCTGGAATGACAGGCACAATTTTGTTAGGGAATTATTTTTTTAAGGGGAGGGGTGCGAGATTGATAGAATGACAAAAATAGTCGGCAACCGGAAAACAACAGATGTAACATATTTGGGTTTGGTTAAAGCATTTGCTACTGTGTCTCAAAATCTTACTTGAAAAAAAAAATTCAAATTGGAGTGACCACACATGTAGACTGGAAACTTGGTCAAGGACACTTAGAACAGAATTAATGCTTAATGGCAGAGTGTCAGATCAGGCCCGAAGTATCTAGTGAGGTACAGCAGGAATCAAAGTTAAGAATCAGACATTTTTTATTAATGATCTGGAGGAAGGATAAACAGTACTCTTAATTAAATTCATATATGATAGTAAATTGGGGAGGAATATGGCAACCTTCCCATGGTCATTCTTGTTAAGTGCTCCAGCACGACCAATGCCATCAATGTCATGACTGAACGCCAATCAATGGCCTTGTGGTCTAAACAAGAACTCAATCATTTTCCTGCAGAGGCCTTGAGCATTAGTGCACCTTGATCCTCCTATTATTCCTGGGGGAATTCTGCATGCACGCAGAATTCATATCCCCGCAGATTTCTTTGTTTCTCTGCAGAAAAATGACTTTCTGATGGGGAAGCAAAGTGAAGCCACAAGAGCAGTCACGCTCCACTCCCCAGCAAGGCATGCATGACATTTTGGGTGCCCAGAGCAGCTGGCAGAGAGGTAAATCACAGGAGGGAGGAAAGGGATGTTGAACCCACCCCTTGTCTGACCAACTCCGGTGCATCCAGACCCTCCCAGACCCACCTGCTCAGCCTCACTATCCTGCACCCAGAGCCGCCCCACCAAGCCTCCTGCTCCCGAACCCCCACCCTGATGAACCTTACCCCCTGCATCCAGAGCCCCCCTGCATCCAGTCACATGTACTGACCAGACACCAAAAGTTGGGTTACTATGGGGCATTAACCTACACAAGCCCTTGCTCAGCCAGGGTTGCCCCCCCTGCAGACAGGCTCCTTGTCAGGCTGTAGCAGCTCCTATCCCAGCCCTGGAGCAGAGGGAGCCCAGCTGGTGGGGATGAGGTAGATGGAGATGATTCAGTGAATGATGGGAGAAGAGAAGAGCAACAGGGGTGGGGCCTCCGGGTTCCAGTTACCAGCAATTAGAAAAGTGGCAACCCTACAGCTGAGCTCCTCATACCCATACCCCATCACTGAGCCCTATATCCTCCCATACCCAGACCCCCCCACCAAGCCCCAACCAACTTCACCTGGATCCCCCTGCAGAGTCCCATTGCTCTTGCACCCAGAACCCTCCCAATGAACCCCTGTGCATCCACACACTAAGCTGCTCCACAGTTGGATCCTGCTGAGCTGAGCCTACCTGGCATGCCAGCCCAGAGTGTGTCTGGGCCAGACCCGGCCCTTGCACTGTGTCAGGGTTGGGTTCAGCCTCACTGCCGAGTCCATGTCTTGGGGGGGGCAGGGGGATGAAGGGTGAGCTCCCACCTCTGTGCAGCCATTGGCCTGTGCTCCCCACTGCTGGAGCATCCACATTTACTTATTGACAAACAAAATTTGCAAAAAAATTTGGCACAGAATTCCCTCAGGTGTATGTACTCCTATTCTCTGCCTGTGGGACATAATAGTGTGGTCTCCTGCGGGCTGTAATGTTTTGGTCTGGGTTCAGTTGTTGAGTTTAGTGTGTGGGAGCGGGGTAGTGGTGGCCTGGGAGCTATAGAAAATCATACTAAATGATCTGGGGGTCCCTTCTGGCCTTAGCCCCTATGACTCAAGTGAAAATCTCAAGCTAAATGACCCTTTTCAGGCAAATGCAGAGAGAAACAGGCTCAGACCTCTGTGCATGCCAGCTCAATGTAAAAGGCCATTCTCCTGGGAAATGTGATTACCTGACCAAGCTATTAAGTGGCCAGAAGATTCATGTCTTCACTTTACAAGAGACTCACTCGTTGCATAAGCAAGCAAGCATTGACATGTCACATTTCAGGATACCACTTAGCCCCAAGCCAATAACACAGAATGGAAACAATCCTGACAAGCAAACTGGAACACCTGGTCTGGGGACTTGAATGCTTCAATACCAGGATGGTGGTGGTCAGGGACTCCCTCTTAAGGGGGACAGAGTCATCCATCTGCCATCCAGATCAGGAATTGCAAGAAGTGTGCTGATTATCCTGGCTTCATCATGCCAGGAAAGATATGGCTCACAGCAGACTGCATCAGAACCCCATGTGGGCGAAGCAGTTACCTATTACACAAATTGATAAATTTTGTGTAAAGTATGTCTTGTGCGGTATCATTCTAAAAGTCTTGATCTGCTAGATGATAACACATACAATCCAATAAGATATTAACATCATATGTGAAGTTATGAAGTTTGGCTATGTATGAGCTACTTGAAACATGTGGTGAGGTTGAAAAGACCCACAAGCAGCCTTTCAAGAACAACAGTAAAAAGGCCAAACTATGTTAACAGCTTATTGAGGAAATGTTCACAAGCACAAGGATTACCCCAGAACTGTGTACAGTACAAACCTCTCAGAGAGAGCACTACATAATGGGAACTGTTTGACCCAGGTCACAGCAAAAGAGCTTTCCTGCAAGTAGGAAGAAGATATAAAAGGGGGAAATTACATCATGATAGTACCTCACTCTCCCTGCAACAACACATCTGGAAACACCTGAAGGGCAAGGACTGAACTGTGAAAAATGATGGTCCCAAGCTAGAAGGATCTTTAGCCTGCATATGAAAACCTGGGAAAGCCAAGGCAAATTGTGCCTTAAGAGTCTACCAGCCTGTTTATCACTAAGGGTGAGAATTTGCTAATTTATATCTACCTATGTAGTGTGTTAAACTCAGTTTGCGTTTTTTGTTTATTTACTAAGATAATCTGCTTTGATCTGTTGGCTATCCCTTACAATCTACCTCTTGTACTTAATTAACTTGTTTTTGTTTTAAACCCAGTTTATGTAATTCATGACTGGGGGTGGGGGGAAGCTTTGCCGCTCTCTTCACATTGAGGGAGGGGACAAATTTCAATTAGCTCACGCTGTACGCTTCTCGGTGCAGCACAAGACAATACAATTTTGGGTTCACTCTCCAGAGTGGCAGTGCACTTGAGCGCTGGGCAATCCCTTAGCTGAAAGCCTTCCCACGCAGTACTGATCTCAGTGTCTGTGTCTTTCTGCAGCTGGGTGTGTCCCTATCTTTGTATGTGAGGGACTGGCTCAGCAGAACAGGGGGAGGGGGCCCATGCTGGTGGAACAAGCTGGCTCAGTGGTACCCCAATACATCAGGTAGCTCCCGGAAGAGGGGGGCAACCCATGGCAACATGCTTTTGATCATTTTTTACAGCTCTTCCCTAAACCCAACCCTTCGCTTCATTATTAGATTGTTTTATATTTTAAAAGCTTTCTGGATATTATTTATCCCATTTTGCATGGTGTTACTTAATTCTAATAGCCTTTTCAGACCTAACTGGGATGGATATCAGCTACAGCCTCTTCTGCCTATTCTTTAATATCTACTACTTTTGTACAGTAGATTTCCAAAACCCCTGTAATCCTACCTCTTCCACCATTTCATCACCAACAGTCAGCTTTTCTGAACTCACATTTTGTATTGATTTCTCTAGTACTTATTCTCATTAATAGTATTTCAATCAGTACTGTACATTTATACCCTATGTCAGTTGTTTAACAGTACCCAGCAATGCCGTACAACTGTTCAGAAGAGAGCTGAAGAACACTATAAGCAAATTAGTTATCCAGACTGGGGTTTGATAACAGCACTGGGGCTAACCAGGGTGGATAAAAATCAATGATTTAAAAACAAATGTTAAAAAATGGATTTTTTTTATTTAAATCGGATTTTTTGATAAAACATTTTTTGAGGAAAAACCCTGTCTAAAGACAGTTTTAATTAAGATACATTGCAACTCAAAGCTCTCTTATCATGGAACAGGGATTATAAATTCGAATTCTATAGTATGAGTCAGTATATTCATGTAATGTTTAAGAAAAGTTTTGTAAATGAGTTCCAATAGTTCATGGATTAGGGACCCAATCTTATAGGGTTCCACAGACTTCTGTATAGATTATTTAGGTTAATCTTTCTATCTACCAATGGGACTCAGTGCTCAGTCTAGAACAGGGGTAGGCAACCTATGGCATGTGTGCTGAAGGTAGCACGTGAGTTGATTTTCAGCGGCACTCACACTGCCCAGGTCCTGGCCACCAGTCAGGGGAGCTCTGCATTTTAATTTAATTTTTAAAAGAAGCTTCTTAAACATTTTAAAAACCTTATTTACTTTACATACAACAAAAGTTTAGTTATATATTATAGACAGAGAAAGAGACCTTCTAAAAATCTTAAAATGCATTACTGGCACGCAAAACCTTAAATTAGAGTAAATAAATGAAGACTTGGCACAGCACTTCTGAAAGGTTGCCGAACCCTGGTCTAGAAGATACCACCAGAGATGCTTAGTTTTGCAGTTCTCAAACTGTAGATTTGTGTCTCCAGAGGTAACATGCTTAAAATGTTAACAGCAGAAATGTTTTTAAATAAATAAACAACATACAGAGGTGAGAAATAACAGACCAACTCTATTGTCCCTCTGCAAATTTGTGTATACAGAGTCAATTTCCTTACCTTTCTCTAAAAGCGCAACATTTCAAAAAGTTCAGTGAATAGAAGATTGTTGAGGGCAGAATTGATCTGGACAAGGAGAAGTCTGGAGATGTAAGAAGTGAGGGATATATGCTTGTTTTGTTAAAATATTGTATGTATGCTGTTGAAGAAAAAAATCCAGAATACTTAACATTGTTGTTTTAGTTAAAAAAAAAAAACAATTTAAATATCTGTTTGGTGATGTTCTCTTCCTAATACAGCATGGCAAGAAAATCCTCCAAATATTAAATGATTAACCTGTTGAATTGGAGATAGTTCACCTCCCAATGACTTCATAAATATCTGATTCAGTTACTTTTGGTAAATGAAATAACCATTCATTCATTTTCTGATATATCTGTAAAACTAATCTGAAAAGTTTTCAAAATAAATCACTGTTTAAAAATGTATGGTGTGTACCTTCTAAAAATGAAACTTACATCTATGTATCTCTGAGTTGTGAAGAATATGTATGAAAGTTATAACAACCAACAAGAATGCACTCTTATGTAGAAAACCATGATTAAATTGAGTCTTGCTGACTAGGGGCTATCCATCCTTGGGCTAACACCCTTACCAACAATTTCATCATGGGATGGGTTGTAGGGCCTCAGCCCCAGTCATATCACAATTTATTTCTTAAGATTAAAGACAAAGTGGCCTTTGACCTTGTCATGTGACAGTGAATCACAGAAACAATCACAGGCTATCACTGAGCAAGGAACTTTATTAGAAAATGAAAATCAGAATTATTTCTGAAGTTACTCTCTCAGCTTCAGCACAGAGCTTCCATCACCATGCTCGGTGGCCTGGCTTCTTGCTACACATGTAAAGAAACAACACATGAATCTTCAGAACCTTATGACAAGTCATTCAGCTAACAGCAAGACACAGGAGTCTTGTACTAAAACACGTGCTCCTTCCTGACCCAGCCTTCAACAGGAGCCAGCCACATCAGCATCAATTAGATTGGTTATACAAGAACCCTTCAAGGCTTTGGCTTGTTTATGGACCTCTCTGGCATGTCAAACGTTTACTGACCTTTCCTCTCACTGTCCTAGAGGTCTAAAGTAACATCCAAGAATCATCTGATATCCTGAGAACCACATTCTGCCCGTGGTTGCACATGAAAGATTCCCAAGGATAATTAGGTGGTCCTTGTGACACTACAGATCTCAGGGGCAGTCAGGGGAGAGAGATCAGAAAGGGATGGCAGCCTCCCCTATAATGTTTTGTTTCTAAGCACACCGGAAGGACACAGATTGCTACTAAGTCTATTTTCATGCCTTCCGGCCTCTAGTTCCAGCTAAAGCTCATTGGCACAACTAAAGCAAGCTGGGAATTAAAAAGGTGATGACCTAAATAAAGGAGAGCGTGTGGGGCGGGTGGGGGGGGGGTGAAGTAGGGGAGATCTGGGCTCTCTCCTCCTCCTCTCCATCTCAGCAGCTGCAAGTGAGGGGCAGGGAGGCATTGAGTGGGAGGAGAGAAGTGCCCCCACCTTCCATGACGAAGCCAGGATGGAGAGGACAGAATGAGATATGGTCACGTTGTGTGCTAACAGTGCAGCATATGTAAATGCCAAAGCTGTAACAATATTCCACAGCCTCTGGCTAATTTAGAACCAACACACGGACACCAACCCACCAGGGAGCGTGGGGCTCATTCTGGCCTGGTTTTGTGGGATTTTTTTTATATGAATACTTAGGACCTCAGAGTTAATAGTTTCAGAACAACCTACATACATGTGTCTTCTCTTTCCAGGCAAAACACCTATCAACTCCTCTGCCCTCCATACTGAACTGAGACAATGCATCAGTGAGTGAGGATGCAGCGTCTCAGTGACGCACACAGTGATACATGGGGCCTGCATGACAGTAACTCTTAAGGGGCAGGCCGGTGAAACACTGCTGGCTACACACATGCATACTCACACCAGACTAAAAGAACAGGAGTACTTATGGCACCTTAAAGACAAACAAATTTATTTGAGCGTAAGCTTTCGTGGGCTACGACCCACTTCATCGGATGCATAGAATGGAACATATAGTGAGGAGATATACATACACACATACAGGGAACATGAAAAGGTAGGAGTTGCCCTACCAACTCTAAGAGGCTAATAATTAAGATGAGCTATTAACAGTAGGAGAAAAAAAACTTTTGTAGTGATAATCAAGATAGCATCAATTTAGGCTTAAATAGAGACTGGGAATGGCTGAGCCATTACACACATTGAATCTCTTTCCCTCACACCTTCTTGTCAAACTGTCTGAAATGGGCCCTCTTGATTATCACAACAAGTTTTTTTTCTCCTGCTGATAATAGCTCATCTTAATTATTAGCCTCTTAAAGTTGGTAGGGCAACTCTCACCTTTTCATATTCTCTGTATGTATATACATATATATATATATATATATATATATATATATCTCCTTACTATATGTTCCATTCTATGCATCCAGTGACGTGGGCTATAGCCACGAAAGCTTATGCTCAAATAAATTTGTTAGTCTCTACGGTGCCACAAGTACTCCTGTTCTTTTTCCGGACACAGACTAACACAGCTGCTACTCTAACACCCCAGGGAAGGGAAAGGATTAGGTCCCATGGCATTGTGGGAGACAGGCACCCAGTTCAGCTACTAGCCAGCAGGGGGCTCTGGATGCATTGCCAAGTGAGCAGGAAGAGGAATATATGGGGGCAAGGGCAGATCAGCCTCATAGGGAGAACAGACATCCCATTTTTAAAGGGACAGTCTCATATTTA
The DNA here is from genome assembly GCF_003597395.2 of Chelonoidis abingdonii. Taxonomy (NCBI): domain Eukaryota; kingdom Metazoa; phylum Chordata; order Testudines; family Testudinidae; genus Chelonoidis; species Chelonoidis abingdonii. The sequence goes on from NC_133769.1 coordinate 6,176,052, forward strand.
AGCCCGTCTGCAGGTGTCCCAACTTTTTATTAAAAATAGGCAAATTGTCCCATGTTTTCTGTCTTTCCCCCCCTCCACCTGTACTGGGTCCTGCCCCTGGGGAACACGGGGCTGCTCCATCCCCTAGGTGCCCTTCCCTCTCCTTAAGGCTTAATCACTTCCTGCCTGCGCTGTAATCGGAGGCGGACAGGTTATGTTGGTGGCCAGCAGCCGCCTGTAGATGTTAGCTGCTTTTTGACACTGTGGAGGGAAGCAGGGACAAGCTGATTCCAGCCACAGTGAAGGGCAGGTCATCCCTTTCCTCCCTCCATCTCCCCTGCAGCTGGAAGCAGCTCCCATCCCTTCCCCCCTGCACAGTGCTGACAGGCTGCTGCTGGCCACATGCTGGTGTGAACCGTGGCAGAAATCTCAGGAGGGTGGGCGTGTGACCCTGTGCGCCCCCCCCACCCCCTTTGCCTCAGGAAAATGTGGTGCCAGGTACCAAGAGAGGTGGGTCCATCTCAGGAGCCCAGCCAGACATGGAGGATGGAGAGCACTGGGCAGGGAGGGGCAGGTCATTTGGTCAAACCCCTATGTAAGAGAGGTGTATGAGAGTGGGGGGTAGGGGTGTGTATATGTCTACTCTCTCCCGCACCCTCCAGAGAGGACCCTAAAGCCTTAAAGATAAGGTAAATAAAAAGAATCCAGCAACACCATATTTCTTTTGAACAGGGGCTCAGTCAGCTGGAACATTTGTACTGCATAGTTCTGACTGATTGCAGTAGAACTTGCTTGAGCATGAGTAGTTTAGCCAGGTGTCCCATATTCAGCAGAAGGACGTATGGTCACTCCAACCATGGGGCTGTGGATCAGAGTGAGTGCAGGCAGAGACAGCAGCCTGAAAGATGGCTCTGGCCAGGCTGTGGCTGGATACAGGGGAACCTGCCACAGCAGGAAGTAGCCTAGAAATGTTTGAAGGGGACTCTCAAGGCAGAAGCACTGATGCAATGGCCCTACAGGGCTCTTAAAGGGCCAGTTGCTTAAGTTAAAACCTATGGCAGGGGATTAGCTGGGCAGGGGGGGAGTCAGTGTGACCTGACCAGGAGTTGAGTCCAAAGGTAGTCTATACCAGGTTGTAGGGCCTTTCAGCCAAATTTTCACCCACAAGTGGGAACAGGAGACAAGAGGCAAATGTTAGCCCTGATGATAGAAGAAAAATGCCCCAATGAGACAGCAGACTCTGAAGTTGAACCTGGCCACTAGGACCTGCATTCAGGTACCTCACTGCCTAGCAGACTGAGGAAGTACAAGGGTGTAGCGATGCATGACTCACTCCTGCGGCACCTCCTGCTAGTGTCCTCGGAATTTGCTCGTTTCCAGCCTTGGAGCACCCACTGCAGGCCAGTGTCCCACTGCTGCTGGGCCTCCACATCCCTCCCTGGACTCCAGTGCCCCATTATCTGGGGTGCTGCCCCCCAACAGTAGCCCCTCACTCTCAGGGTCTCCCCAGGGAATCCCCCCACCAATCCCAACCTTGCCTCAGTCACCGGCTACTGCCAGTCACCAACTAGCCCCTGCTCATTGGGGCTGACTGCAGTAGAAGCCACTCATCACAGGCAAGGTTGGGTTTGGACCTGCTGCCTCTGCCTAGCCTTGGGCTGTCCCCTGCAACTCCAGTACCTGTTTGGCCTTATACTAGGCCACAGCCTGGGGGGTTTCCAGGTCAGAGCTCCCTTGGCCTCCCCAGCCCTGCTCCATTCCAGGTACCTTCTCTAGCAACCAGGCACATCCCTCTCTCCAGGCAGAGAGACACTATGTCTGTGCCTGGCTTCACTGGCCTTTATAGGGCCAGCTGGACCTATTTGGGCATGGCCCAGCTACTTCCCCAATCAGCCTAATAGCTGCTTTCTCTTGCCACAGCCCTCTCCCAGGGCTGTTTTTAACCCCTCTGGGAAGGAGTGGGGCAACCACCCCACTACCAAGGGGTACTCCAGTTGCTAGGTCTCAGGGTTCCCCATGGGACAAGGTAAACCTTGTACTCTTCTAGTGGACTTCCCCCTGTAGTAGAAAAAGCCTGAAACATAAGGCCTTGTTTCAGAGGCCTGGTGTGAGGCTTAAGGCTTGAACTAAAGTAATGGTCAAGCTTTGCTGATATAAAGCAAAGTAGTAAAGTGAGAAGTGAGGCTGTGCCTGCTTGCAAGCTCACAGAATCTGGCAAGAACGGGGCTGATATTGCAGAAACACACATTCCTATGAATTGCTAGGTACAGAGTACTCCTGCAAACACATTTCAGGAAGGCAGTACCAGAACACCCGGACACTAAGAATGATACAGGTACACTCCCCAGAGATAAGAGGGGCACACTGACCCATCTTAAAGATAAGGTCAGGCTGACAGTATTATAGATAGAGCAGTTTTGATCGAACCAACAAGTACAAGGCGATGGGTGGTAGCTAGCCACGTCAGAGGGTGACACCTAACCATGTCAGAAGGGTAATATGTAACTTGTTTGTATTGGGGTATAAAGAGGTACCTCTGAGGAGGTGTCAGGTCGAGTAGGAAGTCCCGCCACTGACTGAGCCAGTCCATTGTCCCAAGCATACATGTGTTAATGTACCTGTAACCACTGAGCCAGGGTGTTAGCACTGTGCTTCACTGGCAATAAACTGGCCAAGTTTCTTTGCTGAAGACCTAATCTATGGATTCATTGGGCAGTTCAATCAAAGTGTGATGTATCCATTATCTGCTCAGAGCTGGGGCAGCACACAGAGAACACATGCACTCAGCCAAACATCTGATGACAACCCCTGCAGACCAAGTCAGAAATTGTTGTGTTTGTCTCGCTCTAACTGACGCAGTCATACTGGGGGTATTTATGTGCTTTCCTTTCTCCCAGCCTTAGTATATAATCTTTTCAGTGTGACCCAGTCAGGGACTACAGCCAATAGCATCTAGGAAGTCAAGTGACAACATTGCTTGCCCACCTACCCGAGCAACTCCATTAGATGGGGCCCAGTGGTGAGCTAGAGCAGGTTCCCACCGCTTCCCAAGAACCGGTTGCTAAAATTAGACATTCGTGGAGAACTGGTTGTTAAAGAGCCAAAGGGTGGGCAAAGAACTCTGGTCAGCGGGCTGGACCATCCTGTTGCTCCCAGGATTCCCAGCTGGGGAGGCTGAGGCTCCCCCAGCCGCTCCTCCGCTTCCCCCCAGCTGCAGCGTGGCCAGCCACCTGGGCAGCTCAGCTGAGCTCCAGAGGAGTCCTGCTGCTTTTTGAGCAGGCCAGTAAGGTGCGGGGGGGAGGGGGGTTGTTGCAAGCTCCAAGGCAGGCTGGAGGGGAGGGGGCAAGTGGGGCAATTGGGCAGCTCAGCTGAGCTCTGGGCTGCCAGCAAGGTAAAGGGGAGGGGGGCTGCGAGCTCCAGGGCCATGGAGGGATAGGGGGGGAAAGTGAGGCAATTTGCCCTGGGCTCCCAGCCCCACAAGGATGTCTCCCACAGCCCCTACCCCCGCAGAACTGCAGCATCGCCAGCAGCTGGGGAGCTCAGCTGAGCTGCTGAGTCGTCCTGCTGCTTTGAGCTGCCGGCAGGGGAATGGGGAGGGGGTCAAGTACGGCAATTTGCCCCAGGCCCTGTGGGGGCCCCCTGCCTCAGGAGCACATCTCTCCCAACCCCGACGCCTCCCCTGCACCTCCCCCCTTAAATCAGAACTTTTTATAGGGAACCAGTTGTTAAGATTTTGGCAGCTCATTACTGGTGGGGTCAATTATAAATGCTTCATGACAATAGCACTACAGCAGGGGGTGGAAAAGCAGACGTGTGTTATACTAGTTCCATGACTCTGCCTCCCTGCCAGCACTAATCCTACCACAAAAGTGAGTCTCCCAAGCCGAGGGCAGCTCAGGAGAGAGAGAATCATAAATGAGCTAGCAGTTGTTATGCTAGTTTCAATAGCACCCCCTCTTACACTGTGTATGCATCTGAGAACAGGATTGACCTTTATTTTCTTTAGCTTCTATCCACTCGCTCTACAGCCTGAGTCAAAATATCTACAACTATCAATAGTTTTTGTCCAAAGACTTTGCAGGCCAAATTCTTCCCTGAGTTGCATTCATGGCCATTGGAAACAGGTGCACATAAAGCACCGCAGAATTTGGTTCTGTATCATGACTCACCAATGTATTATCCCTCTCCTCATTTATAACATTCATCACTTCCAGAAACTCTGCCTTCTGAGAGTCACTGCTTAAAAGTACCTTAAAACAGATACATTAGAGAGATAGACATTTGAATTCCCCATCATTAAGCTAGTTTGACTACCCATCTGTTACTCCACTAATATGAAACAGACCCATTGCTGATCTGGAGAGTGAAATTTTCAATCAATCATTCTTCTGGCATCTGTATGGAAGATACCTTTCCTTTCATAGTCCCCGCTTTTTCACCATCCCTTATAATATCAAAGGGATCACTGAGGCACAAGTTCTCCCTTGGATCCATAGAGATAGTTCATGGTCAATGATTCCATACTCTGCCATACACAAGTTGTTAACCTGATCATAGCAAATCGTATAAGTTAGAGATGGGAAAGACCTAACAACAGATCATCCTATGATTCTGTCCCTTCTTCCTGAAAATACAGGACTGTTCTGTCTAGTGCTTTTTCTAATGGTTTCTTCAATCTGATTTTAAAAGTCCCATGTTATGGAGCTTCCATCTCTTTCCCAGGGAGACTCTTCTAATTGACCTTACTGTCAGGAAGTTTTTCCTGGAACTCATCCTAATTTATTTCTTTTTCAAATTTTGTCCCCGTAATTATATCCCTTGTATCAGCCTAACGATGTCCTCTCCTTTCTTGGTATTTGCCACTTTTGCCTATTTATGGGCTTAGTCACTTAGCCAACCTGTACTTATTTCATTTGTTTAATTTTCCCCATAATTATTCTTGCTGTTCTTTTCTGAACACCCCAGCTCCCATTTCACCACATTTTTTGGGTAACGTGTTACTCAGAACTGATGCCATATCAGAGGTGCAGTTGAACCAGAGTTGCGTGGAGAGAGACTCCTCTCATGTACTCTGTGATGAGAGGACTCTGGATATGCATCCCTAAACTCTGTGGGACTTCCTACTGCAAATGCATATCCATGGTTACTCCTCGTTCTTTTTCAGTATTTTCAATTCATTGATAGCGGTTACATTTCTCCAAGCTGAATCTCATTTTCTTATTTTATGCCCATGTTTCTAATCTTCCTAGGTCGCTTTCCATTATTTCCCTTGCCTCATTGTTGCTTGCAAATCCTCCCAGTTTAATATCATATGGAGCGCTGTTAACCTGAAGTATGTAGGAAGAGATTAGTGGCTAACATCTGTGAGTATGAACCTGTATTCTTCAGTGCCTGGGCTACCACTGGCTGAAATGAGCCACAAGGCTAGTTATTCTGTTCTTAGAGGCCTGGTCTACACTACGCGTTTAAACCAAATTTAGCGGAGTTAAACCAATTTAACCCTGCACCAGTCCACACAACGAGGCCCTTTATATCGCTATGAAGGGCTCTTTAAACCAGTTTCTGTACTCCTCCCCGATGAGAGGAGTAGCACTGAAATCGGTATTGCCATGTCGGATTAGGGTTAGTGTGGCTGCAAATCGACGGTATTGCCCTCCGGGCGGTATCCCACAGTGCACCATTGTGACCACTCTGGAAAGCAATCTGAACTCGGATGCACTGGCCAGGTAGACAGGAAAAGCCCAGCGAACTTTTGAATTTCATTTCCTGTTTGCCCAGCGTGGAGCTCTGATCAGCACGGCTCTGTTGTGGAGCACAAATTCTGTTCTATCAGAGCTCTGTTACAGAAGACAAATGACACAAGCGTATCTTGAAGAAATCTCCAGGCATATCAGAGCCACAGCACAGTGCTGTTGACAAGCGTAAACGTGGAAGCAAGATCAAATGCACGCTTCATGAGGAGGGAGGGGCGGACTGCGGACTCCAGCTATCCCACTCCCCGCAAGTCTCCGAAAAAGCATTTGCAGTGCTTGGTCTGAGCTCCAATTGCTGTAGAGTCAAAACCACATTGTCCCGGGTGGTTCAGAGGCTATCGTACTCGTCCAATTTACTTCCTCCCTTCCCCCCTGTGAAAGGGAAAAAAATCGTTTCTTGACTTTTTGATGTCACACTATGTCTACTGCATGCTGCTGGTAGACGACGGTGCCTGTGGCACTGAACAGCAGCTCCTCTCCCCTCCCCTCCCAGCGGCCAACGGTACAGTGCAAAATGACTGATAGCTGTTACTTCATCAATCCGTGAGTGTCCTGGCTTGCTCGGTGAGGTTGCCGGGGGCACCTGGGTAAAAATGGATTGCTCCTGGTCATTCTCGCAGATGGTTACAGAACGGCTGGATAAACTTGATCTTCATCATGACTGGGGGCTGAGCCCCCTCCCTTTCATGAGTAAGAAAGATTCTTGTACTGCCTGGACTATATAGCAGCGGGATGCTGGGCTCCTCTCCCCCCCATTTTTGTCTTGCGCCTCCCCGGCAACCTCAGCAAGGCCAGCCAGGAGCACCATGACAGGCAGCGATGGATACAGAACGATGATACCATCATTCATCGCCAATTTTACAATGCATGGCAGACGGTACATAGGGATGTAACTGCTCTGCTAGCTTGCCAAAGGGAAATGCATGCTGCTGCGTAAGCACTGCAGTACCGCCTCTGTCAGCAGCATCCAGTACCACATACTGTGACAGTGACAAAAGGCCAACGGGCTCCATGGTTGTCATCTGTACTATTGGCGTTCTGCCGCAGGCCAATCAGGGGAGAAAGGGCCCGCAAAATGATGTTCTGCCGTTTGCTTTCACGGAGTGAAGCCTATGCAAGTGCCGACATACCCAGAATCACCCGCGACACTGTTTTTGCACCATCATGCATTGGGATCTCAACCCAGAATTCCAATGGGCAGGGGACACTGCGAGAACTATGGGATAGCTACCCACAGTGCAATGCTCCAGAAATCGATGCTAGCCTCGGTACATGGACACACACTGCCGAATTATTGTGCTTTGTGTGGCCGCGTGCACTCGACTTTATACAATCTGTTTTACAAAACCAGTTTATGTAAAATCAGAATAATCCCGTAGTGTAGACGTACCCAGAAAGTCCATTGATATACAACATTGGACAAATACCAAGAAATAAGCCCAGGTGTCACTGGTGTTAACTCAGAAAGACCCTGATCACCGAGTGTCCCTGCCAACCATGTGAGGTGTTGAGTTGGTGATGTGGGTGGCAGGGGGGAGTGTAAAACATATCTGTGTTGTGGCCTAGCATCAATTCACTTTCTTGTAACTGATTTCAGATAGTATATAATTAGTTTCACATCTAGTGGGTACTTATCGTGCCTCCATATCAGTGCATTCAGTGAGGAGTTCATAAACCAAGTGCTCTCAAGAAGCCTTCTGCTCTGACAAAATAGCAAACATTTCCAAAAACACACTGATCCCCAAGTGGCCGGGCAGCAGCAATTAATTATAACCATCTTTCTGTTTATTTGAGGTTTCTTAGGTCAGTGGGAATTAATGTTCTAATTGGATTTCCAAGAAATAGTATAGGTTGGCATAGCTCCTGCTTGCCAGAAATTATAAGCCAGCAAATTTAACTGCTCTGTGAAACCTAGTGTACTAGAGAACTAGATGTGGAAGAAACAAGAGACTCAGGATCTGAAAAATTAGTGATAGAAAAGAACTTTTAGGTTACATAGGGAACAACCCTTGGAAGATGGACTATGTTGTATTTGCCAGTCGAGTTGTAAAGGACTCCACCAATTCTACAGAGAAACCATCATAAACTGTACTAGATCTGACTGCCAGAGAACACCTCATTGTCAGGACAGATTCATTAAGGAACACCCTGAGGAGGGGCTGAAAAAAAAAAAGTGCATTAAAAAAATCTATTTGTTCAAAATACAACAAAGTTCACTCAAAACAATAATCTCCCAAGACAATCAATACATTGTCACTCAGGACAAATATGCTGGAGGCAGTGGGCTAAAAATAAATAAGACTCTAGTGATATCTTAATCATGGCTTATTGAGTAATCTTTCTCATGGTCATGAATAATCAGTTTCTTTAAGAGGAGGGCTCTCCAGCATTTCAGTTACAAGAGACAAGTTACTGGAAGAAACGTAAGCAGACTGAGAAATGGTGGGATGCCAAGACAGCAGAATTTATCCGTCATGCTGCCTCATAATTTAGGAAGACAATTAGAGCTGCCAAACCTTAATAAATAGTAAAAAATCATCAAGGTCTAAAAATGATCCGGATGACAATGAGAAGATGAAATGTAAAAGTGCCCTTTATCCTACAAGAGATAAGGACATTTGGAAATGATTCATCCAGACGTGGAAAAGCAAATGGTAGGAAGGTGACGTTGCTCAGGATTTTTATCTCCTTAGAATGATCATTCTTTGTTCCTCTTTATAGCTTGAGAAGCAGGAGAGACAGGTTGTCTTAATCTTGATCCTATCAAATTCAAAGGTCTAGAAGGAATTTTGGGTCATCCAGTCACTCCTGGGAGGGTCTTAAAACTCTTTCCTTCTCCAACCCCTTTCATTCTTGATTCATCTCCCCCCACCCCCACCCCCCAAAAAAACAAAGCAAACAAAAACAAAAAAACAGAGCAAAATTCTCCTCTCAAAGCCACGTGGCAGCTCTTGGCTGCAATGTTTTACTCTCCTCTCTGGGAGGTCAGTGCCTGAAGGGAAGGCATAAAAACCAGAGTTTAGATCCATTGTGTTGCACAAAGAGGAGAATTTACCCTAGCCAGCTCTCATTTGGCTGGGTTAGTAACAGAATATTATTAGCACCTGGCATAAAGAATTGCTGCTGAGTGCCCTTGTAGCTTTCAAAACACAAAGAAAAATAAGAGGGAATGCATGGATGCTTGTGCGCCATTGTACACACAATATCCTTGAATAATCTGACTCACTGTATTAGAAGTAACCTCGCTACACAGAAAGGCAACTATGAATTGAGACAAACCCTCCTCCCATCTATTTTTATTGAAGTCCCTCAGATTGAGGGACATGCTACTGCAGCAGCGATACAGGCTGTTATGCTGCAATCCAGAGCAGACCAAGGGAGAGGCAGGCACTTCCGCTGCTAGGAAACAAGGCTGAAAGAGATCCAGCGGATAACAAGGAGAGAGATTCAAAGTTCAGCTAATGAGCAAGATGACTCACTGGCTCAATAAGACAAAGTTGAGAATGGAAAATTTAAATCCTCACTCAGAGGAGCATTGCTAGTGAGGATATTAGAGGAGGAGCTGTGAGGCTGGAGATGCAGTGTTATTCTGAACACAATGGAAATCAGTGAGCCTTAAAACAGGGCAGGGGGCATAAAGAGAATGGGTAATAACTGAAACAGAGCTGGTGCTCTCCAGAGGGTGGCCTAACAAGGGCTGTGTTAGTGCCAGGAGCAGCCATGCCCTGCTAGTGGGGCTACCTGTGCCTTCCTGGAGAGTCATCTGTCACACCAGATGTCCCTTCTCTCAGATGAACAGGTTGTTCTTTTTTATGTAGGAAGTAGCTGTTCTCACGCTGGAGCATGGAGTAGCAAGAGAATACAGGGATTCTCTTCCCTCACTTTCCTACAGCAGCCTGAATGGAAGGCCAGCTAGCACATCTGGTAGTGTTCTGCTGCAAAGGGGCATGGCCAGCCCTGTTCAGGGAGTGGCCAATCCCCATCACTGCTAGCATCTGGCAGGAGGCCTAGAGCAAGAAGGCTTGTGGGAGAGAAGAATGAAAGATCCACACCCTTTAAAGGAGGTGCAGTGAGTACTGGGCATTGCACTGAATCCAGTCCTCGGATCCCATCCAGGCATTCTACCTATGTCCGTGTAAGGGGACTCTTGTCCCCTTACTAAAACTCAGTTGGGGTGTTCTGGTTGGCTGCCAAAAGAAAGGGGAAGGGTCAATGGGAAATCAGGACCCTGAGACTGACAGTTCCCAGGAACAATGGGGAGAGGCCAGTGCTCCAGGTCAGCCTGATTGGCAGGGCGGGCAGGCTAATCAGGGAGTCAGGCGGACCTCCATGAGAGGTGGAATTGCCTGGGTCAGACAGAGTGGAGCCCAGCTAAGGGGAAAGCAGGAGCCTGAGCTAAGCTAGGGAACAGAATTGGGCCAGAAAAGCAGCCCAAGGAGCAGGTCAGTGCTGGGAGCAGAGTCACAGATGCAGCCCACAGAGCAGACCTGTGCTGGGAGCAGAGCTGCAGCAACCAGAGCCAGAGGGGCCCGAGGAGCAGCCCAGGGAGCTGGAGGTGGAGCCGTGCTGAGGAAGAGTGGAGCCGAGGCTGGGTGCGGTGAGCAGCTGGGGAGAGCAAGGGGGACCCTGGCAGGGAGATGCCCCAGCCAAGAGGCCTTGCAGGCCAGACTTGGAGGGGGATCGTAACGCCAACGGGGGTGGGGGCTGACACTGGGAAGAAGAGTCCTGCCACCTAGAGCCTGAGGGCGTGTGGCCACTGCCAGAGCAAGTGTCCGACCTGCAGCCTCCCTGCAGTACAGCCAGGGCCTGGGCCGTGTGAGGAACAGACTGAACTTCCCTTCACAACCAGCATCTCTGGAATGTGTGTCCCCAGGCCACAGAGCGGGGTGACATGTTTTCCTTTAACCTGTCCCGTTTTTTCCTTATTTTTTAAAATCAGTTGCTGTTTAATAAATTGTATTTGCTTTGAACTGTGTGTGATGATCAGTGGGTCAGGGACGCATCCAGTGCAGAGAGAGCACCTTGGAGTGGGGGACACCTCAGCACCTGCCATAAGTGACCACGACAAGGTTGGGGGGGGGTCGAGCCCTCCAGGAATCCTGGCCAGCCTTGTGGTGGTTACGAGGACTCTGCTACACAGGAGACTGGAAGGGGACTCCTAAGTCAGGCAAGGCTCCGGGAGCGGGGACACAGATCCTTTCGCTAGCCGATTTCACCAGAGTACTGTATAAGCCAGAAAAGTTCCACACAATAGCAATGCGCAGATAGGATGCCTTAGGCCACTTCCACCCATGTACCACAGCCCCACTCAACAGCGCTCAAGAACACAATTCAGCCTAGAGCTTCCATGTAGCACTTTTTATCGTGAAGGGTCCATTCCATATGCAAGAATCACTTCTACGGCAGGGTAAACAATGGAGTTTTTGGTTTGCTGGCTATTCCAAATTTTTTTAAAACATAATTTCAAGTCAAACCAAAAATGAGTGTGGTTTTTTTTTAAATTAAATTTTCAGTGAATTGAGCAGGAGTCAAAAAAATTCTTTTTGTTTGTTCAACCCAAAACAAAAACCCGTTTTATTTTGATTTAGGCCATTTTTTGTTTTTCACATTTAAAATAAAATATTTAAAAAAATGAAATATTTAAATTTTCTGATTTTTTTTGTGCTTTCCCCAGTTGAAACAATTTGCTAAAAATCGGCACAAGTTCACAGAACATTTCAGTGTCGCTGAATCTGTTTTTTTAGTTTTTGTCAAAAAATCTCACCCAGCTCTAATCCCTTCTCCTGCCTCCAAAACTGAGCCACTTCTTGGGGGGAACACAGCAGCTGTTTAAGAGTGCAGAGAAACACTGCCTAACAGTTTATGGCAGAAAATGAGGAAGAAAAATGTCTCCAATCTGAAGTGCAGAGGGAATTATAGGGGCAGGAAGTGTGTCTGTCTGAACTGGAATCTGTCCAGGATATTGTGGTTCACATCCTTGCTTCAGTGAAAGGTATCATGGACATGTGGGGGCAGACCTCAGTTTTAGCATCTGAATATGGCGCCTCCTGCAACATAGCACTGCCTACCTTACAACAGAGCTGTTTCCCTTCCCTTTGTTCATCTTGTTTATTTAGATTATAAACTCTTTGGCGTAGAGACTGTCTCTTCTAATGTGTTTGTATAGTGCATAGCAGAGTGGGGCTTTGATCACGGTTGGGGCCTCTAGGCACCACAGCCAGGCAAATGACAAAAATAGCAATGAATAAATAACAAATCCCTGGCACCACTTCTCCAGAACCCTGGGTCTTCTCTAAAGGTCTCAGCTTGTGACATCAGACAAGCTCATGGCCCAAGGTGATGTATCTAACCTTCACTGTTAGGCTATAAGTAGGATTTAATTTGCTGTTGTCTTTTCTTAGCCACCATGGGAGATCTAGTCACACACTGGGGAGACTTCCTGGAGATCAGCCAAAGTGAGATTCCTATTGACATTAACTCAAGAGGTACCTGATCACGGATTTGTACATGTTACTCATCGGGGGAGCATTAGCTCACTTCATGTATTTCCTTGCTAAATTCTTGCTGCTCAGCAATGAGGAAGAGAAACAGTCACAGCAAACTTTACATCCAGATCCAAATTGCCCCACAATTCAAGGGTGTTCAGATCCAAGTTTGTCTGGACCATTATTAAAATTGTTAAAACATTTATATTATGGTAGCACTCAAATTCTTGGGTCAAGATCATACTCTGTTGGGTGCTATACCAATAGATAACGAAACCATCCCTACCCTAGACAATTTACAATCCAAAAGGCACAAACAGGCAAAAGAGTTGGAGGCATGGATATAACATACAAGCAAATGAATCTAGTGAGGAATAGATGCAGCTTTGTTACTTACATTTGTTTTGTTTTGTTTAGTTTATGGTAGTTTCTTTGTTTGTTTCTGGATCCTTTATTATACTCATAGGGGCAAGCCTAGATTTGGATCCAAGTTTCCCTCAAGTGTGTGGGTGCTTGGTTCTGGCCTATCTCTTTCTGTAAGTCACAGCTAATGAGCAATTTTTATATAGGTGGTTTCCAGCTCTGTCAAGGAACAAATTAACTCTGACGTTCAGTTAAAATCATCCACTATTTCAGTTTTAAAAAGCATCGTAACAAAGAAGAGGGTAGTTTGCCTGTCCCCTAGATGATCTCTCAGTGGGAAACAACTGCTGGAGTAATTGCTTCTGGTAGACCTAGCTGTCTGTTTGCATTCAGCCCTGGCTGAGATCTCACTACACGCATCTCAGAATTCTCTGTTGAACTCCTTCAGATCAGAGTAGAGATTGCACGTGAACTGATAAACGGACGGATTAAGATGAATTCTTTCCCCCCTGGAAAGATGAGCAAAATATAGATGTGTGCTCTGAGCTTTTTATAGAGAAGGTAATGGAGAAGGTGAAAGGGGAAAGAAGAGCATGGGGAGAGGACTGAAGAGGGAAGATGATGCAGAGGTTGAGAGTGGTTGCAAAGTGGACAAGATAGGAGCTAATGGGAGAACCAGTGTGTTCTTCACCTCCAATTTAATAGAAAAGCTCTTATTAGAGAAAAGGTTTGGTTTTAGTATTCATTTTTTTGTCTCTTCACCTGGAAGACTGGGTTTGCTTTAGTTATTACAAGTCTGATAATCTGAGGCAGCCCCATGCTTTCAGTGTGTTTCTTCTAAAATGGTCTGGAAAACCATGTGGCATAAATGAAAATATGCGAGCAGCATGCTCTCCTGCAGTGGGCGGGAATCAGAAACCTTGCTCTGTGTTCCCAGCCCTGACTTTGACTCCGCACAGGTAGAATCACTTGATTTGTCTGTGCTTCACTTTCCCCAGCAGGAAAATGGGGAAAACAAACAAACAGTCTTCACCTTTGTGAAGTACTCTGAGATCCTGGGTAAAAAGACACTTGTACCTGCACCCATAGAGCATTATTGTGACTAGAGCTCATTGGAGACCATCCATATAACATTCTCCTGGCTCCATTCCTACACACCACTTGGGAGCTCTCCCTTAATGTATTTGACAAAGCGTATTAGGCTGCTCTGCGTCTGCTCTATATTTAAGTGATATCATCACTACCTTTTTATTTCACAAGGCAATAATACAATTCCTGAGTGGATAAACTATGATGTTCCTTATAGTTTATCACAGTGAGGGTTCACGCAGAGGAAAGCAAGGGAGTAAAGCAAGTTATAATTCAATAGCACTTACATCGTGTTCATACGCTTCAAATTGCTTTTCCAGGCATTAACTAATCACTTACCATTATTATTGCTATAATTAATCAAATTAACTCCAGTACCGCTATTGTAATAAAGTTGTAGGGCTCACTTGTGGCCAGCTCTCCACTGATGCACGTCGCTCTTACAAAAAAGTGCCCCATTTGCTCTTGAATGTCTGTGCAAAACAGACAGGACAAATTTCAACTGAGTTCTTTTTAAAAAAAAGTTTACATAGTAAATGGCATATAAGTAAATAGCTGGAAGAAATCTTTTATCGTGAGCAGTTCTTGGCTAAGAATGGACTATGTGTGAGAGGCCATTAAGGTTAAAAAGGGATATAAAAACTATATTACACAGAGATATTCACTGGTAATGCATTTCTATATGTGCTACTATATTACGAACATTCAACTACATAGCGTATGTGGAGAGAGAGCTCAGTGGTTTGAGCATTGGCCTGCTAAACCCAGGGTTATAAGCTCAATCCCTGAGGGGGCCATTTATGGATCCGGGGCAAAATCCTGCCTAGTGAAGGCAGGGGAGTGGTCTTGATGACCTTCAAGGACCCTTTCAGTTCCATGAGACAGGACTTCAAGATATTATGTATTTAGTGCTTACAACAAATCTCTGTATTAAAGGGCTCTTTAGTGGAAAATTAAGGAGAGAGATTTACCTGTTCAGTGCTACATCTTGGTGTCAGTAATGACACCTTAAATTGCAGCAAGGAACATCAGAGTAAATTATACAGCAAGTGTAAGTTACATTTAATCAGACACAGGAAGATAGAGAAACAATCATATCGGTCTAGGACAGTACATCCTTCGATTCAGTTTACTTGCAGAAAACAAAGGGCCAAATCCTGCTCTCATTTGCACACAAGCAGCTCTCACTGAAGGCTATGGGAACTGCTCAGATGCTAGTAAGAGCAGAACTTGGCCAAGGAATGTTATTTTAGAGGCAAGACCATGACTGAGAACTAACTGACCCAAAGACCTATGAAGTCAATGGGTACCTGTGGATTTCAATCGGCCTTGGATCAGACCTACAACGGGTAGCACATCTTTCGCCTGCGCCGCTTCCCACAGCCCCCCATTGGCCTGGAGCAGCAAACTGCGGCCAATGGGAGCCGCTATCGGCCAAGCCTGCAGTTGCGGCAGGTAAACAAACCGGCCTGGCCGGGGCTTTCCCTGAACAAGAGGCAGACTGGCTTTGAGAACCACTGTTTTAAAGTAAATCAACACTCCCTTGTACTGTTTCCAACCTCCATATCAAACCACTTAGTCAGAATCACAAAGTGAAACTGACTATAATCCAAAATAAAACTGACCAATTTGTTTGGTCTAAGCAGAAAGATTTAAAAAAAATGCTTCCAGTTTTAATTATCTAAGATGCCATTAGTATGATAGTTAAGAGAATGTGTTCACCAAAATCACAGGGTTTCTCTTTAAAAGCACAGCTTGGAATTATGCTGAGTCAGAAGAATGTCCTCCCTCAGTGGAAAATTTGCCTGTTTTAAGGACTGCAAGATTGGGCCCAGACTGCCATGAAACAAGATTTTTGTTTCATTAAAAACCAAACAAAACTGCATAACTTGATTGGTGTTTACAAGGTATAACTGCAGCTAAAGGTGAACTCCAGATACAGAATTTGCTGTTACAGCTAAAAATCATGTAAACTAATCCATCCCCTCAAAGTAACAGTGCTGAATATGGGGGAGTTATAGCGTATCAGAGGAGATTCAAAAAACCCATGTCCTCCAGTACACCCAGACTGTTGAAGTAGAGTTTTTAAAATCAATTGTAGACCTAGGATAATAGAGGAGGCCTGAATTCTAAAGCAATCTAAGGACTCATATAAACATAAAAGTTGTCCTGCTTTAATTATATTGGTTTAGGGAACTGAAAAACCCTCCTAGTGTGGAGACAGAAATACCTGTAGAAATGTGTTTATAAACAAAATATCTTCTAACATGGAAAGGAGAATAAGCTATACCATTTTAGTGAACCTTTATTCCAGTATAATTGTGTCCACACTAGGAGTTCTACTGGTGCAATGATTTTAGTAAACACCCACTTTACCTACCTCTAACCAAAATCGGTTAGGCCTGTACAGAATCTCTGTACACACCAGGCCTAAAGAGATCAGCCACACCTGCAACCAAAACAAAAGCATTGCATGTGTCTATGTCCTTGTTAATTCTAGGTTAATCTGTTCCCACTGCAGCACTAAGGAGCTTTTTAATTCTGAGACTGAAATGCTGAAAAAATGTACTGTTTACTTTTTTCTGCCAGTCTGAGAAGCATGTATTTAAAAGTAAAACCAATGAAACTCCTGCAAAAGTCAATAGAGCAAAATCATCAAAAGCTTTTGATGTGTACAGTGGGGTGCTTGAAATCGTATCATAGTCGCTTCCTAATTGAGAAGTCCGCAGGGGCACCAAAGAAACTCATTAAAGCTTTGAATAAAATATGCCACTTATGATGCCATTAAATGCAAATGGTTTTTTGTTTCTACAGTCAGGACAAAGCTGTAAAGAGAAACAAATAGGATGAACTGGCTTATTTTAAAACACTGATTTATGTAGTGCATAACTAAACTTTTTGGGGGTGAAATCCTGGCCCAGTGAAGTCAATGGAGTTTTCCCACGGAGTTTGATGGAACCAATATTTCACACCGTACAATGTTTATAATCGCATCCTCTCTGTCATCCAATCACATTGGCGGATGGACTGATTTGAGGACAGATTAAAAGAGCTAAATGTGTTTAGTCTGGCTATGCAAAGGTTTAGTGAAGAGGAGAGAAGGCCCAGCATTTTTATGTATTTCACAAGCACACAGCTCATCCTTAGTCAGCTCATGCTCCTGGAAACATTAATTTACACGGGCAATGCTCAAAGGCTTAACAGAGGTATTAGTTCATCATTCCCTGTTATTATGAGCATCTCATTTGCACATTCCCGTTCTGTTAACTTGATACTTATTCCTACAACGTGATGTAGGTGATAAATGGGACTAGTGGGATAAAATTAAGAAAGGAAACATTTAGGCTGAGTAGCTATCTCCAGACAGTGAGATCAATTGAGCTGTGGAATATTCTCCTCGAGAAGTTGTGGAAGCCGTATTGCTTGGAACGTTTATAACTAGTGTGACAAAGTTCCTCCTCTACCTTGGTGGGTCCTGCGCTTATTGGCAGATTTGTTAACCTCAGTGATCTTCCCCTCTGGTGGAACTCACAGTCTGGGTCAACTCCTCCTGTGTCTGATCAGAAGGTTTGGGGGGAACCCGGGCCCTCCCTCTACTCTGGGTTCCAGTCCAGGGCCCTGTGGATTGCAGCTGTCTATAGTGCCTCCTGTAACAGCTGCATGACTACAACTCCCTGGGCTACTTCCCCATGGCCTCCTCTAACACCTTCTTTATCCTCACCACAGGACCTTCCTCCTGGTGTCTGATAACGCTTGTACTCCTTAGCCCTCCAGCAGCACAGCCTCTCACTCTCAGCTCCTTGTGCCTCTTGCTCCCAGCTCCTCACATGCACCCCACAAACTAAAGTGAGCTCCTTTTTAAACCTAGGTGCCTGATTAGCCTGCCTTGATTGGCTGCAGGTGTTCTAATCAGCCTGTCTGCCTTAATTGGTTCTAGCAGGGTCCTGATTATTCAAGTGCAGTTCCTGCTCTGGTCACTCAGGGAACAGAAAACTACTCATCCAGTGACCAATATATTTGCCCTTTACCAGACTCCTGTACCCCACTGGTCTGGATCTGTCACACAAGAGAGGACGGAGCACTGGAAAATATAAAGACCAATCCCATATTGGCAAGGATATGGACTGAGTGACTTATTAGGTCATTTTAATCTCTGACCTGTATGCTGAATGTGCAATGACTTCGTGCCCTGAAGAGTTTGGAGTCTAATGGCTTTAATCTGACTGTAAACCATCTATTTTAGGCACATAGATGCCCCCCGTTACCGTAGTATCTGAAAACCTTACTATCTTTTTAAGGTACTTATTCGGTGAAGTAAGTCGGTGCTATTATACCCATTATACACATAAGAATATAAAAACGGCCACACTAGGTCCAGTATAGTCCATATAGTCCAGTATTCAACAGTGGTCAGTACCAAATGCTTAAGAATGAGCAGAACAGGACAACTATTGAGTGATCCATCCCTTCTCATCCACTCCCAGCTTCTGGCAGTCTGACACTTAGGGACACCTAGAGTGTGGGGTTGCATCCCTGACCACCTTGGCTAATAGTCATTGATGGATCTACCCTCCATAAATGTATCTAATTCCTTTTTTGAACCAAGTTATACTTTTGGCCTTCACAACATCCTCTGGCAACAAGTTCCACAGGTTGACTGTGCATTGTATGAAGAAGTACATCCTTGTGTTTGTTTTAAGCCTGCTGCCTATTAATTTAATTGGGTGACCCTTGGCCCTTGTGTTATGGTCACTTTCTCCACACCATTCA
The DNA here is from genome assembly GCF_003597395.2 of Chelonoidis abingdonii. Lineage (NCBI taxonomy): Eukaryota > Metazoa > Chordata > Testudines > Testudinidae > Chelonoidis > Chelonoidis abingdonii. Next base: position 6,194,491 of record NC_133769.1, read on the forward strand.
TGATTTTATAGACCTCTATCACATTCCTCCCTTAGTCGTCTCTTTTTAAGATGACCAGTCCCAGTCTTTTTAATCTCTTCTGATAGGGAAGCTGTTTCATCCCCCTAGTCATTTTTGTTGGCCTTCTTTGTACCTTTCCCAGTTCTACTATACACGTGAGGAACTGAGGCACAAAGAGGCCAACTGACTTTCCCAAGGTCTGGGGCGGAGCAAGGAACCCTACCCAAGTCTCAGCTAACCGCTATAACCATTGGACCATCCCTCCTCTGACTCGGTAGTGCACTGTTGTTGATACACAACTATTATTTTGTAAACTCCTGTATCCAATTCCCGCCTGGAAATGGACTTCCTCTAGCTTTGGGGAAGTCACCTAAATATTCTGTTAGATGGGCATTATCATTTAATTTTAAGCATTTCTATGGTACCCATCAGCTTACAGGTCTGGTGTGATGATTAATTAATGTTTCTGAAGAGCTTTGAAGAATAAAAATCCTAGACAGACACTTAGGGAATCTCTGCACAGCAAAGAAACCTGCAGTACCAAGTCTTGGAGCCCGGGTCTACAGACTTAGGCTCCCACTGTTTACAATACAGAGCTAAAAACAGCCATGGAAATGTTCCATCTCGGGCTCCAAAGTCCAGGGAGGGGGTTGATTTTTGTCTGTGCAACCTTAATTTGGGCTTCTTGGATGTATAAATTAGGATACAATTTGTAGTTACACGATTACTCTACTTTTTCCACAGGAACACTGCTTCAGTCGGTACATAGGATGGACAGTGCTTACTTAATGAATACATATTCAATATTTTATCTTCTCATCACTGTTCAGTGTGTGAGCCCAGGCCTTACGTACTGCATGCTATTCAAATCTTGCTGTCAAGATAGAATTATTAATTTCCTCATAAGTTTTTTTATGGCGCTTATCACTCCAGAATCTAATTTATCACCACAATAATGAAATGAAGGGGTGGTGATATTCCTGTTCTACAGATGGGGGAACTGAGGCACCAAGAAATTAAGGCCAAAAGGCATCTAATTTTGGGTGCTCCATTTAAAATCCCGACGGCCTGGATTTTTCAGAGTACTTGCATTATATAGCACTGAATATGTTCACAGCACGCCTCCCACTGATTTCAGTTGTAGCTGTGAGCACTCAGCACTTCCACAAATCGGACTCCAGAATCTCAACTCAGGTACTCAGAAAATAAGGAGCACACAATTGTGTTCCTGTGGAAACTTTCATTTAAGTATCTTCCCAGTATCACATGGGAACTCTGTGGCAGAGGCTGGGCTAGAATCCAATTCTTCAGTATAGTATGCAACTGTCTTAACCCTGAGATCATTCTTTCTCTTCCTGCAAGCCCCGGACTCATTCAGCACTCTCCTTCCAACAGGTAGAGTTCCTCTGGGCAGCGTCCACTGGCTTTGAGGAGACGCAGATGCTGTCTGTGGTTCTTTGTTTGGTGTCTCCTTCCAGCCATCTGATTTTCACTCTATGACCTTCACTCCTGCTTCGGGTTTCTCATTTGTCGTCCCCAGTATTCAGTTGTGACCTGGCTTCACAGACCCCTCCCTCCCAGCTAAGAGGGAAGGCCTTAAGCTTTGAGTGGACTTAGACCCATCTCATGGAACCACAATAGTTACTCTCCTTCCAAATTCTGTAACAATGAAGCAGGGGTCCTACAGACAACAGCCTCCTGGACTACACAATCCTGATTCATCTCCAGATCAGATCCATCCTGTGCACTGAATGAGGCAGGGATCTTGGGGAAAAAAAATATCAGATCATGTAGTTAATGACTGTCATAATGCATACGCACAAGGGGACTGAATTCAGGTTGAGTGAAGAAGGTTTCCTAATTTACAGCCTTCCTTTTGACTGCTTGACTTTGCAACCTTTGTAATGTTATTTTAATGCAGTGCTTTCTGTGTAATTCGTATTTATGCTGCTGGGTGATTGGTGTGGTGAGTCTAATTATTCTCAGAGACCTCAGCATCTGTGTTTTTTTTTAAAGTGTTAAATGTAAAGAGAGGACGACAACAATTATTAGTAAGTAGCAAAAGTAATTGATTCCCCCTTCCTCATACTGTCCAAAATATTCTGAGAGAGAGGACAACGGCGTATGTCTGAAGCAAAAGGAGCTGCTGTTGGTGACACCTCAGGTATTACATTGCAAGGTGAGGTTTCACATGCAGAGCAGGTGCTGATAAATACCCACTATTCCTATTGCCTGTACTCTGGAATAGGCCTGGGGAAGATTCTGGACTAGCCTAACAACATCAGTCCCAGTGACACATCCTTAACACCAGCCCAGCCACAGGATAATGCTGCTCTGTTTGTTTTTCAAGTCTCTCCGCTATGTCACAGGTAATTTCATTAGAAACTGTTTCCCCCAGTAACAAGCTGATGTGAAAGTGCAGCAACAGTGATGCCATCAGCAAGTGCTTACTCATTGCGGGTGAGGTAAAGTTGCTATCAGTGGTGACACCATTCCCTTTCCCTGAAGGCAGATCTCTTCTTTATCCTCTCACTCATGTTTTCCTGGCAGGCTCCCCATTTCTGGGATATGCTAATCTCCCAAATGGCATCAGACAAGACTATCAACTGAAGCAGGAATGCCTCCTCTGCAGTATTCAGTTTGCTGAGCATGGTGCACGATTTACAGATGAAACCCAACAAAGCACGCTGGAGAGGATTTTTACTGTATCTGGACTCTCTTCTTGCTTCCCAACCACTCACCCTGCCTTGTCCTTTACCTCTCCCACACTCTGTCAGCGTCATTCAGGGCTCTGTCTTGGGCCCCACTTCTCTTTTCACTTCACCACTGCACAGCCTCATCTACTCATGTGACTTCTGTCACCAGCTCTGGGCCTTGCCTTGTGAGGTGACAAGCCCCACTTCAGATGCACTGAGATACAGTAATTCCCAGAGAATCAGGGTTCCTGTGCTGCCAGGAGCTCTCTAGTCCATTTTTTGTTTTGTGGGTTTTTACAAAGAAGCAGGAGGTAGCCCAGAAGACAGCAAAACAACCCCCGGAAGGACTCCAGACTGAAGGCTAGTGTTTGGTCCCTCACTCTCAGAGCAGCACCAAGCTTTGCATAGTCCTTTTGCTCACTATACCTTTGGGAGTAAAGGGACAATGCATCCATCCCAGTACTCTGCAGTGAGTAGTGACCCCTTCTGGCTGGTACAAGGCACTGAAAATTGCATCAGGATTGCCTCACTGGGAGGGAGGGTCTTGGATAGTAGATGAGGTGAAGTAAAAAAAAAAAAAAAAAAAAAAAAGGAGGAAATGCAGGATGGCTGGAGGAATGAAGATTAACCCCACCAACCCTGAAGAGAAGCTAGGGAACCAGCCACTCCATGGGGACTGCTGAGGTCTTATCTTACCCTTACCATTGGTTGATGTTGAAATGCTTTAACAAAGGAAGTATCTATCACAGATGAGAAAAGCAGAGAGATGAACTGACTCTCCCAAGGTGTGTGGCAGAGTCTCCTGCTTCCTAGCCCAGCACCATATGCACTGGACCATGATGCCTACAATATGTTAGGTAAAGTAAGGAAAAAAAACTAGCTATTTGTTTTTCATTGTATGTTTCAGTGTTGCCAACTCACAGTTTTGTTGTGAGTCTGAGTTATTTGGTGTCTTTCTTAAAGTCCCAGCTCCTAGGGCATGTGAGTTTGTGAGAATCTTGGCTTTTATAAAAAAGTAAGTTTCCAGCCTCATGGTTGTGGGGTGGGGAGAGAGATTGAAAACATGCCCCCTAAAGCAAATAGCCAAAACCCCCTCAATAATTATTATTGTTTTTAACATCTCATGATTTTTAAGCCAATCTCATGATCTGTTGAGGCCTGACTCAGGCTTCCCAAATGCGTGGGGTTTGGAACGCTGATCTCTGCAGCTTCCAGGCTATTCCCTGAAACGTGGAAATCCCCCTTGCACAAACAATGCCATTGTTAGTCTTGACAAATCTCCACAAGCACAAAAACATGTTTGTTTTCATAAATAACCCACTGGGGGAGTTTCCTTGCTGATGTAGGTTTTGAGGGTTTTTTTGCCCTCTAGAAGTTATTTTGCCAGCTTCCAAAAATCTTTATAAACCTAAAATTACTGAGATTGAGAGTGTTATGTGATCAGCTTCTAACACAGCAACAAGACTCAGATTCACAGAATGATAGAAATTGGAGATGAAAAAACAACTAAGCTAGATCAAATTGATCCCTCTGGCTGGGTAGAATCAAGTAGCTTTGGATAAACCCACCGTCTCTTTGGATGGTAGCTGTTCCTTTAATAGGACAGTGCTGTTAACATTTGATCCTGGACAGTGCAGTTGCAGAGAGTTGGCCACAGAACGGCAAAGTAAAATGAGATGGATGGGGCAAATTGATTCTGCATTAATGAGACACTGCTGTGTGGGTGTTGGATTACTCCTGTCTAGGACCAGGAATGAGGCTTAGGAGAGAGCAGGTAGATAAGTGCCTCATTTAGCAAGCATACCTGAACCCATGTCTCTGCCAGACATGCCTTCGGTCACTGCTATTGGCTGAACTTTATAGAGTGCTATTTCACCACAGGAACGTTGCATCATGGTTTAGGCTGGGCAGTGGAAGTGTATGTATAAGAGGGCACAATGCAAGTAATTATGCAGATTGTAATTTGGGCAGGTCCCCAGGATTAATATCCTATCCTTGCAAAAAGTGCCACGGAATCTTTGGTGACACATAGGGGGTTGTGTGGTGGGGTTACGACTCATCTGGGGACACAATGCCCTTTAATATTGGGTTGGAGTATTGGTTTAGTACTAATGCAGTGGGAAAAGCATCACCTATTGAATCTAACAGCACCCTGTGTTTCCCTAGCAGTTTTCCATCCCGCCACTAATGCGGCTCTACCCTGAGTCCCTTAGTCAGATCTCAGACCCAGATGGTATGGCAGTGTGCCATTTAAAGATGGGAAGTTCTGATGTGGTTGATTGGTAGTTTTCTGTGCCAAACAGGACAAGGCACTTGGACACCAGACTGATGGAAATGGTATTTTTAACCTAGACACAGAGAATATACACCAAGATGACAATTTGAGGAAGCCCAATAGTCCAGCAGCCAAGTAATTTTCCCCTGTACAGGAGATCTAAATACAGGTCCTGACCTCCTGGAACACTGGAGGCCGGGAGTACTGAAGAAGCATCCCCTTTCTCTGGGAAAACTAAGAGCACAGGTAGAGTTTCCAAGCTCATCCTCCGCTGAGGTAGCAAAGACCACATCCTAGAATATCAGGGTTGGAAGGGACCTCAGGTGGTCATCTAGTTCAACCTCCTGCTCAAATCAGGACCAATCCCAACTAAATCATCCCAGCCAGGGCTTTGTCAAGCCTGACCTTAAAAATCTCTAAGGAAGGAGATTCCACCACCTCCCTAGGTAACCCATTCCAGTGCTTCACCACCCTCCTAGTGAAAAAGTTTTTCCTAATATCCAACCTAAACCACCTCACTGCAACTTGAGGCCATTACTCCTTGTTCTGTCATCTGGTACCACTGAGAACAGTCTAGATCCATCCTCTTTGGAACCCCCTTTCAGGTAGTTGAAAGCAGCTATCAAATCCCCCCTCATTCTTCTCTTCTGCAGACTAAACAATCCCAGTTCCCTCAGCCTCTCCTCATAAGTCATGTGCTCCAGCCCCCTAATCAT
>NC_133769.1:6200207-6256999 GCF_003597395.2 Chelonoidis abingdonii
TTATTATTCAGAGTTCTGTAATAATATGCCTAGTATGGAATCTGTTTGCCAAAAAAACATTTCCTGAATCATTTTTGTTGTCTGTGTTGATACAGACTGAAATAAGTTACCAACATAATTGTAACTGGTGTGATTATATTGGGTTATTTTGTCAAATAAAATATACAGAATTTTAAAATCTTGTGCACAGAATTTTTGGGTTCTATGGTACAGAATTTCCTCAGGAGTGAAACAAGGAAAGCCCTCAGCCAGGCTCAGAGCTGCTCCCAGCGCTTCACATTGACTAAGCAGACATCCTTAGCTTCAGAGGAGCAGCCCTGGAATCTTGGTGTGCAGATGACAGTGACTCTTAGACGTCAAGCTGAGCTCCATCATGGAGGAAGGGTGGTCCAGGGGTGAGGGTGCTAGCCTGGGATACAGGACGCTGGGGTTTAAGTCCCTGCTCTGCCATGGACTTCCAATGTGACCCTGAGCAATTCATTGAGGGGAAAGATTAAAAAAGCACAGAAGTGGCTTAGGATCCTAAATCCCTTTTTCATATGGGACTGATTTAGGAGTATAAGTCCTGGCTACAATCACTCCTGCCTTGTTGCGCACCTTGCCGTGACTCTAGGTTACCCAGTGTTGATCTCTGGCTCTGCTTTGTGATTTGAGCTCTCGTGCCTGGCTTCTGACTCTGGTTCTTATCTTAGGTTCCAATTTCTAACTTCAGCTCTGGAACCTGGACTCTGACTCCAGCACTCACCCTGGGCTCCAATTCCTGACTTCTGCTCCAACCACTAGGGAGGAGCACCTATATCGTGATCACTGACAGCCTGGTTGGCATGAGCCACATACTGTGATGAAATGTAAGGAAGCAAAGGTACAAACCCAATAGCCCATTACTAAGGCTAAGATTCTGTCACGGATAACCCTTCACTGCCCCTTGTTTTTTTAATCTGATATAATATATTGAGATGGCTTTTGAGGGTCAGAAGTGTTAAAGTTCATGTTGCCAACCTAACACTCCGAGTGCTGGTCTCTTGAGAAACCATTGCTGCATCACAAGACAAAAAAATCATCACAATATCTTACAGCAGAAATGGACCACATCTCAACAGAGAGAGAGGAGAGCTTCATGTGCTCTCTCCCTCCCACTCTTGATCACTCAGACCACTTCCCCTAATGGCTAATGCGGGGAAGGGAGGACACAGGCCCACCCACTACTCTGGGCCCCAGCCCAGGGACCCTGTGAACAATAGCTTCTCGCTGCCCCTCCTCCCTTTTCCCAGTCAGTCTGTCTCAATTCCCTGGGCCATTTCCCTGCACCTTCAGCTCCTGACTCTAGCTCTTTCTCCCACCCCCTTCCCAGGGCCTCAGGCCTGGAAGTCCTAGCAGCCCTGTTCGTGGCAGCCCTCTAGGAAGCCAGTCCACTCCCTTGGACTTCCTGCAGCAGACTGCCCTGCAGTTCCCTTTTATATGGGCTGCTGGGCCCTGATTGCCTGGTCCAGCCACTTCCCTAATCAGAAGTTTCCTTGCAGCCCTCCAGGCAGGGCTGGCTCTATTGTTTTTGCCGCCCCAAGCAGCGCGCCGAATTGCTGCCGTGGGCAGCTGAAGACAGAAGCTGCCGCCGAATTGCCACCGCTGTGGAAACGCGCGTGCCGCCATAGCGGCACATGGACTGCCCTCGCCGTCCACGGTGGCAATTCAGCACGCTGCTTGGGGCCAGGGCGGGTGCAAGGATGTTTCACACCCTAGGCAAAAACTTCCATCTTGCCCTCCCCCCACCCAGCCCTGTGGCAGCTCTCTGCCCCCCTCCCTCCGCCCTGAGACATCCCCTCACAGCACTTCCCCCCCTCCATACTGAGGTGCCCCCCTGCGGCAGCTCCCCCTGGCCCAGGGAGCCATGCAGCAGCTCTTCACCCCAGCTCCCCTTTGCTCTGCCTCCTCCCCAAGCACGCCGTCACCGCTCCACTTCTCCCGCCTCCCAGGCTTGCAGCGCCAATCAGCTGTTTGGCGCCGCAAGCCTGGGAGGGAGAAAAGCGGAGCAGGACGGTGTGCTCCGGAGAGGAGCCGGAGCAGAGGTGAGCTGGGGTGGGAAGCTGTTCCCCTGCGTGCTGCACCCCCACTTACTTGCTGCAGGCTGCCCTCCCCATGCCCCCCTGTCCCAGGTCCCTCCGCCTAAATGCCGACGACAGCCAGGCCGGCCGAAGATCTGGCCACTCTGATCGCCGCCGAAGGACCCAAAATGCCGCCTCCCAAATGCTAGTGCCCTAGGCGACTGCCTAGGTCACCTAATGGGTTGCACCGGCCCTGCTTGGGGCCACAAACACACACGGACTGCCACCCCTTGCAGATTGCCGCCCCAAGCACCTGCTTGGAATGCTGGTGGCTGGAGCCGGCCCTGCCTCCAGGCTGGGTTTTAACCCTATCAGGGCCAGTGCCGGGCAGACGCCCTGCCAGAGGTGGGGTGAAACAAGTTCTACTGTGTAGCATGGTGACTGTCAAAGGTACACAAACCTTGAATATCTATAAGGACACTGGTTTGTGTGTCTTTCAGTGTTTAACACATTCCATCTTCAGAGCACTTTACACACATCCAATGAGTATTTAGAATAGTACTAGAATGCACTTGTGAGCATTATTACCACCACTTTATAGCTGGGGAAACAGACACAGAGGTTAGTAACTTGCCCAAAGCAATAAAAGGAGCTGGTATGAGAGAAAGGATTAAATCATAGAGCTTTCAGGCTCCCAATCCTGTACTTACACCAGTAGTTCACACCTTCCTCCTTTCTTTTCAATATTTCCTTGTTTTAACTGCTCTTACTTTACACCATTTTACTTTACACCACTTGCTGTACTGTAAAATTGGAAAACACCTGTTTATAGCTCCTTGTTTTTTCGTCTTATACTGCATTGCACAGCACATCTTTAAAAACAAACAAACAAATAAATAACCCCCTCTCAAAGCATTTAAATAAAAGGAACAGCAAAATGTACTTTTAAAACCAGACTGAACAAAGCCCTGGAGAAGATCCTGTGGTGAACAATCTTCCACTGTCTGAGAGATGGGCTAGAAATAACCTAAAAATAGAGTTAAGTGAATAATTCATGAGAAATAACTTATTTAACAAATTTAGCTTCTAGTGCTGGTGAAATATAAAGAACAAATTTCTTCCAGTGTGTTCACTGTTCAATTAAATGTTTTGCAATGTTGTTTTTATTCTAAATGTTTTACTGTAAAAATTAAAAAAAAAATTCTATGAACCAATCACCAAGACCTTTCTGCCTCTGATACACCGTATGTGGGTGGCTTAGTTGTAATTGATCAGATAGAGTCACATGCTGCTGTTTGTTTCCTGATTGGATAAGCATATAAACACTTTCAGCCCAAATGCAAATCCCATTTTTGTGAATATTCATACTCATAGGGTTGAAATTCACTTTTCACAAATGTTTGTGCTAGTAAACCTTGACTTGAAGTAGTAAAACTCTTAACAAGTTAGAAACAGGCCCAAATACCATTGTAGCAAATTTGATTAAATAGGGGAATGAATGCATATAGAAAGACGTTGCTGCTATTTGCCCAGCTCTTTCCAACAGGCCTTCTCCAGCTCTAGCTTCTGTGATCCATATGGCTCACTGCATACTTGATTTAACAGAGAGTCCTAAAAAGTCCTGTTCAGACCAAGAAGCATCCCCAAATAGCCCCTAGAGTGCTGCTGTTTGCTGCTTTGTCAGAGATACTGACTGTCACAGCCCCTGACCTCTCTATGAGAACTAGAGATGGGCAAAACTGGGGGACTGTTTTTGTTTAGCAACTCCAGGCTACTTCCACAAAGGGACTTAGGCACCTGTCACAGGAGCTTCTACTCACCACTAGGTGATGCCTCCTCCTCACTGCTCTGGGGATTAATTCTTTCAGCCCAGTGCCCACTTCTTAAAGTGTCTCAGTCTGTGGCCTCTTTCTACAGGCCCCTCCTGCTCCTGTTCACCTGAGCTTCCTCTGTAATTAATCTTTACTGGGCCCTGGCTCTGCCTCCAGGTGCAGCCTATACAGTTAATTGGCCCACCTGGCCTCCTTAACCCCTTCGGGCCTTGTGCGCCATGGACACCTCATCATATACCATCCCCCTCAAGCCTGAATTCTCGGGGCTAGTGATGCCTCCAGTCCCGTGTTTGCCTGAGTTCGGCCTGCAGGTCAACCCTTTTGTGTTCCAGGCCCTCCTCCCCCATGAGGATCAGTCTGCCTTTCTCCTCCATGGTGACCCAGTACGCTCTTTGCTGCAGTTGTAGGTCCCCTGCAGCTTCTTGCAAGGCCTACTCAGCCACTACTGCAGCACCTTTACTGGCTCCAGGACTCCCTCAGCCCCCTTTCCCCAGAGTCTGAGCTCCACCTGTAGCCCACTTCAGTGTTAGTTCCTTCATCTGTCTGGGCCTTCTCCCTCCCAGTCATTTTATCTTCTAACTCCTTACTACCCAGGACTGGGTGTAGGTACTCACCACCTGTAAGGTCCATAGTCATCACTACCATTTCTACCATGCTGGTCTCTGCCATACTTCAGTCTCCTGTCCTGGGGTCCATGCCATTCCCTTTGCTACACCATGATTCTTAAGAGGGAAGTGCCTTTTTACATCTGGCCTCTTGGCACCCAGAACAAACCCTCTTCCTTGTCTTGCTAGTAAGCCATATTTCAGCCTCCTCCCGCCTAGCCCCCTCCCCTGGGCTAGCCTTCTCCTCACAGTTCATATAAGGGGATCCCCTCCTTACCTGCCCTTGTCAACCAGAGGCAAAACATGCCCCTCCCTTTCCTGTTCTCTCAACAGGTTGGACTCTTTGGGGCTCTTATTTTCCTGCCTCCCAAGTAAGGCTTCTCAGCTCCACACAGGTAGGGGCTCTCCCTTTTTAGGTGTCCTCTCTGCCCACAGGGAGGCTGACCAGACAGCAAATGTGAAAAATCAAGATGGGGGTGGGGGCATAATAGGAGCCTATATAAGAAAAAATCTCAACTATCAGGACTGTCCCTATAAAATCAGGGCATCTGGTCACCCTACCTGCAGGCTTAATACTCCTTTGGCTGGGCTTCTGGCCTCCTGGGCCCGATATCTCCTTCCCAGTCTCGATCTGTGCAGCTTCTGCTACTTCCCTTTTGCAGAAACCCATATAAATACCACACTGGTCACCCAGCTGCATCAAATATTTTTGCAGCTCTATCCCTGCTTCCTACTTTCTTTGCTGGCTCTCCAGTATCAGCCTTAGTAGGACTTGGACGCCTTCCAGTTGTTTGTCAGCCCCTCCCTCTGTGGGGCTAGCAACTCCAGGGTCCAGCCCGGGAGGACATAATTGCCCTCTTGGGGGTGGGGGGAAAGGCTTCCACCTACTGCAGCCCCACTGCTCTTTCCTTTTTTCCCTGCTATGGCCTTTCATCCTCCCCTTGTATTGAGGAAACTGCCTGCCCACATTTTCCACCAGTTTGTCATGGGGCCTCTACTCATCCCTATGTGGAACCTTCAGCTGGCTGCTCTGGGGATTACCTTTTTCAACCCAATGCTCTGTTCTTGCAGTTACTCAGCCCACTGTCTCACTCTCAGTCTGCAGCCCCCTTCTGCTCTCAGCTACTGGGCTTTATACCGGCCCCTCCTGTTGCTGTCCAGCTGCGCTTCCTCTTTAATTAATCCTTTTTGTGCCCTGGCACCTCCTTCTGGTGCAGCTGATGCAATTAATTGGCCCACCTGACCACTTCAACCCCTTTGGGCCTTGTGTGGGATGGACATCTCATCATAGCACCTAGCTGCCGAAGTTCAGCACTTAGATGTCACTAAGATCCTCAAAACCCCTGCTAAAATCCTGGAGGTGCCTAAAGTCTCTAGTCCACTGCTGGGGATGTGCAAAGTGCCTGAGGCCTGACCCTGCCTAGCAGCTCGGTGCCAAAGCCCCAGCAGGATTCACAAACAAAGCATTCCCTTGCCCATCTCGCCTGTGGGGCCCAACCCAAAGGCATTTCAGAGCACACTTAACCTACAAATAAAGAAAACCAGGCAGGGGAGGCAACGAATAGCATCATCAGGGCACTCTCCTGGGAAGCGTGGGAGACTGAGATTTGAATTCCTGCTAGGGCTGATTTGGAGCAGGGATTAAACAGACCTCTCCCACATCACAGGTGAAGGACCTAACCACTGGGATATCTGGTATCCTCGGGTGGAGCACTCCCAATCTCTCCTTTTGATGCTGTTCCACTTTGTATATTCCTTGGAGCAACAACTGGAACACGGGTGTCCAGGGATGTGCCCTAATCCCCAGGCTATAAGGCCATTCTCACACACTCTCTGGCCCAGTTAATGAATTTTTCACAAGAAAAGACTGAACTGTCTTAGGCACCTACCTCCCTGAGGGGTGGGGTTTAAGGCCTGCCTCTCTCCTCAGCATTGGATCATTCCCATTGGCTCATCTAGGCAGCTCCATATTGCTCAGTGTGCTGGCTCCTGTGAATCCCATTCTTAGGTGCCTTGTATAGGGAGCCTGGGTGCCTAACTCAGAGCTGTGGATTCCAGTGGGTGACAGGACACCTAAACGTTAAGTTTGTAATACCTGCATCCCTTTGTCCATCTAGTTTTCCCAGACCAGAGTTCAGGTCCGAGTCCCTCTTCAAGTGAAACCTGAGTGCATTTGGATTAGACATGAATGGAAAGCAAAATCTCAGCTCGTATCTGTATAACAAACTAAAATCTCTCCCCTTGACGTTCCTGAAACAGAGGGCATGAAATTCAGATCCTGATGCTCAGATCTGGCTGATCACAAAGATAGGTTTGAACTGTGTGGCATGTTTGTGATTTAGATAAAGGTGTTGACTTGGGTTGGGCCCATCTCACGTTTGCATACACAATGCTGAATTCAGCTTGTCTCTAAGTAGGAGTGAATAACTCAGGCAAAGCTGCAGCAGCAGCAGCCAGGTCATAATAAAAAAGAAGATGTCACAAGTATACATCAGTCTGCTGCAACTTGTGTAGGGCTCTTTGCACAGTCTCTTCCCTGCAGAACAACCAAAAGCAAATCAACAAGGGCCTGCTCCAAGGGCCTGCACGGGTGAGGCCGCATCTGGAGTATTGCGTCCAGTTCTGGGCCCCCCACTACAGAAAGGATGTGGACAGATTGGAGAGAGTCCAACGGAGGGCAACGGAAATGATTAGGGGGCTGGGGAACATGATTTAAGAGGAGAGGCTGAAGGAACTGGGATTGTTTAGTCAGCAGAAGAGAAGAGTGAGGAGGGATTTGATAGCAGTCTTCAACTACCTGAAGGGGGTTCTAAAGAGGATGGAATTCGGCTGTTCTCTGTGGTGGCACTGGACTTGGACTCAGGAGACCTAGGTTCTGTTCCCAACTCTGACAATTCACAGCCCCTCTTTGTGCCTCGGTTTCCTCATCTGTAAAATGGGGATAATGATACCAAGCACTTTGAGATCTACTAATGAAAAACATTATTATATAAGCACTAGGTATTTATTATTATTATTAACCTCCTTGGGGACTGTCACCTTGTTGTGGTGAAGGGGCTTGCGTGTTCCAATGATCCTCAGAACTAATTTGTCTGAAGCTTCATGTTCCTGGTAGGGTCTCCCAACTCGAACAGGTCTGAGGGGAGATCCCAGACAAAGCATGGTCCAATCCCCCAAGTCCTGAATGGCAGATCAGGCAGAAGAGGGTCCTCATGTGGAAGTGGATGAAGTCTGCAGCAAGTGGAGATCCCCAGTTGTCTCGGACCATCCCCGCCACTGGGCCCCAGACCTCTAACTTGTCACGATCATATAGTCGCTGTAGGTGCACCAGTTTCCCCACATTAAAAGAAATCACGTGAAGATTTCTACCACAGGAAATAACATCTTTCTGCAGGCAGATTTGCTGTTCCAGGATCGGACTCCTGAGTCATCTCAGGACCCATATGTAAATCCATGGTACAAATCATCCTTGCATCCAGGGATCACCCATCAATCATTATTATTAAATTAGATTTCCATGATTCCCTAGTGGATTGACTTCCCTGGGGGAAAAGGATTGCACCCCAAACAGGCCCAAAGAAAGCCCCATCTCTCTTGTTACCAGTGGTTACCCACTCACCAAAAATATCCTCCCAGTCTCTGACCATACTAGATTAAGGAGCCCTATTGTAAGGGACCAAACTGTGTCTTTGCTCATCTGGGCCCATTTTGCTTAAGAATCTGACTGATGTATCATCAGTGCAGTAGCTTATTCCAGCTGGAAGGGCTTTGAAGATCTAATTTCATTTTCACTCTCTGGGAAGTTTGTTTTCTATGGATTTTTCCTCTGGTTGCACAGCAGAATTTCCCACCTGGATCTAGTCACTCATTTGTTCAGGTTCTCACACACTGTCAATTTGTTGCAACATCCTAGTTGCGAACAGGGCAAGGGAATTTTTAAACTCCTGCAAAAACCTGTTTTAATGTAATTTTTTTAAACATTTCCCATCATGTTAGGAGTTCTAAAAATGCTTTTTTCTAATAAAACCTAAATCTATTAGGCAATGCTTCTTTAAACCGCCTCATACTGCTAAAGGCAGCCAAACTCCCACACTGAGATACTGCAAAAGGGAACACATCCCTGAAGGGCTGCCACTAAGGGCTTGTCTTCACTGTTGAAGTATAGACATTCAGGCTCAGTCTGGAGCCTGGGCTCTGAAATCTTGCAGGGATGGGGGAAGGGGGAATCTCAAAGCCTAGGCTCCAGCCTGAGCATCTACACTATTTTTTGCCCCACACCCTGTGCTCTGTGAGCCCAAGTCAGCTGATCTGGGCTCTGAGACTCAGTGCTGCAGGTTTTTATTTTGTAGCTCTACCCTTAGGGTCTTACTCCACTCCCATCCACACAGAAAAACCTCTCACCCAAGTGTGAGAAGCTGAATGAGCTGGCTTGTCCTGGGGTATAGACTAAAGCCTGAGGACTGCTCACACTTGGGCTGGAACCACCCACTTTGCAGTGTGGACATAGGCTAATCCATTTGAGTGCTAATAGTCCTCCAGTGCCTTCCCACAATTCCCCCTTTGTGCCCAAAAGGAGAGAGAAGTTATCCCACAAGTTGCCGTGCTCACACGAGTGAGTTCAGCACAGTGTGAACTCAGGTCATGTTGAGTTTGGCTTTCCAGTGTGATTGCTCACATGAGCTAGGCGAATCCGGGTGGTTAGTCCTGAGTGCTGATCATGCAAGTTAACCCTGGAGTGAAGCCAGACCCTGAGAATGGTCTGCCACCTGCCCTAGGGTTGCCAGGTGTCCAGGTTTTGACTGGAATGCCCGGTAAAAAAGGGACCCTGACGATTCTGGTCAGTAGCGCAGCAGGGGCCCGGAGCTAAGGCACGCTCCCTGCCTGTCCTAGCTCCACATGGCTCCCTGAAGCAGCTGCCAGGTTCCTGCAGCCCCTAGATGCATGAGTGGCCAGAGAAGCTCTGTATGCTGCCCCCGCCCCAAGGGCCAGCTCCGCTACTGTGTGTTTCGCTGTTGTAGACAGACAGAATCATCCCAGCTGATCATCTCTGAGGCCTACAGATGGAGAGAGATTCTTTGTGTCAGCTGGGACCCAAATCATTCCTGGCTTTAGAGATCAGAGTCTGTATTGTGACAAGCACACACACAAACGAACAAGGAGCCTGTGCAGTTCCTTCATATTTAAAATTTTTATGAAATTTAATGTTAAAATTATATAATACTCAGGTTAAGAAAAGAGTGTCCCCGGGTATAGTGCTTATATTATCCAAAAATACAAAGTTTGTTTTAAAAGTCATAAGATACATATGGTACATAATCTGAAATAACCCAAATTTAGGTGACTAAATTTAACAATACAGTTAAGATATTAGCATCCAAATATTCAGGGACATCACTCATGAAAAGTTATACAAGGAGTTGGTTATGGAAAGCAAATATAGCAATGAGTGTAGATTGTCCCTCAGTAATTGAGCATGTAGGATAGGTTGTCCGTCAGTAAATACACTCCATCAAAGAAGTAGTCCAGTTACTTTTCTGATTTCATTTCTCAGTGGCTCTTCAGCTCATCTCTCCTGGTATTGACAGTGTCCGGTGATATGTTCTAGATAGACCACCTGATGGTGTCCGACACCATGAGTTGCCACATCAGCTGAGCTTAGCGTTGACCGATTGCATATTCTCTCAACATTCCCTCATTACTGGGGTCCCATGCTCCCAGGGCTCCAACGATTAGCATTTGAGTTTGAACCTCACAGCCCCTAGGTGTCAAGGTGTCAGCCAGAGGGGTGTATTTCTCCAGCTTTCGAGATCGGGCAGTCTTGGTTTCAAAGGGAACTGTGTATTGCATTCAGGAAACAGAGTAGCTCTGCCTCCGATCTATTTGCCTTGCTGTCCTCCTCTTCTTTCCAAAACTGCTGACAATTCCCTCATATATTTTGTGACACTGAGATCTTTGTTCAGACTTCCAGTCAGTACTGCTGATAACAAGACCAAAGGCTCATGTGCTGTTGAATTGTACGATTCTGAAGAGCTGCACTGATTGTTTGACAGGGCACAGGCATATCCCCCTCTTTTTGCTCCTGGGCTCTTTACACTAACTGCACCAAAAAGCTACATCCTCCCAGAGATATGAATCTGTGGCTGTCTGCAGCTCTTTGCGAGTAGTCATCTCTCTTCTTTGAAATATGCCTGACGGCTATTGTTTTGCAGAAATACAGGTCCTCATCTCTGTTGGCTTGGTAGAAGCATTACAGGTGGCTTAGTCATCCCCATGTGTCCTTTCTCTGATCCCTTTACCTTCCTTTGGGCTTCTTATTTTCACACTATTGCCATGTATGTGAACTGATTTTTTTTTTAAGTGAATTGAGAAAAAAAAAAAAAGCCCCCAAAATATAAAACAAAAATAATCCCCACCAGCCTGAATAGTTGATAGCTGTAGAATGTATTTAAAAAATTCCTTCATGGAAAGTCCCTAGCACAGCATGGAGATTTCCTGGCATATTAGAGCCTCATCTGTTTTTCAAGGCTGCAAGCAAAGAATGGAAATTTACAATTACTGCATCAAAGGCTGCTGCTCTTCTGACAGTCTACTTAGCTGGGGTCGTCTGCTCCTGTAGAACATCAAACAGTGCAAGGTAGTAACAGGGAGGATTTGATCAGCTACACCATTTCCTGTACAAAACACAAGTGTTTCCTTTCCTGCTTGGGGAAGGGGACAGAATCTAACGGCCAGAGCAGAAGACTGGAACTCAGGACTCCTAGGTCATGATTCTCCTTTGTGTGCAAGCTAGGGTGACCAGATGTCCTGATTTTATCGAGACTGTCCCAATATTTACTTGTTTGTCCTGTGTCCTGACCAACGTTCAGTCGTGATGCAAATTGTCCTGATATTTTGCCCTCCAGCGCACAGGCAAAGGGGGCTCGCACCCCTCGCCCCAACTCCACCCCAGCCCTGCCCCTCCCTCCCCAAATCCCTGCCCTGGCCCCGCCTCTTCCCCAAGCACTCCGCATTCCTCCTCCTTACCCCTCCCTCCCAGGCTTGCACTAATCAGCTGTATGGCAGCGCAAGCACTGGAGGGAGCGGCGAGAAGCAGGACGCGGCAGCCAGCTCAGGGGAGGGGGGGGGGGGGGGGGGGGGGCAGGGCGTGAAGCTGCCGGTGGGTGCTCAGCCCCCACCAATTTTTCCTATGCTCCGGCGGCTCTTGTCACATTCCGATATTTCAGGTCTCTCTTCTGGTCACCCTAGCAGAACTCAGATGGAGTGGAGAATGGGGACTGCAGGGTGCCATGGATGGTCTAGAAGATAATACTTAATCCTGCCTCAGTGCAGGGGACTGGACTAAATCCCATCTTACATTTCTGTGATTCCCGGATCTGGAGCTATACAGCCCTGGGACAAGTTGCATGGGGCCCAGGGACTTTAGACTAATTGAGGATTGGGCATAGCAAAATTCCACTCCACTAAACAACTTTTCTGTCCCTGACATGTTCCCCCTCCTCCCCTTACACTAGGCTGTGTGTGGTAGTGGTGGTGGGATGTGGCACAGGAGGGGATTATGCCACTTTTTCCACCTGGATACTAGTGGAGAGTTCCCTTTTAAAGGGGGAATTCTTTGCTAGCCATCTCCAGCCACTTTAAGGTTACTTTGTGCCACTTAACACAAAGTAGTCTTAACAGACTGCAGAATCCTGCCTCTACTTCTAATTCCCAGCTCTGTACCACTGATTTTCTGCATGATGCTGCACAAATCACATAAATTCTGTGTGCTTCAGTTTCCCCATCTGGTAAAGGTGGATGGATGATAGCTCCTACCAGGCCATGTGCTGTGGGGCTTAATAAAGTCATGCCTGGAAAGAGGTTCTGAGATGGAAGGCGCAGTATAAAAGTGCAAAGTAATATTGTTGTTGCAAGGGTAAGTTTCTTTGACAAGTCTTGATGCTGCATTGTGAGAAACATACACAATGATGCAGTTAATAGTAGCTAGCACATCTGCCTTGATGTAGGCAGGGGGATTTAAATAGCTACAATCTGAACACACATGAATCTTGGAAAAGCTAAGATTTGGATTTGGATCTGATGTTTGCTGACTGGGTCTTTATCCTTATTCATAAATCTAAATCTGTGGTATTTTCATAGGGTGACCAGATGTCCCGATTTTATAGGGACAGTCCTGATTTTGGGGGCTTTTTCTTATATAGGCACCTATTCTCCCCCCCCATGTGCGCGCACGCACACGCACGCACACACACCCCGTCCTGATTTTTTACACTTGCTATCTGGTCACCCTTTATTTTCAGAGGACCTCTTATGGTAATATCTATTCTGCATTCTGGTATCTACATAGTATCTATTGTGGGTTCTGATCCATTACAGAAATAATGTTAGCCATTACATTTGGATCTGGAACCAGATCAGAATGTCACCAGACCCTGCCAAAACAACAAATGCAAAATCTTCCGACATATCTCCACTGCTACGATGATCAATACCACCCCCCAACACACCTTTCAACAGCTATGGTTCCTACACCCACGTATCACAACATGTGGTGTACCTAATCCAGTGCATCAAATGCCCCAACAACAACTACATGGATGAAACCAATCATTACGCTTGTGAATGAACTCACACAGGGAAATTATCTGTGCACCAACATTTTCACAAAGTGATCACTCCATAACTGACCTCTCAGTCCTCATCCTCAAAGGAAACCCAAACAACATCTGCAAATACGAGCGTAGGCACTTAAATTCAGAACTCTGCTAGACACTAAAAAACCATGGACTCAACAAAGACACTGCTTTTATGGCTCCTTACAACAATTTATAATACATCCTATTACCTGATAACCTTTAATTGCCCACTTCATTTTAAGTGGTCTCCTATAGCTTATGTGAACCCTGTTTGCTTAACAATCTAACCCTCAACTGTCTGCTTCATTTTAAGTGGGCTCTGACAGCATGTGCGAACCCCTTATGCTTGACAATCTGTCCCAACTTGCATTTAGCTCAGATGCTCTGGTTACCTTCTCCAGAGCTGCAGAAGAGCTCTATGAAGCTTTCAAGCTTGTTCCTTCCACCAACAGAAGTTGGTCCAATAAAAATTATATATATTACCTCACCTATCGTATCTCTCTTATAGCCTGGGACCAACACGGCTACAGCAACAGTGCTAACAATCTCTAACAATAACACTATGTATTTCCATATCCTCTTTCATCCAAGAATCTCAAAACGTTTTACAAAGAGGAGTCAGTGTCACCAGTCTCGTTTTAGAAAGGGGAAAATTAAAGCCAACCAAGGTAATGTGACTTGCCCCAAACTCAGAGAGTAAATTGGTGGTAGAGGAGGGATTAGAACCAAGGTCTTCTGGCAATTTGCTCATACTACTCACAACGCTGCCTTGCTTCCACAGCAAGTTTGTTTATGAATCCCCTCTTCCTGCTAGCTTGAGCTGTGAGTTTTCAGACTGAACTGGGCAATCAGTTATTCCTCCCTTAAGCCAAGTGTGCTGTGTTTGCTTCTGAAACCAGCTCAAGTGCTTTAGGCTCCTTTTTTGACTTTGTAGTCCTGGGTGATGCTTCTCTGACAGCAACCCGACTCACAGCTCCACATGACTCACTCCATCTGTATCACTGACACACAGTTCACGCTTATTCAGTGAGTCTTGCTCATTTGCAAGATCAGGGTTCAGATGTTTTCCTTGCAGCAGCTTGGGCTGTTAGGGTCCAACAGGCCGACGTTATTTCCCTGAATCTTGTTGTATTTCCTTGGCAGCTGCTGCTGTAGAAAGCTCAATGACGACAGCTGTTCTGAAAGTACTTGGCAACATGTCGGTTTGCTGCAGTCAGGATCAAGGACACCGGCTGCACCAGCAGCGAACTTG
Source organism: Chelonoidis abingdonii (assembly GCF_003597395.2). Taxonomy (NCBI): domain Eukaryota; kingdom Metazoa; phylum Chordata; order Testudines; family Testudinidae; genus Chelonoidis; species Chelonoidis abingdonii. Next base: position 6,214,569 of record NC_133769.1, read on the forward strand.
TGGGTTTGCAGCCTTCATTTTCCCTGCGATGTTCTTGGATTCTTTTTGGTGTGTGGGCAGTTTGGCCCTATTCTTACTGATAGTCAAATGGTTCCTTGTGAGCGTTCCGGCACAGCGGGAACAGTTATGTCATCTCCAGTTTGATCACAGGCTGATAACGAAGGACATTCTTCAAAATGACTTGCCTCAGAAGGCATCTTCCTTGCTGGGAGTCTCCGTGCCCTGAATTCTAAAGGAAATGAATAATTGAGAAGGACAATGTGGCAATAACAAGCCAGCCTTGTGCGCTGTATGAGATGTCATAAACTAAGTGAGATTGAGTCTACTTTGAACTTGGATGGGAGACCTACAAAGGAGAACCCAGATACTTCAAGACGAAGTGTCTATGAATCAGCAGGTGATACTCATCTCTCTTTGGCAGAAATGAACTACTGTCTTGCTTTGTGGGGGGCACTAGTGGCAGGAAGGCCATGTGATTGCAGAGGGGAATTAGAAGATGTAGGGCCCTATTTCCTGCCTTGGGAGCTGTGCTGGGTAACCATGGGCAAGTCGCTTCTTCTCTCTGTGTCTCGGATTTCTTTTTTGTAAAATTGGGTATAATAATTTTACACCTTTGTAAACTGTTTTGAGATCCACACAGAAAAGCATGACTATTATTATTTGGATAAGAGAATAAACTAAGATTCTGATTCCTGGCTACAAAACACCAGGGGTCTTTCCTGACCTTGCTATTTTTGGTTTGATCTGATGGCTGATCACTCTCTTTTGTGCCACAAATGTGCCTTGGGTATATTGCCAAGTCAATTCAATTCTTCAGCAATTTAAATGTCACAGAAATAGAGGCCATAGAATGATACTTCCTTTGTCTAATTGTCTATGCAGATCGTAAGCTCTTCAGGACAGGGAGTGGCTTACTACGGCTGTGTAAAGCACCGAGCACAGCGAGGCCCTGATCTTTTTGTGGAGCTTTATTCACTACTGTAGTACAAAATCACTGGTAACAATAAATCAGGGGTAGGCAACCTATGGCACTCGTGCCGAAGGCAGCACGTGAGTTGATTTTCAGCGGCACTCACACTGCCCAGGTCCTGGCCACCGCTCAGGGGAGCTCTGCATTTTAATTTAATTTTTAAAAGAAGCTTCTTAAACATTTTAAAAACTTTCTCTCCTTTACATACATACAATAGTTTAGTTATATATTATAGATTTAGAGAAAGAGACCTTCTAAAAACCTTAAAATATATTACTGGCATGCGAAACCTTAAATTAGAGTGAATAAATGAAGACTCGGCACAGCACTTCTGAAAGGTTGCTGAACCCTGCAATAAATAATGAAAAGACCAGTTGGATCATTCAATCTGGCCCCTTACATTTTGAAGTCCTGTGCTTATTTCATTCCTACTATATGTCTTATCTATCTTGTTCTTGTATCATATCAAACATTTCAGCCAAACCTTGTACTTCCCAGTGCTACTTAGAGTTTACTGGGAGGCACTATAATATTCTCCTGGCTATCCTGCAATGCAATCAGTTACACTTTTTGGATTAAGCAATAGGAGTGGCACATGAAATGGCAAAGATTGCTCCTATAATGCTAGTAATTTATTGTGCGGGAACTTTTAATATGAGGTCCAAGAGATGATGCAATGTGATGCTGCTTATAATTTCATTATATCATGTAGACAGAGGTCTGCTGGCTATAGCAGGGGCTAGAAGCCAGAAGTCCTCGGGTGAAATTCTGCCCCGGCTGAAGTCAATGGCAAATCTCCCCATTGACTGCAGTGGGGCCAGGATTTCACACCTAAAATCTATTGCTGGGACTGGTTTGCTGGGTGTCCCTAGCCAAATCCTCTCTGTGCCTAATCTATAAACAGGGTACAAAAAATACATCTGTTTCCCAGGGCTGCTCTGAAGCTAAATTCAGCAATGTTTGGAAAGCGCTCTGAAATCCTCAGCTGAAAGAGGCAATATACATTCAGAAGATTATAATCATTTTTTAATCTTCTACCTTTATGCTATACTGTAAAGGCTAATAGCAGATGAACATATTCCAAACCTATCCCACACATTCTTCCCCCAAAGAGCAACTACATGTGAGTGACACCTCAGCTGTGGTGGCAGAGTTTTGCCATGTAGAATTATCTATTTGTCTATTTTAGGGTACTACCACCCACCACCATAGTGTCTGAGCACCTTTCATGTCAAATCAATAGCAAGAGAACTCCCTCGTAGATTTCTGGGCATCTCTGGCACTTCTCCCTTTCTGAGGCTGAGAACCCCGCTTGGGGTGGGAGTTTTGGATGGAGGGGGTTTAGTGTTGAGAGTGTTGTTTTTACAATGGAAAGGCAAACGACCTGCCAATCATTCCCATGCCAGCTCACTGGACAACTCCAATGTTCTGTGCTCTTTGTATCGTATGACATTCCAAGTGTCACTATCCAGCACTTGAAGGACTAACTGAGGATTTAAGGGACAGGAGAATGGGTTCGGCAGCTGTTTTTAGTCCCTCTTAACACCCAGCTGGGCCTCAACATGGGGTAGGCTAACCCTGGGTTTAGATGCTCTGATCCTTGAGAGAGGAACAGAGGAAATACTTACACTTTCAGTATAAGAGCTAAAGCTGCGGGAATGGGTTTTCTCTGAGCTGGCTCACTAATGGGTCTTGAACCTGCCAAGGGGACTGAGTTGAGCTGCACCTGGAAAGGCTGGGCCCACTTCCAAATGGCTTCCCAGTGAATCCAAAACATGCTGGTATGTGCACCTTCTCTGCTCCCGCCCCACCCATTGAAATCAATGGATACTGCAGATGGTCAGCAGCGCCTCACAGAAACAGGTCCTATCTTAATAGCACGCTGTGCTCATATATTTCCACAAGAGCAGCAGGCAAACATCTGTAAGTTAAGGGGAAGGCCAGAAATAGCCTTTTCAAAAGGTGAATGAGGATGAACTGCTCACAGTCTGTGTGAGGCAGAGACCTCAGAAGAGAGCAAAACTAGGCTCAGAGCAAAGAATCTGCAGAAGTGGGAGAGAGGCATTTGCTCTTCAGGACCTCACACATGCCCAAGGGCACTGGTCCTCATTGTCAATGTGCTGTGGCACTAAGGAAGAGGACCAAAGGCTTGCATGGCTGGCTTTAGGATTTGTGAGGGCTACACAAAAGAAAGATCCCAGATTGCCAGAAGAGAAATCAGGGAATGAATAGAATCCTGATGCCAGGGAAGGAGACAGTCTTGGCCCATTTAGGCACTGAGTTTATATCACCTTTGGTATCCTAAACAGGCACTCTCTCCGCTTGTGTTTAAAGCTGGTTCTGTATAATCTCACCATTAAATCTGGCAATACACATGCCTCCTCTCTCAGTGCGTCAGGCAGCCTTAATTCAGAGGGAGTGATGTCTGGTGTTAGAGCAAGAGATTGTGAGCTAACATTACTGGAATCTATTCCCAGCTCTGCCACTGACTTCCTCTTTGACCTTCAGCAGGTCATGTCTCCCTTTCTATGCCTCCATTTACCAATATGTAAAACATGGATATTATCCTTATTGCGGTAGTGCCTAGATGCACATGCTAGGGGCTGTACAGACACACAACAAAGAACTGCTCCTAACAGCTTACAATCCAATTACTGTACCTACTCCATAAAGGGTGTTTCTAGACATCATCAGTTAATGCCCGCAAGGCACTTTGAATTCCTTCAGAGAGAACGTGCAAACAAAGGACAAATGGTTGTTGTTATCTCTGACTTTTGTGGGTTAAAGTCTGATTCTTCATGTTTTTTGAACTTCATTTTACTGTCTTTGGTAGGATGGACTTGAATGCTACCAGGAGTTTGTAGTTTTCAATATTATCATCAGCCAAACAAGGGACACCCAGGCTTTTAGGAGTTCAGTGTTCAAGAGTGTTAGGAGAGTCCTAAATGGATGAATTGTTACTTGCATTCAAAGAAGCAGGCATGATGTTTCCAATTATTCTTCCTTTCAGACAACAGCTAGCTGTTTTCGTTTACTGGAGCAGCAGTTGATTAGGAAAACAATATTGAATAAACTGCTGAAAAACGCTGTGTGTAAGTCAACAATTTTTTCTGACACAACCCCAGCATTACTTCATAACGATGCTGGCAAGTCAATAATAGGTACAGTAGAAATCAATTGGTCATAATGTTGCAAATGAGCCAGAGAGCACTAAAAGTCCTTTCGGCAGAAGAAATAAATCTGTTTGTTCAAATAAGTAGCATTTATGAAAGTTCCAGAAGCAAACATTACTGCAAACAGACAATGACACAGTTTGATAACCAGGGTCACTGGAAAATAAATAGACAATCTTTTCTTTCTATATTTTTTCAGCATCATAAAGGCAAAATATTAGAAACACAATCTCAGTCACAGAATCAGAAGCTAAATGCTTTTATTGCCAAATGCAGCAGGAAGGGAATATGGTTCAGTGCTCATGCAATAGCACCAGGGGAAAGCACTGTCCCTGGGTCTGCCATTGGATCCTCTCTCCCCTGGAGGAGAAAATTGTATCATGTTCATACCACATCCTCTTATAGAATTTACTCAGGAATTATGCCTTTTCTGTTGGTTTTTCTGGATCATCTTAGGAATTTCCTATAGAATTCTATAGGATATTCAACAACATAGAGCAGGATCCCCTTCACTACTAAATTTGATGGGATTTTACATTATTTTCTAAAGAAACTTATTAATTTTTCCATAGACCCCTATTTGATCCCTGTTAAATGCTAAGATTTTTCCCATAAAAGCAAATTGCATAACATTTTTGCATTTGATTCTAATTTGAAAGTGGATCTTCCACTGTCTGTTCTTTTCTAGTTCTTATACCACATCCATCAGAACATAAAAACAGGGTCAGACCAATAGTCTGGCTAGCCCCTTATGCTGTCTTCTGACAGCAGCCAGTACCAGATGCTTCTGTCAGGAAGCATGGGTCTTGAACCCTAGTACACAGTGACCTGCCGATGAGTGTGGGAATTGGAGCAGAACTCTGACAGAGGACCCCAGTACTGGGCTCTGATTGGTAGAATGCTGCAGGTCTTGATTAATTTTTAAACCTAGTAGAGAAAGAGGAAGTTATCCATGCATCGGGCTTCACTCTGCTTTGGACTGCTTCCCCTGCAAGACCTGCTCCTTCTGGTGAGCTCTTGGTAACCCAACCCAACCTGGCTGCTACTGACACCTGGTTTGTCCTCTGGCTTGTCTCGGACTCTGATCTCCTGGTAACTTGGCCCTGCCTGCCTCCAGATGTTTGCCTTCTTACCTGCTTCAGACTGACCTGTTGGTATCTGATCAAGCCTGACTCCCAACCACTAGGTCAGACCACCCACATCTTGGTCCTGACAGCTTCAGAGGGAATGAACACAACAGGGCAATTTCAAGTGATCCATCCTCTGTCTGCTCCCAGCTTCTGGCAGATGGAGGCTTAGGGACACGGGGTTGAGTCTTGGACTACCCAGGCTAAGAGCCATGGTTGGATCAAACGTCCATGAACTTATCTAGTTCTTTTTTTAACGCAGTTACATTTTTGGCCCTCACAACATCCCCGGCAATGAATTCTACAAATTGACCATGTTTTGCATGAAGTAATACTTCCTTTTTTGTGTGTTTAAACCGGCTGCCTATTAAATTTCATTGGGTGACCTCCTAGTTCTTGTGATATGTGTAGGGGTAAATAACACTTCCCCATTCATTTTCACCACACCATTCATGATTTTATAGACCTCTATCATATCTCCTCTTAGTTGTCTCTCATCTAAGATGAACAGTCACAGTCTTTCTAATCTCCTTTCATATGGAAACTGTTCCAAAGCCCTCATTTTTGTTGCCCTTCTCTGCGCCTTTTCCAGTTCTAGTATCTCTTTTGCGATGGGTGACCAAACCACTACACACTATTCGAGGTGTGGGCACACCATGGATTTATATAGTGACATTTGACATTTTCTGGTTTTATTATCTGTTTCCTAATGGTTCCTAACATTGTTTGCTTTTTTTGACTGCTGCTGCAGCACATTGAGCAGATGTTTTCAGAAAACTATTCACAATGACTCCAAGATCTTTTTCTTGAGTAGTAACAGCTAATTTTAGACCCCACCATTTTGTATGTGTAACTGGGATTTTGTATTCCAATGTGCATTACTCTGCATTGATCAACATTGAACTGCATCTGCCATTTTGTAACCAAGTTTAATGAGATCCCTTTGTAACTCCTCACGGTCAGCTTTGGACCTAATATCTTCAATAATTTTTATTGCCTACATATTTTGCCACCTCACTATTCAACCCCTTTTCCAGATCATTTCTGAATATGTTGTATAGCACAGGCCCCAGTATAGATCCTTGTGGGACCCTGCTATTTACTCCTCTCCACTGTGAAAACTGACCACTCATTACTATCCTTTGTTTCCTATCTTTTAACCAGTTATTGATCCATGCGAGGACTTTCCTTCTTATCCAGTAACTAATTAGTTTGCTTAAGAGTTTGTGGTGAGGGACCTTGTCAAAAGCTTTCTGAAAGTCCAAGTACACTATATCCACTGGGTAAGCCTTGTCCACAAGCTTGTTGACACCTTCAAAGAATTCTAATAGATTGGTGAGGCATGATTTCCCTTTACAAAAGCTGAATTGACTCTTCCCCAATATATCCTATTCATCTATGTGACTAATAATTTTGTTCTTTACTATATTTTCAACCAGTTTGCCTGGCATTGAAGTTAGGCTTACCAGCTTGTGATTGCCAGGATTGCCTCTGGAGACTTCTTTAAAAACAAAAAAAATCAGCATTCATGGTGTTCAGACCATTCATATAGTCCAGTGTAACAAGACCTTGTATAGTTGTGTTATTTATTGTTTTTGTGTTTCTAGGGAAATTCAACAATTGGAACAGGCTTTTTTAACTTCAAATAAGGTCTCAAAATGACCTAGTTTAGCAAATTATTGCACTAAGGACACTTTCCTGTGTAAAGAAACTGTTAAAATATATAACTAAATTGTTTTTTTTTTTAAAAGCAGTATGTTAAAAAAAAAAATCTGAAAAAAGAGAGACTTGCACACACATTAAAGAGGAAGCTACTAAAAACTACCCTAGAGTCAAAAGTCAGGAAACTAAAATCCTTAGATTCAGCACAGTGGCCATGTTGACAACCACAACACAGTGACAGAAGTCAAGCAGGCCTCTTACACAAAAACAGAAGCAAAAAGGCAAGAAAAATGTATAGTGAAATGGTATAATACAAGGGATTGTTTGAGCCTGGCAGGTATCATGTGGGAAATGGAAATGTAATACTAGTGAAGTCAACTGAAAGGCACATATGGCTAAATTTTCAAAAGAGATGGGTGGTCAGTGCTTGTGAAAATCAGGTCCCCATTATGGTGTTGCACTCAGACATTGAGGTACCTGAAATCACTAGTCACTTTTGAAAATGTAAAGCCATATCCTATATACAATGTAAGCTGGGCGATAGGAAATCTCAGAGGGAAATTGGAAGATCAAAGAATAAAAGATATTAGAATAAATGTCAAGAAATTCTTTTAATATGTCAGAAACTGGAGACCTGTGAGAACTGGTGGGTCCACTGCACCACCGAGGAATAAAGGGAACAATTAAAGAAAGAATTGATCTTTACTGCAACATTTTCTTTGCATCAGTCTTCGCCACAGAAGCTGGTGAAATATTTGCCCTGTGCCATCTATGAGATACTGCCAGAGATGGAAGTAATAATGGGAAAGAAATAATGGATAAATGAAAGAACAAGAAGCCACTAGGGCCAGGTACCTCAGAACGCTTGGGAGGTATGCTGACTCAGTTAAACTGCTAGTGAGAGTACAGTTTCTCATTAAAATCTGCAAATATACCAGAGGACTGGAGCAAAGTGCAGCAGGTGTAGTGTCCTGAGTAGTCATGACAACTTCATGGAACGACTTACTGCAGTAAGTACTACATCCCATAGTAGTAGTAAGGCCTGGTCTCCACTAGGATTTTACAGCCACATAGCTACATCTCTCAAGGATGCAAAAAAAATCCACATCCCTGAGAAATGTCGCTATACTGACCTAACTCCTGTGTAGACAGCGCTAGGAAGAATTCTTCTGTCAACCACTGACCTAGCAATGGCGTCTCAGGGCAGTGAATTACCTATGCCAACAGAAGAACCCCTCCCGTCGGCATAGGTAGGGTCTGCTACAGTGGCACAACTGCAACATTTTAAGTGTAGACAAGGCCTAAGTGCTTCCGGGATCAGTCTCAAGCTTTGCAGTGGTGTGGTAAGGTGTGACAAAAGGTGTATGTGAACCCGCCAAGGAGCTTTTGCTGAGTATTGTTTTGGACAGGCGTGTTTGTGTGTGGGAAGGTGCAACAGAAGAACCTAGGAAAAACAGAGAGAGAGACAGCCCAAAGGAGCAGCTGAAAGCATGGTGGATAACCATGGAAGAAACCTAAACAGGTTTGGGTCGGGGTGCAGGCTGAAAAACTGTGCTTGGTGCTATGAGCAAAAAGATCTTTCTTGCTATTTGATTCCGCCTGTGTTCAGAGACACAGAGTTTTACATATTCTCTGTGAATAAACAAAACTGCAGTCTGGAAATAGCTGACATCAATTTCTCCCCCAACGGACTACACCCAGAATTTTTGGTTACCACGTGAGCCAAGAGGGTCGAGACTGGTGTCAGCAACAGAATTCAGTTTCCAAGGAGAGAAACTGCGTGCTGGCAATGCTGTTGAACCAAGATGGAGGAAATGATGGCAGGGCCTGCAGAAATCAAAGATGGCCAAAAGGAATTGAAATAAGACTTAAAACAGGAGCTGGAGCCTTCACAAAAGAATTTAAAAAACGACCTGGAGACCAGACTTAAAAGGAACTAATGCAGCATCTGGAGGATTTCCAGAAAGGGCTGAGGGTTGACTCACAGATGGAGGTCAAATTTCTGTTGGAGCAACCATCAGAGTATCTATAGAGGTTGAGGAGCCCAGCTGCAAAGCTCCCAGGCTGGAATGGAAAGCCAGATCAAGAAAGTGACCAGCAACCTGACTGTCATAAACCAGAAGTTTTTCTATAAAATTAGTGGAGACCGGCAAGCTTTAGCCAGCTTGAACTTGCTAACACAAATGAGCTGCAGCAAGGACTTAGGGAGCTGAAAATTCAGCTCCAGAAGGAAAACAAAAGGTCACAGATCACAGTGGAAGTCAGCCATCTGGATGAGGAATAGAGCCAGCTGGAGGACTTGGGTAAGACTGGACACTTGCAATAGTTTTCTGTCCTGTTTGTAATCCCCAGAGGAGAGAGTTGGACTGACCCCATTCAAATGCAGACGAAGGAAAAAGCTTTCTGGAAGGATTATTTGAATCTATTCAACACTATAACTCAAATCAATAGCTGGGAGGAGATACAGAAATGGGGGTTGTTTGCAATGAAAGCCTATTTCCCAGTCTGGGGAAATGGGGAAACACCAAGCAGAAGGGTAAAAGTTTGGAGGTACAAGGATCAGCCCTGCAGTTTTTGTTTAGCTCTGAGCACTTGAACAACAATAATGGGACTTTGGCTACTGAGTGTGTAATAAAACTGTGATGCCTATATAGGGATAATTGACATAGGTTTAAACCTAGATCATTGGACCAGACATGCTAAGCAGGGTAGGGAATAGGGGGTCCAAAAAACTGAACCACCTAACTGGTCTCAGATGGAGACAGCAATGTGGGGCAAGGACACCCATCCGAAAACTAGTTTGAAAACTGGATTGCTGGTATTTGAGCAAGAAGTCTGGGTGTCTGAAATAATGGATGAGGTCACTGGCTTGGATTTTGTTATGGCTAACAGCTATGTAATCTTTGCCAGGAAAGGTGTCTTAAAAAATTCAGTCTATGGAAATTCCCTTGAAAGATATGGCTGAGGTGAGACACATGGTTTGTATGCAACTGGTTTGTAATGAAAGAAATGGCCCCACCCGCAGGGGAAGAAATCATTGTAAGAGCTACATGCTGTGGTAACTCTCTAGCCAGGGAAAGATGAGGAGTGGTTGAAACCTGTTTTTTGAGACCCAGAGTTTTGGGAGATTCTTAGCTGCTAAAGTTCTTGTGGATCTGAAACAAGAACTGATCCAGTTTGTTTTCTGGATGTTTCTAACAGGCAGCAAATCATAAAAAAGGGAATTGTGCTTGTGAAATGTGAACCGATGGAGCTAGTAAATACTGGTATAGAGGAAAATTACAAAGGGGAAGGAGGGGAATGTGAACTTGCAATGTTTCTATTGGACTTGTTCCAGCGCTATTCTATGCACGTAAATGGAGAACAACAGAATAATCGAAGACGCTTTCTGGTTAGGAATCAGGAGTCATTCTCCTGATCCAGCAAAGATGTATTGGTTGCACTGCACTGGTCCAGCACAAGACTGATACTGTGGGAGACAGACCCATTAAAACAGCCACCTCACTGGTTACCAGTAGCAAAAAGGAAAATAGGCACTACAGGCTATTGAGGAAATGTATAAGGAAGGTATAACTCAGCCTTCAACCAGCCCCTGAGCCTCACTCATGGTTCTGGCTAAGAAGAAGGATGGCAGCAACAGATTCTGGACTACAGAAAATTCAGTTAAGTCCTTTTAAAAGATCCTTGTCCGTTACAAGAAAGAGATGATACCCTGGGTGCTATAGAAGGTTCAGTCTGGTTTCCCATACTGGCTCTTAAAAGTGAGAATTGGCAAATGGAAGTGGATCCAAAAGACTGGGGGGAAAAACTGCTTTCACAGCAGGTCAAGGGTTGTGACAATTTAAAGTGATGGCTTCTGGCTTGTGCAATGAACCAGCCACATTTGAGAGGCTAATGGAGAAGGTATTATATGGCATGGCCCTTTCAGCCTGCCTGTTATACCCAGATGATATCCTGCTGCATGCTAAAACATTTACAGTTGGTTGGTGATAAGCTGAAGGTGGCCAGTTTGAAACTGAACCCAAAGAAACGTGAGTTGTTTCAAAAAGAGGTAATTTACCTTGAGCACACAATTAGTGGAAATTCCCTCCTCTTGAGAAAAACAAAATTGAGGCTTTACAGAGCTAGTCAACTGCCTAGACATGCAGAGTTTTATAGGGCTCTGCTCCTATTACAGAAGGTTCATTTGTGGGTTTGTCAATATTTTAAACTCACTGCAAAGGTTAGGTGAGAAAGTGAAACCATTTCAGATGTCAGCAGAGTGTGATGTCGCATTTTCAGAATTGAAAACAACTCCGGTGACTGCTTTGGTCTTGGCTGATCCATGTTTAATATTAATTGCATTGAGTATGTTGCAGATATTAATTGCATTGAGTAACAACAAGGAGGAAGGAACACCAACCAAAATAGGGAAAGAACAGATGAAGGAATATTTTAATAAGTTAGATGTATTCACGTTGGCAGGACCTGATGAAATTCATCTACAATACTTAAGTAATCTCAGAATTGTTAGTAATTATCCCAGAGAACTCATGGAGGATGTGTGAGGTCCCAGAGGACTGGGAGAGGGAAATATAGTTCCTATGTTTAAAAAGGGGAACAAAGAGGACCCAGGGAATTGTATACCAGTCAGCCTAACTTTGGTGCCTGGAAAGATACTGGAACAAATTACTAAACAATCAGTTTGTAAGCACCAGGAGAAAATAGGGTTATAAGGAATAGACAGCATGGATTCCTCAAGAACAAATCATGTCAAATCAACCTCATTTCCTTTTTTGACAGGTTACTGACCTAGTGGATTGGGGGAAAGCAGTAGATGTGATATACCTTGATTTTTAGTAAGGCTTTTGACATGGTCCTACATGACATTTTCATAGGCAAATAAGGGAAATGTGGTCTAGATGAAATTACTATGAGCTGGGTACACAACTGGCTGAAAGACTGTGCTCAAAGAGTAGTTATCAATGGTTTGCTGTCAAACTGGGAGGGCATATCCAGTGGAGTCCCATAGGGGTCAGTTTGGGGTCCTGTACTAGTCCATATTTTCATTAATGACTTGGATAACAGAGTGGAGAGTACACTTATAAAATATGTGGATGAAACCAATCTGAGAGGGGTTGCAAGCACTTTCGAGAACACGATTAGAATTCAAAATGATCTTGACAAATTAGAGAATTGGTCTGAAATGAACTAGATGAAATTCCTTAAAGACAAGTGCAAAGTACTTTTCTTAAGAAGAAAAATAAATCCAATACACAGCTCCACCATGAGGAATATCTGGTTAGATGGTAGTATTGCTGAAAAGGATCTGAAGGTTGTAGTGGATTACAAATGGAACATGAGTCAACACCGGGATGCAGTTGTGAAAAAAAAGTTGACATCACTCGGTGTATTAACAGGAGTGTTGTATGTAAGACATGGGAGGTAACTGTCCTGCTCTACTCAGCACAGGTGAGGCATCAGCAGGAGTACTGTGTCCAACTCTGAGCACCACATTTCAGGAAAGATGTGGATAAACTGGAGAGAATCAAAAGGAGAGCAACAAAAATGAGAAAAGGTTTAGAAAATCTGACCTATCAGGAAAGATTAAAAACACTGGGTGTGTTTAGTCTTGAGAAAAGATGACTGAGGGGGGACCTGATAAGTCTTCAAATAGGTGAAGGGCTGTTATAAAGAGGATGGTGATCAGTTGTTCTCCATGTCCAGTGAAGGTAGGACAAGAAGTAATGAGATTACTTTGCAACAAGGGAGTTATAGATTAGATATTAGCAAAACATTTCCAACTATACGGATAGTCATGCTCTGGAACAAATTTCCAAGGGTGCTTGTGGAATCTGAATAAATTGGAGGTGACTAAGAAGTTTACTTAGCTATGCATCAGCACTGGACTAGATGACCTCTTGAGGTCCCTTCCAGCCCCTCATTTCTATGAAGTACGTGAGTGTCACAAATTTCTCCTCTGAACTGGGACAATCTACTAAACTCTGACGTTTTGGCTAGCCGCTTGGGTCAAAAGAGGCAAAGTAATACCACAAAATGAACAAACAACATAACAGGTGAAAGTCACACCTGCATTTCACATACAATAAAACAAACAAGTGAAAATCTTCTTGTACCTTTTTATCCCATCTCTTTAGCTATGTGTTGTGTGTTTAGACTGTAAAAGCCCCTTGCGCATAGTTGGGTGCTGTATTAAAAAAAAAAAATCACAACAATGAAAGGCTTGAAGTGTGGCAGGTAGTGACAGCGCATAATAAAAGGAGCTGCAGAGCTGTCTTGTCCCAGGGGAGTGCTAAGAGTCAGGTCCCAGGTAGCAAGAGACTATGCACTTGCTACTGTACTACGTTGTGGGGTGCAGCTTTCTTGCCCTGGCACTGCTGCTCACCCACAATCCTGACTCTTTCCTGACTCATTAGGTGCACTATTCACCTCTAGGGGAGTAGGGAGGGAGCATTTCCTGTGCTCCCAGGTGTAAGAACTGTAATTCTCTCTGGCCATGTATGTGGACCATATAAGCAAAAGTAGGAGTAAAGACTCCTTACCCTCAGAACTAGTCCCAAAATGAATTCAATGCTGTTAATACATAGCTCATATATAGTGCCTATCAGTGAACCTCAAAGCACTTCTCAGGAAATACTATCACCATTTTATAGTGATTGTTTTAATAATCTAATGTGTTGCTAGTAACCCAAGTAAAGAGTTTGTTTATTTTTTAGACTTGTATGTCCAGCCTGAGTGTCCCTTTAACGCACCTACAGTGTAAATGAATCCCCCTCTGAAGTCTGGAGACAGCGGTCACATGTACAAAAAGGAAATGCAAGACACTTAGGATGCTATCCCAAGACACTCTTCCATCTGGTCAAGATGTGAAGGACAGGCTAAGCATCCAGCAGTTGGACGGTCTGAAACCAGTGTCATTCGATTTTGCATTCCATAATTTCCACTGCACATTCTCCAAAGAAATTATTTTTGTAGATTAATCTACCAGCTGCAGAAAAAAGTAGATTTGCCCACAATTTAAGGGAATGTACTGGATGGTTGTTTTGGAAGTACTAGAGGATAGCAAGAAATGAGAAAGAAGAATAGATTCCAGAAGAGCTCCGATGGAATGTAAGTCCGAGAGTGTTCCGCAACACTTTATCTCTAAAATGTCATGATGTACTGGCCTCAAAGCCTGCAGAACAGACACTTCATCTAGTACAATTATTTTAGGAACCTTGCATCATAAACAGTGTGTGTGCCAAAACGAAAACGTAGCATGGGAAAGCATTTCTCATTGAAGCCTGTATCTCCTCCCAAACATTTACGTGATGACATGCAAAACACACGGGGTCAGATCCTAGGTTTAAACACAGTGCAAGGCCCTTGCAATGGAAGACTAGCAGCGGTATAGGCTGGGACAGGGGAAAGAGATTGTTCCCTTCCCTGCACAAAGGGGCTTGTTGATGGCCCCAAAATGGGCAGTGTTGGCAAGGAAGGGTGTGTGGCTAAGGTAGGCAGGGATGTGCTGTTTAGGTTCATTCCCCTATGCAGCCTCCATCCACCTGTTTCCGCTGGAGTCCTGCAGGGCCGGCACCAGGCACCAGCTTACCAAGTAGGTGCTTGGGGCGGCAACTCTGGAGGGGGGCGGCACTTTAAGGTATTTGGCAGCAATTTGGCGGAGGGTCCCTCACTCCCACTCGGAGCAAAGGACCTCCCGACGAATTGCTGCAGATCACGATGGCGGCTTTTTTTTTTTTTGGCTGCTTTGGGTGGCAAAACCCCTGGAGCTGGCCCTGGAGTCCTGGCTGCAAACCACAGTAAAGCTGCCTTCCACACTGCTGGAAAACACACAGAGGATAGTATGAATATTCTCTGGAGCACAGAGGGATAACTGATGAAGGGAGGGATAATTTACAACTCCCTGTGACAGCTTCTATGAATCTGGCCCTGGGTTTCAAATCAACCTGCTCTCCCTCTTTAGGCATTTCATTAGGCCTCGGCTTTGCAGCAGAATTTTCTCAATGTAGCTTTGGAGCATGTGGGTTCCCGCGGAATTCCAGACCATTCTCACCACGTATCGCAGAGTCAGTACCATTTGAGTTGGGTAGGCTTCAAATCCAGCTGGAAAGCAGGGGGAGGGGTGTCATTTCTTCCCCTTGCAAAAGAGCTGAAACTAAATCCCTAAACCCAATACTTCACAATGCTCTGAAGTTTTACTGCAAGGAGCCTGTGTGGAGTGGCTTACTCTCTGGGACAGCCACTCAGAACGCAGCAGGAAAGGGAATTGTGGATTTGTACATAAATGTCTAAACATTTTCCCATTTTTCATCAAAACTGGGGTTTGATCAAAAATTTGCTGACAGCCCTAGGCACTAGCGGCACTATCTCATCACTGCCAGCTGAGCAGGATGGGGGCAGTCTAACCTAGTGGTTGGAGCAGGCTAAAGGATCCAAGGACTAGAATCAAAGCCAGAGTCAGTAGTCAGGAGCCAAAGCCAAGGGTCAAACTGGAGGTCAGGAACTGGAGCAAGCAGGGTAGTGGGCAAGGAGGAGTTCAGGGCAGGGGCAGAACAGAGGCGAGGCTTTATGCAAGGTAGGAGCAGGAGAAGGGAGGTAAAACAGGATCAGACAGTGATGAGTATGAGCCAGCCTGCTGGACCCTACCGCTAATCCGGCGGCATGGCCAATCAGGCAGCCTACGGCAGGGCACCTGTACTGATGAGGCTGCCAGAGATTAGCTCTGCTGTAGGCTCTCTTCCTGCCAGTCACCCAGCTCATTCCAACCAAGGGCCAACAACAAGAACTTCAAAGCATGCCCCACATGTAATCACACCGTAACCCCCCCCTCCCACCTGGGTTACTCAGGAGCAGGCAACACTCGCCTGGTGCCTAATATTGGCGACAGTAAAGGAGATCTTGAGTATTCCAGTGGTGATGTTGGACAGATGGGAATCCTCTATCCACCCTTCTGCTGCAGTCCCTTTACTGATAAGGAAATTAATCTTGGTGGGCCCTTTACACACAGACACTAGCATGCTTTGGAAACTTCCAAGAATAAACCTGAGCTAATCTATGCAATGGGTCTAACCCCAATGCGCCAATTATAAACTCTATACAAACAATATACCATTAGATTAGGGTTAACACACATTTACTTAACAACTTAGAAAAACATGCCACAACAGATTGAGATTAATTAAATGTGTCAACCACTTTAGGTCAGGAGGGGATGAGTCGATAAATCAATTAATAAATGCAGTTTACAGTAGTAAATAAAAACTTAACCAGCTTACATTTATGCTGCCAGCAGCTGCCCCATTCCTGAGCGTGCTCGCCCCTTAATTTCAGAGTGCTAGATGCTCGCGTGGGTTCCCTTGAAGATCTGAAGCCAGGGACGGCGCTCTGTTGGTGTGGTACATTACTCCAGCCAAGTCAAGCAGGGCAGAGCAATTCGAACTGGGGATCATTCCAGGCTGCACAGCCCCTCTGAAGAAGGGAGCTGTTGTAACCAGAGGTCAGCAACCAGGGATCCCAGTTAGCCAGTAAGAGCATCTCTTCTCTTCTCAGCCGCAAAGAAACCCCTCCAAGTGTCTTCGCTATCACAAGCCCTTTCCCAAACAGCAAAGATGGTGGTTACTCACATTGCTGTCTCTGCAGACCAACCTCAGTCAGTTCTGGGCACAGCAACAGCCTTTGCCCTGGCTCCCATGAAGCCCCAGAAGGTTCTCAGCAGCTGCTGGCAGTAGCTCCTGGCTTGGACAGAGCTCTAACAAGCAGTCTCCCCTCCTCTGACCAGGGGGCCGGTAACACAGTCTCAGCTCCCAAGTCAGACCAGGGGACTGCAGCAGAGCAGAGGGCTGGTGTCCTGCTTGGACGGCACTCTGACCAGGGCTGCAATTCAGCAGCCAAATTGCTGCAGAAGAATGAAGCGGCAGTAGAGCTGCCTAAGTGCCGCTGATTGCAGCTTTTGTTTTTCCTGCCGCTTGCAGCGCTTGTATTCACTGGGCGGTGCTACGAGGCTTTGGCAGCACTTCAGCGGCGAGTCCTTCACTCGCTCCGAGTCTTCCACTGCACTGAAGGACCCGCCACCAAAGGCCCAGAGCAAGTGAAGGACCCGCCACCAAAGTGCCACCGAAAACCCGGAGCGGCTCGAGGGGCCCCTGCGGGACCGGGGCTTGGGGCAAATTGCCCCACTTGCTCCCCCTTCTGGGCAGCCCTGGCTCTGACCAGATTCCCAGCCACTCAGCAATGACTCTTCTTTCTTTTTTAAACACATACAAAACGGAGCCCACCACATAAGGCTTCTACTCCAAAATGAGATTCCCCACTCCCCTGGAAATGGAAGTCTCTCTCTTCCCCAAGGTATTATGGAAGTTGTACTCTCCAAGGCTGGATTGTGTCACTCAGGATCTTCCCATCTGGCACGGGGAGTGCCTACAACATGTCTTGTTTATGCCTTTAATTTGTCTATTTTTTTGCCCTTGCTTTTCTGCCTTGAAATTCTGGCCATCCACCCACAGAATCATAGAAGGCCAGGATCAGAAGAAACCTCCAACCCTGATGTGTAGAATCAGGTTACATTGTGCTTTGACATTTATACTGTGGGTCCCGTTTCTGGAATGTGTTGCACGTGAGCCTCATGGAACCCCACTTACTTCATTGGGGCTCCATGAGGGGTCTGCCTTTGTGCAACATGTTGCAGAGTCAGTGCCTTCATTTGGGAAATATAAGGTTATATAACGGCTATCATGGCCACATGCAGGTCAAACTAGATTACATTAGATGGGGCAGATAGTCCAGGGGACCGTAAACTCTGCAACATGGACGCTTAGAATTCCAGCTCAACTCTTGTCTTGGGGCCCAGAATTGCAGACCTGGGATGTGGGAGTATTTGGGAAGTGTCCCCCACCACCAAATGCAGGTTACCTGATCAGCATGTATCCTGGGAAATAAGGGATCACTCCAACCACAACTGAAATGCAGCCACTTCCAGGTGACAAATAGCAGCACTTGAACAGCATATAACAACATTATACAATAGTTCAAGCCAGTAGGTGAAAAAAAATATGGTGTCCATTTAGAGCTGTAGGGGGGACATACAGACGAAACATTACCTGCATCTGCTAAAGTCAATGGGAGTTTTACCATCGATGCCACTGGAAGCAGGCTCATTCATTTGATATCAGTTGTCATTTGGCCAGCACGCTGCAATTAGCAAGCCTACTTTGGTATGCAGCCTACTCTGATATGCCCTGGATCTTTAATAGCCACAAATGGTCAGGCACTTTGGTTTTACATCTCATCTGAAAGGCAGCACCTCTAGCAACTCAGCGTACCTTAAAAGAATGCTGAGACCTTGGTTCAGTGCTGACTCAGAGGGAAGAGCACTGCCTACTCAGGCCCAAATCTTCAAAAGATAGTTAGCTGCCTAACTTTCATTGATTTCAATGGGAGTTAGGCACCTAAATACCTTTGAGGATCTGGGCCATTGCCACCTGCTAAATCCCATCGCTGCTATCTGCAGCACCTTGATATTACTGCCAGATATCCCAAGCAATTACTGAACAAGCCAAAACCATTTAAGTTGTAAAATGTGACAGGATCACAATACAGAATGGAATAGATGCAAGTGAAGGGGTAATGTCAGAATGAGAGCAGAACAAATCCAGTCAGCCTCTGGACTTGAGTTTTGTCTGCTTTTTTCCCCCCTCTTGCATTCTTCAGATTACATTGTTTTTAATCTATTTCATTCACACATTTGGTACTCAACAAATAAATATTATAGATAATAATGTGATCAGGCTGTGTGCAATGTTCTACATTTTAGAGCTGTGTGATGAACATGTTCCTTTGTCAGCCTCACTTGGATTTTGCCCATTAATTCATCTGCACTAAACCTTATTCTAAAATTTCAGACCTCTGAGAAGCATGAGGGGAAAAAAAAAAAAAAAAAAACAGTCTGCTACAAACATGTTTCCTCTTTCCCCCCAATATAGACTGTCCCTCCTCCAATTACACATCTCCAAGGCCCAAGATGGCAATACTCAGTCCTGGATCAGAGAAAAATGTAAGGTGTGATGCCTTGTGACCCATAAAGGCTAGAGACGGGAGCTTTATGCCCAATAAAAAAATCCCCATCTCTCCAGTGGGATACACAGCACTTGCTTCTATCACTGGAAAGTCCTGAGATAGCTGACTTACCTGTCATGACATTTTTATATATAGAAGAATTTTAGGTAATATTTAGAAATTTTGAAAATGTATTTGTTTTGATTAATCTTCATCAGAGCTCTGGACAATTGGTAACTAAGGCCCAGATTTTTAAAACTATTTAGGCATGGCTGCACTCAGCACAGCAATGCTTAACTGATTTAGGAGCCTACATCTCATTTTCAGACAGTATTTAAGCCCTTAGGAGTTCAAATATCATTCACTGTCAATAGAATTTAGAGTCCTAATTGTCTCAATCTCTTTTGAAAATGAGATGTAGGCTCCTAAATCAATTAGGTTTTGCAACGCTGAACACAGCAACACCTAAAACCTTTTAAAAATATGACCTTAAAAGTATTTACAGGTGGAAGAATATAGATTTGTACATTTTGAAGGCCCAAAGGAACCACTACAATAATCCAGTCTGACTTGCATAAGGCAGGCAGTAGAACCTCACCCAATAACGTCTGCATCAAGCCCACAACTTCTGTTGAAGCTAGAGTATCTTTTTTAGAAAAACAACCAGTCTTGATTTTAAGACTTCATCTGATGGAGAATCTACCATATCCTGGGTAAGTTGCTCAATTGGTTAATACCAGCACTGTTAACAGTTTGCACTATTTGTCCATTAGATCTTGTTATGCCTTTTTCTGCTAGATTACAGAACCACCTAAATCTCTATCCCATGTAGGTACTTGTAGACCATGATCAAGTCACCTCTTAACCTTCTCTTGAGCAAACATTTTCCAGATCTTGAGTCATCCTGAACCCTTTCCAAAATCCTTTTGGAAGTGTGTTCACCAGAACTGGACATAGCATTATAGTAATGGCCTCACTAATACCATATGAAGAGGTAATACAACTTCCTTGCTTCTACCTGATATTTGCCAGCTTGTGCATCCAAGGATTGCATCCACTTTTTTTTGCTACAGCATCATACTGTGAGGTCATGTTCACTTGGTTATCTAATTCTTTTCAGTGTCACTGCACACCAGGATATTATCTCCCATCTTGTAAGCGTGACCTACATTCTTTGTTCCTAAATGTATGTCCTTGCATTTGGCTGTATTTAAAATGCTTGTTGTTCAAATAAGCTCACTCAACCAAAAGATCTAGATCAGTCTGGGTAACTGACCTGTCCCTGTCATTATTTACCACTCCCCCAATTATTCTGTCATCTGCAAATTTTACCTGCAATGATTTTATATGTTCTTCCAAATCATTGAGAAAGATATTGAATAACATAGGACCAAGAACAGCTCCCTGCAGAATCCCACTAGAAATACCTTCATAGGGTGACAGTTTCCCCTTTTACATTGACTTTTTGCAATCTTTTAGTTAACCAGTTTTTAATCCATTTAACATGGGCAATAAATTAAGTATATACTTAGGTTCTTTGCTGGAATAAGGCCAGAATGCTCAGCACTGTGCAGGATTAAACCCTGTATATACACGTTTAGTGAAGTAACATTCACAAGATAGGTCTATTGTAAATCATGGGTAATGCTCTGAATATATTTTTTATAAGCAAGGTACAGACCATACTACATTTCACATGGGTCAGTGTTTTATGTCCGGTCATCTGATCTCTTAAAACATGACATATTTTTGGGGGAAGAAGTCAGTTGTGTGCTGAATGCCTTAAAACTCAACAATAAGAGGAGTACTCTCACTATTAAATGTGTTCATCCCTTTTAATTTTCTTCCCAAGGTGTGTATTGGTTCTCAGATTGTGGGAATGCCCCACCACACCCTCCTCTGTTTACTTCTGCAATTACTGCAAGAAGTGGCTCGACAATCATATTGATCTAAAAACAAAAAAATTATACTTAAAAAAATACATCCTCATCATTCCGCACTTTGGGCTTCCCAGTGCATCTTGTCCACCCTATTTTTTCTTGAATGCAGGATTGTTGGGGCAAGTAGTGTGCCTTTTTGCACAGCAGTGAACACATTTTTGATGCTAAATAAATTATTAAATAATAATAAAATACTGGTGATACCACATCAAGTGTGGAAGCTTTCCCCATTATAAATAAGGTATATGTGTGTTTGAGTTCCGCCCCCCCTCCACTCCTTAAAATTTGCATGGTTTCACTTTAAAAATAAATAAAAATTCAACTCCCTATTTTGTGAGCAGCTCTGACAGAGAGCACCTACTTACATAAAGGCTGGGTTTTGGTACATTATTCATAAGGGCTACAAAAATTTATAACAGCTGTGCAGAAATGCACAATGTATGAAAGGGAAGCAGCACCTACCTCGTTCCTTTCTCCAGCTAGACTTTATGTTTCAATGGAATTCCATGAGGAAGTAACACCACCAGACTAGAGCACGTGGGGGCAATTCATAGAATGGTGTGTGATGAGTTTTGATATCAGGAGCTGAAAATCAAAAGGGTAGAGAAGAGATGCATCGAGAGTTCAAATCAGTTATATATTGGCAGCATATATGCTCACCTTGGCTGTTGGGAGAATTTGGCATGGATAGTAACTAAAGTTGCTGGATTACTTCCCCAGTTATAATAATTTCAGCCATTAAGCCTTTAAGTGAGAATGTTACATGCATAGATTTATAAACACATCTTCCTTAATGTGAAACACTCAGCCAAATACATCTACATATAATTACTGTTGGGATAACCCCTACTAATGTGCATGAGTACCACTGTCCTCTGCTGGGTGGACTGAGGACTGTGAATAAACCATAAGAAAGTAAGAATGGCCATACTAGGTCAGACCAATGGTTCCATCTAGCCCGTATCCTGTCTTCCAACAATGGCCAGTGCCAGGTACTTCAGAGGGAATGAACAAAAATGGCAATTATTGAATGATCCATTCCCTGTTGTCCAGTCCCAGCTTCTTGCAGTCGGAAGTTTAGGAACACCCACAACATGGGGTTGCATCCCTGACCATCTTGGTTAATACCCATTGAAGGACCTGTCCTCCATGAACTTATTCCTTTTTTTTAACCCAGTTATACTTTTGACCTGCACAGCGTCTCCTGGCAATGAGTTCCACAGGTTTACTGTGTGTTGTTTGAAGAAGTATTTTTCATGTTTGTGTTTGAACTACTATTAATTTCATTGAGTGATCCCTGGTTCTTGTGTTATGCAAAAGGGTAATTCACATTCTCCATACCATTCTTTATGGTATAGACCTTTATCCTCTTCCCCCCTTAGCCAGCTGTTTTCTAAGATGAACAGCCCCAGTCTTTTTAATCTCTCCTCATATGGAAGATATACCCTTTATTTTTGTTACCCTTCACTGTACTTTTTCCAATTCTAATGTATAATTTTTGAGATGGGGCAACCACAAGTGTATGCTATATTATGGTATGCCCACACCTTGAAATGTATATAGAGGCATTATGATATTTTTGTCTTATTATCTACCCATTTCCTAATGGTTCTTAACAGTCTGTTAGCTCTTTAGACTGGCACTGCACATTCAGTAGATGTTTTCAGAGAACTGTCCACTATGACTCCAAGATCTCTTTCATTAATGGTAACAGCTAATTTAGACCCCATTGTTTTGTATGTATAGTTGGGTTTATTTTTTTCTAATGTGCATTACTTTCAATGTATCAACACTGAATTTCATTTGCCATTTTTGTCACCCAGTTTAATGAGATCCCTTTGTAACTCTTCACAGTCAACTTTGGACTTAAGTATCTTGAGTAATTTTGTATTATGTAAAATTTTGCCAGCTCACTGTTCATCCTTTTTTCTTAAAACTTATGAATATGCCAAAATGCTTGAGGGACCCTGCTTTTTACCTCTGTCCATTGTGAAAAGCAGCTACTTATCCCTACTCTATTTCCTATCTTTTAACCAGTTCGTGATCCATGAGAGGACCATCCCTCTTATTCCATAACCGCTTACTTTGCTTATGTGCCTTGGTGAGGGACCTTGTCAAAGACTCTCTCAAAGTCCAAGTACATCATATCCACTGGACGACCCTTTCCCACATGCTTGCTGAATAGAATCTCAAAGAATCTGAATAGATTGAGGCACAATTTCTCTTTACAAAAGCTGTGTTCTCTTCCCCCAACATAGTGTTCATCTGTGTGTCTGATAATTTTGTTTTTCACTATAGTTCCCAACCAATTTTCCAGGTACTGAAGTTAGGCATTCCGGCCTGTAATCGCCTCCAAGGCTTATACCATATTTAGCAACATGCTCAGAGATTTTCTTTAGCTCAAGTGATAGGAGTCTTTGCTTTTGGAGTAGGAGCAACTGCAATCTTCCTCTGCTGTTACT
The DNA here is from genome assembly GCF_003597395.2 of Chelonoidis abingdonii. Lineage (NCBI taxonomy): Eukaryota > Metazoa > Chordata > Testudines > Testudinidae > Chelonoidis > Chelonoidis abingdonii. Next base: position 6,237,954 of record NC_133769.1, read on the forward strand.
AAGATGCTCAAAATGGCTTTGGCATTCAGCATAGCAACAACTGTGAAGCCTTAACAGTTACCAATCATACTACAAGACTTCTGATACATTAGTACTTAGCATTTTAATGGGAACTTTCATCTTCAAAGCACTTTACAGTCGTTATCTAATCCTCGCAACAATCTGGTCAGGTGGGTAAATTGTTCCCATTTTACAGATGAAAAAACTGAAGTGGAGACATTAAATAACTAGTCCGACACTTGTTCAATCAAAGGCAACTTCGGCTAAGCCTTAACTGCCAGTTAATTCCTGGCCTGCATTCAGTGGACTGGGGGATGTAATGTGCTCCCCTCCACAGCCTACCCAAATCTTGGTTTAGATACACGTGGGACATGTGAAGCTCCTGCAGCCGTTACTCCACTCACACCATCAAGCGGGTGGGTTGGGAGTGGCCAGGGAGGGATAGGAAGTGGGCAGAGCCTTGATTTGCCCCTTCCCCAATGCACTATCTAGCAAACCTGAGCCCTCATGAGGAGGGAAGCATGTTACACCCGCTAAAGGACTATAGCAAATTACTCCCAGCTAGAAACAAGAGGGAGCAGAGAAGGAATTGTGACTTTGAGTCAAAGTATCTCCCCGGATCTGCTCGTGGTAAGCTTCTGCTATGCATTGTCTTATGCTCACAGCACTGAACTATGGCTCAGTCTAACCTAGATACTCAGCCGGCCAGCAGTAAATACAGAAGCATCTGCAGTTAGGGTGACCACATGTCCCGATTTTATAGGGACTGTCCTGATACAGTATTTTGGGCTTTTTCTTATATAGGGTCCTATTACCCCCCACCCTCTGCCCTGATTTTTCACACTTGCTGCCTGGTCACCCCCTCTGCAGTAGGTATAGCCACACCACAGAGAGTAGAGGGAGGAATGAGACCCAGACGGGGTTACTGCTCCCTTCGCACCCTCCAGGGAGCAATAACTGTGCAGGGACAACCCCACCTCCAGAGGCATCAGTCTCCAGTGGTTACATCCCTCAACTGCCTTTTCTTTCCCATCTGCTTATCTAACTCCTCCTCCCCCGAACAAGCCTTGTACCTTCTGCCCCACCCCTGAAGAATCATTGAATTAACATGACATTGGCAAGTGATCACACTGTTCACTCTTTAATATTATATCCCTTCTGCCCCACCCTGTGTCTGTTTTGTCTATTTAGGTTGCAAGCTCCTCAGGGCAGGGACTGTCTCTCTCATTCTATGCTTGTATAGTGCCTAGCACAACAGGGCCTCTATCAGTTGGTCTCTAGACAATATCATAATACAGATAAATAGTAACAGCGCCCCCAAGGCATAAGAAGATTATACAAAGATTCATCAGCCTCAGGTTTATAAATTAAGGCCTTGATTTTTAAGAGATCCCTCATGATAGACAAACCGAAATGGTCTAAATAATACTTAGTCCTGCCATGAGTGCAGGGGACTGGACTAAATGACCTCTTGAGGTCCCTTCCAGTCCTCTGATTCTATGATGGAAAATCTGATGCATTTGGCTGGGAGGTAGCTGCAGCCTTCAGTTAAAATAGTAGCAGTGCCAGGTTATTCTTGTGTTCCCAAGGGTGCATTAGGACAGCATGGTACTGCTGAGTCACATACAATTTGCAAATGCAGCAGGAACAAATGGGATATGAGAGACGGTGGCAAATATGATGTAGTTTATATTGTTTATCCACCTCTTCACATATTGGCTCAGCTGTTTGAAGCTTGCCGTTTCAGTCAAAGATTTTCTATTTGTCATACAATGCTAATCTCAATTGCCATGACAGTGTATGTTATATATGGGAAACTAGGATGCCTATCCTGGATTGGTAACACCAGAACAAGGCAAGTGGTAGATAAAGGGCATAGAGAGACATGTATATAGACACTGACAATATTTAGCAGAAGCATGAGTATAGAAACCTTGCTCATAGCCATCTCTCACGCACAGATCTCCCAAGACTAACAACACTATACTGTGTGTGCTGTGCTATTTTTAAAGGAGTACACCACTCCCCAGACGGCTATTACTTTTTTAAAGAAAGGAATACTAACACACGGTGCTGGATACCCCAGCAGCAAGCCACTGTGTTACCTCTCTGCCTCAGCAAGCGTGAGCTTTGCTAGAGATTAGACTGCATCAGCTCCCAGCCTCCCTCACCAGCAAAACTCCTCAAGACCCTCCCCACCTCAACCTTGCCCAGCAAGTAATAATCAGTGACCTCCAGTTTCCGAGCTCTTCAGAGATGTTTCTCTGCAATGCACAGCACCTACCACTGTGAATGCACAGAAAATACTAAATTCCCTGCTCTGTTTAAAAGAGTTAGTACATCGCAGCTTGTTAATTTACCTGGGGTAAATAAACCCTTCCCTTCAAACACAGTACTGAGTTGGATTGTTAATAAACTTGTTTTACTATAAAAGAGCATAGATTCAGTGATACCAAGTAAAACAGATAAAGGCAGAGAGAGTTATAAGCAAATAAAAGCAAAAACACGCCTAGAAAAGTCTAAAACTTAATCTAGCAAGACACTCTTTGTTCAAGATAGTTTCTCTCACCCCTCTCTCACCCCTGTCTCCTTTCCAGCTTTTTACTGACTGGCCTGACCAGGACCCATCACAGAGCTCAAATCATGTGGTTTCTTTGTCTCCTTAAGATGAAGGATAAAGATGGAGTCTCTCTCTTTCTTATATTCCCCAAGGAATGCCTGTCTTTCAAGTCAGGGAGACGTCCTGAGGATTTAGACTGAGTCTTTCTGGGGTGCAGGTGTCAAGTTAATTCTCTGTCTCTCAAGTTCAGGCTCAGGATAACCCTCACTGGCTTACCTCGATAGCTTTGCTTACGGCTAACATATAGACTGAGGTAATCCCAAATTCCTTTATCTAGGACAGACCCGTTTATCATCTTTACCCAGGCTAAGAATGTCTGGTTTTAAACATGTTCTAGTAACATCATAAATGAAGTTATGAATTCCCTCTGTATAAGGTTAACACATGTATTTTACAATTATATTAATAATCAGTATGTTATTAGTTTTCATATGATACCTCAAAGCATGATTTGTATAAATATCATTGCAGTAGCATGTAGGATGTGAATACAGGGGTGCTTAGAGTCACACCTCCCCTATCATAAAACTGCAGGACGATTAGCCACTGAGTGATCTGTATGCAGTAGGTCAAAAACCTCCTTCCTGGGCAGGGCATCGGCCACTATATTAAGGGGAAAGAAAATAAGTACAATCTGTACTTCATACTCTTGGAGAACAGCAGTCTATAAAAGGGGGAAGTTAGCTGTCTCTAGAGCTCAAACCCTCAGAGACGGCAGAGTGGCGAGTATTCCAGGAGCCCAGGTCCTCAGGCAGGGCAGAGCCCCAAACAGTCTGGGGGCTCAGAAGGAGTTTTCTCTGACCCCTGCAGTGGGGCAAAGCCGTAGACAGTGATATTGCCTGGCTTCTTGGCTCAGGTAGACAGCAATGCAGACAGACTGTAGTCAGCTGCCCCTGGGCTACTTCTGACTCTCCCCCTCAGTCCCAGGGTCATCCTCCATCTCCCCAGAATGCACTGCCAGCAGCAATCCCAGCAGCTCCTCAGCATCAGCCAAGTCTGATAGCTCAGGAGACTCTTCAGGACAGCAGCAGCCTTCTGCAGGCTCCTGCCCCAGCAGCAGAGTGGAATCATCCATCCTCCTCAATAGCTCCACTACTACTAAGCCACCTTTTAGACTTCCTTTTCCTGTTCCACCCCTGCTGCCAGCATGGTGGCTATGGCCTTCCTGGTTCTGCCCACCGGGAGGGGGCATCTCACCATCCCTCACTGGCAATCTCTGAGGGAGGTCACACCTCCTTGCTACCCCAGCATATGAAAGACTGGACCTGCTTTTTGGTTTGGGGCACAGGCCGGTTTACAATGGCTTCCATCTTTAAGGGTTCAGGAGAGATTTGACTGCTCTCGATCCTGTTACCCAAATAAGGAACCATTGCTTCTCCTGTTTTACACTTTACAGGCCTGACTTTTACAGTCAGGCCTGCCTCTCTGAGCTTTGACAATACAGTCCCCAAGTGTTTCTTGTGATCAGACCAAGAGTTGCTAAACTCCACTATATCATCCATATATGCTCTTGCAAAATTGTTTAAGCTGCTTAACACCTGGTTGACAAGCCTCTGAAAAGTGGCTTCTCCATTAATTAACCCAAATGGTAACAATTTTGAATTCATACAGTCCCATATCAGTAATAGAAGTAGATTTTTTTCTGCACATCTTCGTCTAAAGGGATCTTCCAATAATCTTGCACAAGATCAAACCCACTAAGATACATAGCTTTTGTAAAAGTAGTATGAATTATATTGTAAAAATAAGAATGGATTAAAGAAATGTTGTATGTACCTTTGAGCAGAAATAAGAAATGTTGAAATACAGGTGCCGGGGAAAAGAAACATTAGGCATAAACAATGGCGCTAATGGCAAGACATTAACAGAAGATCGGTAATAGTAAGGAAATAAGATATGCATGTCTAGCCCAGGTAAACTTAGATTCTGCTTCCTTTGTTATCTTGTTAAGTTCTCGCCCTTTTATCTGTATAAATAAGATAGTTTGTGTCTTGCATGACGCTCACATTATCTGGATGTTATTAGCAGAGCGCTCTGCTAATAAAACAGAGTGGTCTGACAAACTGTGAGTCCTGAGTCTAACTTTGACACTTTGCACAAAATACCAAGTATGTAATCAATTCTGGGCATAGGATAAACATGTGGAACAGTGACAGCATTTAGTTTTCTATAATCAACAAAAAAAAATTAGTTTTATCTTTCTTAGGTACTAGCACAACGGGTGATGCCTAACAGTTACCAGAGTCTCTAATCACCCCCAAGTCCAGCATGCTTTGTATTTCTGTATGGATTTGCTCTTGCAGTGTGCCATTGGTACAATAAGTCCCACTGTGGGTGGGCTGAGGACCTACAGTGTCAGTCTTACAGGTGAGTACATACATCTTCCCTAGCTTTCTGAAGAAAACTTCTCTGTGACTGTTCCATATAGCCAGAATCTTTGCCCTTTTGGTCTGTGTTAATTCACTGGATAGCTCAATGCTTTCAAGTGGTAAGTCGTCTTGGCATTCAGCTATTAAATCAATGAGGTGTGATGCCTCAGTTTCCCCCTCAACACATTAAATCACATTTACCATTGCTTCCTATCACAGATCCACAGGATTGGTGCTCTGGAACATTCCCTGGAAGGACCCCGTTAGGGTGCCAGACCCCCTTAGGATCGCACTCGTTCACTAGGGTAAACCACTTGGCTTCCCTGCCTCCCTGGATTGAAGCTTCAAGCCTTCAGCACCCCTGCTTCACACCGTGAGCTTCTTTCAGCAAGTCCACCTTAGTCGGACACATGAGAGAGACTTGTACACCCAAAGGGAGAAATGCACCCTCCCCATTTCTTCAGCATCTGTAGTGATATTCACACTGCATTGTCAGAACAGTTGGGGTTACTAGTCAACTGGAACACAGCATAGAAACTCCTTGGTTAGCATAGAGAAAAGAAAGTTACACTATGGATCATTCTGGTTAGCCCACAGCCCCAGCCAAGCGGTATGTTCCCCTCCTGGCTCCCACTCTTCCCCCTTGTGCCCTCTTTGTCCAAGTTCCCAGGCCAGTCTCACTTGGCACCTCCTCAGTCCTTTGTTGTCCAACTGGTCAAACATGGCTGGCTTCCTCCAAAAGGGTGGGCCATCCATGGTCATTAGTTGCTAGGTACCCAATGGCCAGGTTACTGGATTTGCCATTGTCTTCCAAGACACTTCATTGACCTGGGCCCCCAAATCTGAGAGCTGGGTGCCATTCACACCTTTGTCATAGCTTGCCCAAGAGTAAACTGCCTTTTCCCACCACCTAGTTAACCATTCATCCGATAGGGGAAACTGAGGCATATTCATACAGTAGTCATACAAAATATTTACAGAAAATTCCCACTCCATCACACTTCCCTCCTGTAATAAGTTTTAAGCCTATTCACAAGCACCAGCTGTGGGGCAGTGTTACTGTGAGGTCTTTTAACATGATATGTACATTCAGTCACCTCTTCTACTGCTCCAAAAGGTCCTTCCCATGAGTTTTTCATTTTGTATTTTTTCATAGGGATAAGCACCAACACCGAGTCCCCTACTTCAAAAGAGATTTCCAAGCAGGATTATCATACCATGCCTTTTGTTTGGTCTGGCTGCCAGTAAGATCAATTTAAACTCACACACATCTCTTAACTCTTTCCTGAACCTTTGTACATATTTAGTCATTCATTCCTCCATGACCTCAGTATCTCCTTCCCAGAAGTCTCTGATGAAACGTAGGTGTCCCCTCACTTTCCTTCTGTACAGAAATTCAAATGGGGGTGAACCTTGTAAATTCTTGTGGGGGGAGGGTACACTTCCCTATAAGAAAACAACAGATAGGATAACATTTCATCCCAATCACTGGCTCTCTTGTTCACGTACATTGCCAGCATTGATTTCAGAGTCCTGTTGAATCTCTTAGCCAAGCCATTTGTTGTGGGGTGATATGGGGCAGTTTTTAGCTGTTTCACCCTACACAGCCTCCATAACTTGCTGAATAAATGAGACATGAAATTTGACCCACTATCTGATAAATCTCTTTAGGGAAGAGTTGAAAATAATGAAAACGGCTTTTGCCACAGAGTCAGCCTCTGTGTTAGAGCAACTGCTTCTGAATATCTAGCAGCAAAATCCACTACAAAGATCTCTCTTTTCCCCCTTTGGGTAAGACATGGCATAGGGCCCACAATGTCCATTGCTACCCTAAAAATGCCTCCTGTATCACAGGTGAGAAGTGTAGAGGAACTTTTTGGGGCCCTGCAGGTCTCTCTCTCTTTTGATATAACTCACAAGGCCTGCAACAGTCTCTCATATTATTCTGTACCCCTGCCAGTAAAAAATCTTTTTTTAACCTATTGTAGGTTCTCTGTGCCCGCAAGTGACCAGCAAAAGGACAAGCAGGTGCTAGCAGTGTGCTAGCACAATGATAGGCAGCCTCAGCCAGTTGCTTGTAAGGTTTCCCAGGGCTTTTATCTTTCCTCTTGTGAGCTTCCCCATACAATCTGCCTTCCTCTTTAAAAAAAAAGTTCCCCATTTCCTCACACTAGGCTCCCCTCAAGGATGTACTCCCCTACAGGGATACTGGAACAGGGGAGGCAGGGGGCCATGGCTCCCCCACTTTTTATCTGCTGTAAGGATGAATGATGGAGGAGGGGTGGAGTCTTGAGAGGAAGAGACTGTGTGGGGACAGGGCGTTGGGGAAGGAGTGGCATGGGGGGGGACCTCAGAGGAAGGGGCATTGCGAGGGCAGGGCCACAGGGGGAAAGGCTGGCACGGGGGCACAGCCTCTGGGGAAAGAGGTGGAGGGGGGTGGGGCCATGGTTCAAGTGCCAGTGCACGCCCCCTCCCCCCCCCCCACTGTTTAAAAGCTTCCCTGCCAGTCCCCCAGATACTTTCAAGCGTGAGATATGCTATCTGCTCATCTGTAAAACCATAGCTACAGACAACCTGAACAGCATCTCCAGTTACAGGGGATAACGCCTCCCTCTTCAGATCTGTATTCTGGTTACTCTTTTCTGCTATGCAGGAGCTGGCTACAGCCTCTCCCACACCTGAAAGCACACAGTGCTATCTCTGCTGAGCTGGGGATGGAGCAATCCCATCCCCCCCCCGCCCCCCAGCTGCCTTTTTGGCTGCACAATTCTATCCTGTGATTACAGAACTGAGATTATAACAACTTGCTTAATTTGCTGCAAACTACTATATTCAGGGCCGTCCTTACCCATATGCAAAGTACGTATCTGTATAGGGCACTATGAAATTTGGGGCACCAAATTTCCTGGTGCCCTGCACAGCTGCATGCTGCTCCAGCCCCTGCTCTGCCCCCACCCCGCCTCTTCCTGCCCTTTCCCCTCCCCAGCCCCACTCCCCTGAGCTCTGCAGCAGGGTGGGGGCTGCACTCACTGGCAACGGGAGTGCAGCAACCGGGCCCCAGCCACACCACTGGGGGGTGGTTCGCCCCTATCCCCCCCCGTGGAGGCCTGGGGCCTGCTCCTTGCCCACAGAAGCCTGGGGCCAGCCCCCCGCCGAGGCCTGGGGCCCATCCCACCCTGCAGAAGCCTCTCCCCCTGATGGGGGGGGTGCTGCATAGGGCCCCACAATAGGTAGGGATGGCCCTGACTATATTAATCACATTAGAAATAGACAAAATATCACTTCCCACAAGAATTGCTGTTGGAATACAATCCAGCACCCCAACTTTTAAGGTACCCACTAAAAACTTCCCACTCCAAATGTACCTTAGCTAAATGTATAGGAATTTTATATCCTCCCAATGTCAGGAGTTCTTCCTCCTAGCCAAATAATATGTAATTCGCTTTGACCCTGCTTTCCTTGACCAGAGAAGTCTTGGCAACAGTGTCTGCCCATTGTAGGCACTGTTTGCCATTCACCTTGGCAACTTTAATAAATTCCCTGTCCACCTCCAATGGCTCAGACCTCACAGAACTCATCAGGAGCCCTAGCAGCACCTCTGTGCTAATGAAAGCTGCATTAACCTGGCTTGGAGGGGGTACGGGCGTAGCTTCCCTTATCTTGGGGCAATTATTTCTCAGGTGTTCAGAGGAATCACACGTGAAATACCTTCTTGGACCATTCTCCTGTACAGGGGATCTGCAAATGAGATTCCCAAGGGAGGAGCTATCCTGGGGAGGAAAGTGCCTAGGTTCCCAACCAGCCTGTCTTCCCAGGGACAAAAATGGAGCCCTTCCTTCTGCAGCTCATGCTTACTGGAGGCTCAGACTTGTGAATAGGAATCAGCCACGCCTGCTGCTTTTTGGACAGAATCTGGGCATTTAACTAAAATACACTGAATATTTCAGAAGCTGATCCTTTTAAAAAAAGATCAAACAAATGTTCATAATTCTCTGTCCTTTTCCCTTTGGTCCATTTTCTTATCAAATCACATCTCATCATAAGTTATACACGTATTCTCTATGATTCACATTGCCATGCATTTTGAAGGTTCTAAATTTCAATTGACACACTCCAGGAGTATTTTGGAACCTTTGCAATACAATCTTTTTAAACTCGTCGTATTTCAAAGCCTGATCAAGTGGCATTTTATTATATGCATTTAATGCTTTACCTGAGAACTTAGTAATCAAAGTTGGGACTTTCTTGTCTTCTGGAACTTTATGCATCTTCTATAACCTTTCAAAAGTGGTAAAGGATTTTTCAGTACAGTCTGATTCTTTATATGCAGGCACAGCTTGTTTCAGCTGAGCAACTTTTGGGGAAGGATGTTTGTTAATTGGGGGTTTTCCTTCCTTAGTTCCCAGATTCTGAGTTCATGTTGGCGTTACTTCTCTCTCTTCCTTCTAGCTCCCGCTTGAGTCAAAGAGTTTTTAGTTGCAGCTTTTTCCTCTCTAGCTGCATCCATTCTTTGCTAAATAGTGAGCTGGGAGGACCAGCTCCTCCCATCGCTGCATTCCCTGTGTCGCCAGGCAATTTCTGTAGGTTCAGCTGCTCTTCCTGTTGGTCAAATTTTAGGAGAAAAGTTCTCACCTTATCTGTTCCCCCCCCGCAAATAAAACAGGCCACATAGTTTGCACAACTCGCTAACCTGCGTTCTGTTAAACTTAGCCTATGGTTCTTTGCTCATCTTGCCCCTGGTTCTGTCCTATGTCCCGCACCAAAATAAGCAAACAGAAAACAAACTGTAACCTTTCTTGACTGTGCCCAGCCTCGTCACTTGAGAATCACTTAAAACAAGTTTATCAATGCTGGAAGTGTGAACCTCAGGACTGATTTACACTAGAAACTTAGGCTAACAGAAGCCACCTTATGGCAACTGAATAACGTATGCGTCTACACTACCAGTATCCTTCCACCGACCTAACATCTATAATATCAGCTTAATTACTCCACCTCCATGAGAGGCGTAGCACTTTATTTGATGTTGATAGATCGACAGAGAGGCAGTGTAGATGCAGTGTTGTGTAAGTAGATTGAAGTGGCCTCCAGGAGGTGTCCCACAATGCTCTGCTGTGACCGCTCTGGAGACTGTTTTCAACTCTACTTCACAGCAGCCAGGTACACAGGCAACAGCCCCTCCCCTGTTAAAGCCCAGGGAACTTTTGAATTCCCATTTCCTCTTTGACCAGTGTAGAGAGCTCCTCAACCCAGCTGATCATGGAGACCCGACACCCCAAATGCATTCCAGCCTGGAGTACACAGGAGGTGGATCTTATTGGTCTGTGGGGAGAAGAGTCTGTGCAGGGACAGCTCCAATCCAGCTGAAGAAATGTAGACATCTAAGAAAACATTGTGCAGGTCACGGGCAGGGCCAGCTTTAGGGTGTGCAGGGCCTCATTCGAAAGAGCTGCCACCGAAATGCCGCAGAAGACAGCGGCAGCGATAGAGCTGCCACCAAAGATAGCAGCGGCACACTCCCCCGCAGTCTGGTAGGTGGAGAATTTGCGGGGGTCTCCATGAGCCACACTTTAACTGTAGAAGAGTTGCATGTGGCTCTTGAGCCATGGTTTGGCCTTCCTTGCAATAGTGCATGTGTTACCCCACCCATGGTGATTTCCAGGTTCCTCAACATGCCGGTGTTTTAGCTGGCAGGGATCAGCATCGAATGCAGAATCTGAGTGTCCAGGGTGACTTTTACCAGCAGCATTAAGGGAAGCGGAGATGGGCTTTCTGTGTTCTCTCATGGCTGCAAAATCCACCCCCACCCCCTGCCCTCCCTGTTCCCAGAACTACCTTGGATAGACAGCTGGTCCCTGGTCTGAAAGCACCCTCCATATTACTCTCGATACAGGTTTGCCACAAGTTGCAGCACAAGGCCTGATGCCCATGCCACTGGCCCATACTCACCCTGGCTGGAACAGCAAACCATTCATTGAATAGCTAGAGATCCTGATTATGTTCTGGCTTGCACCTGCGTGGCATAAGGGGAGTGATTTTTAAAAAGCAACTTTGTACTAGAACCAGGCTATGCACAGACAAGCTGACTTGGTTTCTCCCCTCCCCATTTTAATCACAGTTTGCCCAAGATTTCCTGTTGACAGGTAGCAGTCTGGGGTTGCAAGCTTCCACAGTGCGATCACCTCTTGTGTCTCCACAGTCAGAGCAGGTCTCATTTTAGTGTTGCTGTGCTTCAGGGCTGGGGAAAGATCTGCACAAAGTTCCTGGAAAGTTGCCTTCCACATTCCAAAGTTCTACAGCCACTGTTCATCATCCTATGGCTGCACAACAATGTGATCCCACCAGTCAGTGCTTCTTTCCCAGGACCCAGAAATGGTGCTCCACCATGTTCAGCTGCTGCACGACGGTCAGCAGCACCTGGGATTTGTTTCATTCTATGGCTTTCAGCAGGGCTGCTTGAATGACATCGCAATGTTCCACATGGTGGCTCCTGTCTCAGTTCTGAAAATACTGCAGGAAAAGGCAAAAGGTGTTTGTAATGCTCAAAACAGTGCACAGCTGAGCAGGGTCCATGCTTCTCAGGCTATGGTGTATGCCCAACTAAGCCAGGCTTTCGAAAAAAGGTGGGGAAAAGTATGGGTTGTTTGCAGTAGATATCAGGGGAAGGAGGGAGGAAACTGAATCATGGGAGATTGAAGCGATGTTCCCATTCTCCTCTGTGGCAGTGTTTCAGTCCCATGAGCAGGACCGGCACTAGTGTTTTTAGCGCCCTAGGCACACGGCCATTTCGCCGCCCCGCGTGCTGGTCCGCAGCTCCGGTGGAGCTGCCGCAGCCATGCCACCGGAACCGCAGACCATCCGCAGGAATGCCTGCAGCAGCTCCACTGGAGCCGCCTGCCGCCCCCCGCTGGCAAAAGGCCACCCCACAATAATCCTGGGGCCCTGGGCAATTGCCTAGGCCACCTAAATGGAAGCGCCGGCCTTGCCCATGAGGCATTGCAAGTTCTTCCCAAAACTCCCCATGGCTAGTTGCACTGTGGGATAGCGACCCTAGTGCACTGCTGTGTGCATCAATGCACATGCTGCTACTGATGACACTCCACCAACACAATAAGTATGGCATGGACACACCTGACTGAATTACTGAGGCAGCTGGATGTCAACTTAAATTAAAATCACCTTAACTGTATAGTGTAGATATGCCCACAGTGAATCAAACTGTGTGTACCTCCTGCCAACTATGCCAATGTCACACACTGCTGGGTATACCCAGGGGGACATGCCACTATGTTACCGCTCTGCCTCAGCAAGTGCGACCTTTGCTAATGATTGGACTGTGCAGCAGCACCCTGCCACACCAGTCTGTCTGTCTTAGCAGCAAACTCTTCAAAGTTCTCCCAAACTAAATCTTGCCTAGCAGGTAAGAATGAATTCCAGACCTTGAGCTCCTCAGAGATGTTTCTTTGCAATGCACTGCCCCACCACTGTGCATGTACAGGAGATAACATTTTTGTTATTCTGTGATGCACTGACTCTTTAACAATTTAACTGGGGTAAATACACCCTCCCCTTCAACACAGCTCTTAATTGATTTATAGTAACAACATAAGTTTATTAACAAAAGAACATGGATTCAGTGATACCAAGTAAGACAGATAAAGGTAGAGATGGTTGCAAGCAAATAAAAGTGAAAACATGCATCTAAAATTCAATCTAGCAAGATACAATCTTTGTTCAAGATGGTTTATTTCACCTCCAGTCTCCTTTCCAAGTTTTTTCTGGATGGCCTGGCCAGGATGTATCACAGATCTCAAATTGCTTGGTTTCTTTGTCTCCTTAAGGTGAAGGATAAAGATAAAATTTCGCTATTCTTTATATTCCCAGAGATATTTTGTCCTAAAAGTCAGGAAGACATCCTGGGGATTCAGATTCCTGAATCTCTCTGGGGTGCAGGAGCCATATTAATTCTCTATTTCTTGAGTTCAGGCTCAGGCTAGCCCCCACTGTCTTGATAGCTTTGTTTACAACTAATACATAAACTGAGGTAATCCCATATTCCTTTGTCTAGGACAGACCTATTTATCCCTTTACCTAGGATAGGCTAGGGCTGGGCTGTCTGGTCTTAAGCTTGTTCTAGAAACAAGAAACAGAGGGAATTCATAACTTCAAAAAGCAAGGTTGGAACATGCATTTTACAGTGATATTAATGACCAGGATGTTATTAGCTTTCACTTGATACTTCACAAAGCATATCTTATACAAATATTTTTGCAGTAGCATGTAGGGCATTGTAAGCATGCGGACTCACCCCTGTGATACCTCCTGCTGATCTCTCAGGGAATTAGTTCAATTTCCAGCCTGGAGCACCCTCTGCAGGCTGGTGATCTGCCACAGCTGGCCCCCACATCTCTCTTAGACCCTGGTGCCTGTTCCCCCTAAAGTGCTGCCCACTGGCAATACCCCAACACTCTCTGTGGGTCTCCCTTCCCCAGAGAACCCCCACCCACTACCCCCATCTCACCTCAGTCTGGGCTACTGCCAGTCCTCACCTAGCCCACTCACTGGAGCAGACTGCAGTGTAAAAGCAACTCATGACAAGCAAGGGGGTTTGACCTGCTGCCTTCTTCTACTACCCAGTACATCTGTGGGCCTGGAACCAGGCCCTGCAGCCTGAGGAGTCTCCAGCCTAGAGCTCCCCTGATCCTCTGGCTCTTCCCCAGCCCTGCTTCATTCCCAGGTACCTACATACTCCCCTGCAGCCAAGCCACACCAATCTCCCTCCACAGCTAGAGGAGAAACTCTGCTCAACTTCTAGCTGCCATGACCTTCTTATAAGGCCCAGCTGCCCTGATTGGGGCATGGCCCAGGGGTAGCTCCTTCCCCAATCAGCTTGGGCTTTTTCTCCTAGCCTCTACACCTCTCCCGGGGCTGGCTTCTACCCAGTCAGGGCTGGAGCAGGTAAACCCAATAGCACAGGCATGAATGCAGGGTGCCTGTGGTCACAGACACCAACCTCAAAGCTAATCATTTCCAAAAAAAAGGAGCTAAAAGTATTTCCTGGCATTAACTTTGCACTTCAATATAATGAATAATAAGAATCACCCTGCCAGTTTTTATATTTTTACAATCATATTCTCACACTTAAAAAAATGACTCCCGCCACCCATTACAGTTTATAAGGCCCAATAAATCACAGAGGCAACTAAACAACTAGCTGACTCTACAGTGGAAACAGTGAAAATGACTCAGCAACTTTGCAGTGCTCTGTCATATTAGGCATTCTAGAACAGTCAGGTATTTTATAACTCTGTCTGAGCATCCATCTAACGGGTGATTTCTTAACTGCATAAATTGTGGCCAGTACAGGAATTTGCATCTGAGGGGAAAATTACCCCTCACAAATGATTGGACCCTAATCCTGCAAGTACTTACAGGCAGATGAGTGGTCCCAATGGTGTTTGCTGGATCAGGACTCGGCAGTTCAATGGAAGACAGAGAATCAAAATTCTCTGAGAGATAGTTAAAGGATTATTTTTCCTTATCAGTCGATGAATAGCTGCTGAGTTACATTTTCATGTTTTGTTCATGTCAGATTTGTTATTTCCTGCTGCATCATCTTAGAAACCTGAGTAACAAACACTGTGTTCAGAGTGGTAGCTGTGTTAGTCTGTATCTGCAAAAACAACAAAGAGTACTTGTGGCACCTTAGAGAGTAACAAATGTATTTGGGCATAAACTGTCATGGGCTAAAACCCACTTCATCAGATGCATGGAGTGGAAAATATAGTAGACAGGTATATATACACAATACATGAAAAGATGGGAGTTGCCTTACTAAGTGGGGGGTCAGTGCTAATGAGACAATTCAATTAAAGTAGAAGTGGGCTATTCTCAACAGTAAAATACCAAGGGAGGAAAAATCACTTTTGTAGTGGTAATGAGGGTAATGTAATCAGGGTGGCCAATTTCAAACAGCTGACAAGAAGGTGTGAGTAACAGTAGGGAGAAATTAGTATGGGTAGATTAGTTTCTATAGTGACCCATCCACTTCCAGTCTTTATTCAGGCCTAATTTGATAATGTCCATGTAAACAAAGCTTTATTTTATTTTATTCTGTCAGCATTCTGTGTTTTAGGAACAAGAGCATTCTGGATTTCCTAAGCTATTTGTGTCAATTTCATAAATTGGTTGTGTTGTGGGGGCCCAGTCAACATATTGTACATCCAAAGTCTGATGGAAATAGTCATGTTTTAATGAAACTAGAAAAGAAAAAAATATTACTCAGCACAGTTTTTTGGAATTAAACTTTCTCATTTAGTGCTTGAACTTAAATGTAACTGCACTGTGCTCATTCATGGGAATCAGACAGCTCAGCAGACTAGAAAGAGAAGTGAACCCAACAAATTTAGCATCATCGTCCAGGACGAACAAAGTACAAACAAGAATCAAAGCCTAAATGTTGAAAAGTGAACAACATTGTAAACAATTCTTACAGTTTAAAAACTTAGGACATATTAGGCCATGTCTACACTAGAGAGCTTACAGGGGCCCAGCTGTACTGATGCAGTTGTGCTGTTATGAGATCTCTCATGTATCTGCTTTATGCCAATGGGAGAGATCTCGCCCGTTGACATCATTAAACCACCCCCACGAGCAGTGGTAGCTATGTCGGCAGAAGAGCGCTGTCCACGCTGGTGCTCCTGTTGGTGTAACTTATGTCACGCAGGGTTTTTTCACACCCTGAGTGACATAAGTTACACTGATAAAAGTGCTAATGTAGACATAGCCTTAATCACAGAGGAACAGAGATCGGTTTTTATTTTGGCAAGAATCCCTTTAATTACTTTATTGTGAAATGATATAGGCCCTAATCCTGCCATTGGTTCCATATGGGCAGCCCATGCTTGGCAATGCCATACTGACCTAACTGAGGCTCTGCACAGGTGCAAGGATCTGCCTACATGGATCTAACTGAAGAACTGGGGCCATACAAAGTAATTTGCATGGAGCAACCTGATAGAACCAATAATGTCCTAATAATTCCTTGTATTGTCTCAATGTTCCATAGGAAGCTGTGGCAAAGGCATGTGTAAATGTATCCAGCAGCAACAGAGAGATTAAACTTGCCATTGTTATTTTTAAGTCACGTCACTAAACAGAGATCTGTTCTTCGGAGATCTGCCATGACTCATTCATTTACAGGGAGACTCCCTGTGTTTGGGTTTAACCAGCAGTAAAAATCCCTCAAAGTCACACAATGAAGGGTGTGTGTGTGTGTGTGTGTGTGTTTAAAAATCTCTTATTCAAGTTGTCTCAAAGACATACTGTGCCTTTCCAGGTAACAGTATGAAAACCTGGAATGGAGGAGATGAGAGAGATCTGTAAACCTCACATTTTTCAAAAGCTTAAGGATATGGGTTTAATTGTAAGGAGCTAAGATTGGAAAGATCTTATAACAAACAACATTTTTGTGGGGAGAAAGAATCTCTCCTAGATCCAAATCCTAACTGCAAGAATTCAAAAGAAGTGTTGCAAAAACAATAAAAAAAAATGTAAACAGGAAACTATTGTTCCTATTTACCACTCAGCTGTAATCTTAACTGCCTTGGCTTGATAAGTATCAGAGGGGTAGCCATGTTAGTCTGTACCCACAAAAACAATATCTGAAGAAGTGGGTTTTTTTACCCACGAAAGCTTATGCCCAAATAAATCTGTTAGTCTTTAAGGTGCCACCGGAGTCCTCATTGTTTTTGATAAGATGCCTGATAGGATGACATAAAGCTGTGATGATGTGTCTCTCAGGCTATGAATCATTTACTCCTGCTGCTCCTACTCTGCTGCTTGAAAAGCTCCCAACATCACCAACAGATCTCATGGGCAGTGCCTGGAATGGGAGTGGTGCCTTCTCTTTCTATCCCACACCTAGCACTGGATCACTGAATGCATGTACATCCACATCAGTGATTCCATAAGACAAAGAGCTCAGATCTGCTGCAAGAGATTCTGTTTGGCTAATGTTTCTTTCCCCAGCCTCCAAATCTCCCTTGGTTCTTGTGAAACCTCTCTCTTTCCATGACACAGCAGAAAAGCAGCAGTATCAGCCTAAAAAGAGATTGGCTCTGGCAGCAGTCTTAGAAAATGACTCCTCCCCCAACCCACAACTCTTAACAATCTCCTCTGAAAAAAGGACAAGGACAGGAACATGGAATAGAAGGGAGCTATGTGGGGTGGGCAAAACAGGAGAGGGAGAACTTGGGGGAAGGTGGAGCTGGGACCTGACAAGGGTAAAATTGAATAGAGAGGAGCTGGGGAGAGTGAAGAAGAAGGAGAAAGAGAGCAAGGCAGCCTGAGAAGATTGGAGTGGAAGGCAATCTAGGTCAGTGGTTCTCAACTAGGGGTACACGTACTCCTTGGGGTACACAGAGGTTTTCCAGGAGGTACATCAACTCATCTAGATATTTGCCTTTTTACAACAGGCTAGATAAAAAGCACTAGCAAAATTAGTACAAACTCAAATTTCATACAATGACTTGTTTATACTACTCTATATTCTATACACTGAAATGTAAGTCCAATATTTATATTCCAATTGATGTATTCTATAGTTATATGGTAAAATGAGAAAGTTGGAAATTTTTCAGTAACACTGTGATGTGACACTTTTGTATTTTTATGTCTGATTTTGTAAACAAGTAGTTTAAGAGAGGTGAAACTTGGAGGTACACAAAACAAATCAGACTCCTGAAAGGGGTACAGTAGTCTGGAAAGGTTTAGATCCACTGATCTAGAGGAGACAGGTGTGGTTAACTGCGCCTCATTTTGTTCACTGTAAACTTTTACTTCAGGTCATGAACACAATCTCTAACTCAGCTCCCCACTTTCTGTAATGAATGAATAAAAACATCTGACACCAAAAAATATTGTAACAAATCCGTGGCAACATAGTACTACGCTGCACACCATCATCACTTAGAATTTCATTTTGGTAGAAGGGACAGAGCTTGGATATTTTTAATCCAAAAATACAGGCACTCAACAAATGACTCAAAGGAGAATCTCCATTACTTACCAGTAGGGCCTGTGACACCCTGTTGAGTTGTTCTAATTCTATCCATTAGTGAGCAGTGGGGACATATGTGTGCATCAATTCATGAACTGTATGGCCTCTTTCAACCCACATTATTCTATGAAATATTGGATGAGTTCAAAAATACCCTAAAGATTCTCAAAATCATGGTCCATACTCAAAAATGGTAACTGAGATGAAAAATTTAAATGCAAGCTATAACAGGTGAATGATGCATGGTTTCTGTTCACTTAACTTTTTAGTAGCAAAACCAGAGACTTTCAACTGGTCCAAATCTCGGGGCCTTGTTTATTGTTCTAAATAACAGTGTGGTTCCATTGTGTTGGGAGCAGGATTTGGGGAGCCCATACAGGGAGTGTGCACCCATTGTGTGCTGTATAGCCCACCTTGGATCACGGGGGCAGAGATGGCACGTGGGTGGGGCATGAAGGGTCATGTGCCTCCCCCATTTCTCCAGATACCTCTGGAGGGTATGCCCAGAAGCGAGGAGACTGCACTCACTCTGGCAGCGGCACTCTCCGTGTGTCCACGCAGAGTGAGGAGGGAGCAAGGAGCACTGAGCTCCTCCTCCCCTGACCCCCTACAGGGGGCTGCTTCACTTTCCCTGCTGCCGGAGTCCTAGCATTGCAACCTGCTTTGCAGACTACACTGAGATGAGTTGGGAGTGGAAGCAGAGGTAATGCGTGGGATTCCAGCAGCAGGGAAGGTGAAGCAGCCCTATGTCGGGGAGAGGAGGAGGAGCTCAGTCAGCCACCCTGCTGCTTCTTCCCTATCCATGCTGCACCACGGACACAGCTGCCAAGGAGACTGCTCCCTCTTTGCTTCTCATAGAATCACAGAATATCAGGATTGGAAGGGACCTCAGGAGGTCATTTAGTCCAACCCCCTGCTCAAAGCAGGACCAATCCCCAACTAAATCATCTCAGCCAGGGCTTTGTCAAGCCTGACCTTAAAAACCTCTAAGGAAGGA
>NC_133769.1:6257492-6303624 GCF_003597395.2 Chelonoidis abingdonii
GATTCCCCAGCTCCTTAGGTACTTCTTCCAGTTGCTTCACCACCGTCCTAGTTGAAAAAAGGTTTTTCCTAATATCAACCTAAACCTTCCCCACTGCAACTTGAGATCGTACTCCTGTTCTTCATCTGCTACCACGTGAGATCTAGATCCATCCTCTTTGGAACGCCCTTTCAGGTAGTTGAAAGCATCTATCAACCTCCCTCCTCTCTCCTCTCTTCTGCTAGACCTATAACCAATCCCATGTTCCCTCAGCTTCTTCCTCATAAGTCATGTGCTCCAGGGTCCCTAATAAATTTTGTTGCCCTCTGCTGGGACTTTCTCCAATTTTTCCACATCCTTCCTTGTAGTGGGGGCCCAAAACTGACCCCCAAACAGGACTCGAGTCCTGTTTGGGGGTCAGTTTTGGGCCCCCACTACAAGGAAGGATGTGGAAAAATTGGAGAAAGTCCCAGCAGAGGGCAACAAAATTTATTAGGGACCCTGGAGCACATGACTTATGAGGAAGAAGCTGAGGGAACATGGGATTGGTTATAGGTCTAGCAGAAGAGAGGAGAGAGGAGGGAGGTTGATAGATGCTTTCAACTACCTGAAAGGGCGTTCCAAAGAGGATGGATCTAGATCTCACGTGGTAGCAGATGAAGAACAGGAGTACGATCTCAAGTTGCAGTGGGGAAGGTTTAGGTTGATATTAGGAAAAACCTTTTTTCAACTAGGACGGTGGTGAAGCAACTGGAAGAAGTACCTAAGGAGCTGGGGAATCGGATCCTCCTTCTTCCCTTTTCTAAAGATGGGAACTACATTAGCCTTTTTCCAGTCATCTGGGACCTCCCCCAATCACCATGAGTTTTCAAAGATAATGGCCAATGGCTCTGCAATCACATCTGTCAACTCCTTTAGCACCCTCGGATCCAGCACATCCGGCCCCATGGACTTGTGCTCATCCAGCTTTTCTAAATAGTTCCGAACCACTTCTTTCTCCACAGAGGGCTGGTCACCTCCTCCCCATGCTGTGGTGCTCAGTGCAGTAATCTGGGAGCTGACCTTGCTCTTGAAGACAGAGGCAAAAAAAGGGTTGAGTACATTAGCTTTTTCCACATCCTCTGTCACCAGGTTGCCTCCCTCATTCAGTAAGGGGCCCACACTTTCCTTGAGTTTCTTCTTGATGCTAACATATCTGAAGAAACCTTCTTGTTACTCTTAACATCCCTTGCTAGCTGCAACTCCAAGTGTGATTTGGCCTTCCTGATTTCACTCCTGCATGCCTGAGCAATAATTTCCTACTCCTCCCTGGTCATTTGCCCAATCTTCCACTTCTTGTAAGCTTCATTTTGTGTTTAAGATCAGCAAGGATTTCACTGTTAAGTCAAGCTGTTCACCTGCCATATTTATTATTCTTTCTACACATTGGAATGGTTTGTTCCTGCAACCTCAATAAGGATTCTTTAAAATACAGCCAGTTCTCCTGGACTCCTTTCCCTCTCATATTATTCTCCCAGGGGATCCTCCCTATCAGTTCCCTGCTTTTCTGAAGTCCAGGGTCTGTATTCTGCTACTCTCCTTTCTTCCTTGTGTCAGGATCCTGAACTTGACCATCTCTTGGTCACTGCCTCCCAGGTTCCCATCCAATTTTGCATCCCCTATTAATTCTTCCTGGTTTGTAAGCAGCAGGTCAAGAAGAGCTCTGCCCCTAGTTGGTTCCTCCAGCACTTGCACCAGGAAATTGTCCCCTTTCCAAAAACTTCCTGGATTGTCTGTGCACCACTGTATTGCTCTCCCATCAGATATCAAGGTGATTGAAATGTCCCATGAGAACCAGGGCCTGCGATCTAGTAACTTATGTTAGTTGCTAGAAGAAAGCCTTGTCCACCTCATCCCCCTGGTCTGGTGGTCTATAGCAGTCTCCAACCACAACATCACCCTTGTTGCTCACACTTCTAAACTTAATCCAGAGACCTCTCAGGTTTTTCTGCAGTTTCATACCAGAGCTCTAAGCAGCCATACTGCTCTCTTACATACAATGTAACTCCCCCAACTCCTTGGGAGTCCCGAGAAATCTGGGAGGCATGTGACCACCCAGAACCTGTCATCTGTGTCCCCCCACTAGCCACAGCTACATGACGCCTCTGTGCACGGGCTGAAGCTAAGCTAGGGCCATGCTTGTGCTCTGAACGGTTCTGGAGTCCACCGCCCCCTCTCCCCCATACTCCCTGTCCCCTAGTCTACCGCCCACCCTGGAGCCTCATGCCGCCCACCCCCAAGCAGTTCCCGGAGCCCGCCACCTTGGCTTCATGTTCTCCCCACCCCCCCATGCTTTGGGGCCAGTCTCTGGAGCTCTCTCCACACCCCCCCCATGGCCTTTTTTCCCTCCCTAGTCTGCCTCCAGTCACCTGCTTCTGCCACATCCCAGCCTTCCCCACGCCCCCAGAACTGCTATCTGGAGTGTCCTTGGTCCCTCCTGGCCCTTGCTCAAAAGTAGTCACACATATTCATACTCTGCTTTGCTGCCCAGATCCCAGCCCATACCCATTTCCCTCCCCTGCACCTCTGCTATTTGGCTCAGTTGGGGGCATGGAGGGATGTTTTGGGGAGGAGAGCAGCAATACCTAGTGACTCAGGCCAGCCCCATGCATCCCGTTTTCAGTTTAGGAAATAAGGTCATCTAACTTTCTGGGCAGGGAGTATGGGGAGCTGGCAGGCGATTGGGGAGTTTGAGGGGGCAATCGGAGGTTAGGGGAGTGGAGCTGTGCAGAGGCCTGGACCTTGATTGTTAGTTTGACCAAGAAATTTGGACCTTGACAAAAAATAATTGACTACCCCTGCTTCCCACCATTGGGGCATAAGCAGAGCAGAGGCAACTTCAGCACTGAGGTCAGAACAGCAGCCTCAGAATTCCTCTGCTGCAAGCTGTATGGCCTGTATGCAGAATCCCTTCTCTCCAGCCCTGTAGGAGATCCCCAATGTACACAGGCTGGAGAAAGGATTTGGAGTTAAAGAATAACATATTAAATGGATGGAATACAGATAATTGCACAGAATTTTAAATGGTCCCCTCTCTCTCTGTAAAATAGTATGGTCAAGAAAATATATATATATGTGTGTGTATATAAAATGCAGTAGCATGTACAATACAGCCAAGTATATGTAACTATTCACTGTATTTTATAGGGCATTTTTTTACACAAATGAACCACAAATTACTTTACAAAGTTAATATAATTACAGAATTAAATGGTACACAATTTTTCATTATCTGGTCATGTCTGTAGTTTTAAAATAATGTTTTACAGTCATAAAGTAACCCTTTAAAAATGCACACTGGTATTGCCTATATCTTCCATGTCACATCTGCTTAGTTTTACAGACACAAACAAGTTTTTGCTATTGTCAGCACTGAAGACCCAATTTAGCTGCAGAAGAGCAAAGCTGCATTGTATTCTGGCTGATGCGTCATCCACAAAATGAACAGGCTACATTCTGATTCTGCACTCTTTAGTGCTGGTGATGATGTAGCAAGCAGAAAGAATATAGCCTGTTTGCTTATTAATTATGATTTATGATTATTCCCCTTCCCAGATCAAACTGAGCTTGCAGCATAGGCAGTATAATGGGAACAAAAAAAAAAAAGACTTGCTTCCACTTGTCAACTGAGCCCATCTGATATTTGGAAGCCCTCACTGCTTAGGAATAAATGAGGCAGCACTAAGAAATCATTTCACAGCGAGTGGCTTTTCAGACTAGGAAGAGCTGCTGTTCTTTCTACCTTGGAGAGGCAGGATGGGTGTAGTCACTGCTTTGTACGCTGCCGCCCCTCCTGCCAAACAGGGAGCCCCTCTGAACTGGTGAGAAGGGGGTTTGATGGACGGGAGGAGACGGTGTTATGCTGCTGCTACTGCTGATCTTGCCGCGGCTGCTGCAGAGTCACGTGAGAGTCCCCTTTAAGTTTCCATAGAGAGGCCTCTTCGGTGTCACATGATGGACATGATATAATGAAACAACGTTGTAGCGAGGAAAGCATTTAGGGGAGCCCAGGGCTACATACAGAGTGACTGGGAAGTGGGCAGAGAGAAAAGGAAACTACGGGGTATTCTTCAGCATACAGGAGCCCAGCTCCATCCAGCAGTGAGAGCGGACTTGGAAAAGAGAGGAGGGGGCCCTCTGTTCCCCTCCCACCCCTCTCGGGCCAGGAGGAAGAAGAACTTTTAATCAGCACAGCTGGGATTGCACCTGTCTCTAGAGTCCCCACCATCCAAAGAAAGAGGAAATTATATGAAAGAACAGATCTGGAAACTACCTGTTGTTTTTTTTTATTTTATTTTTCTTCCACTTTGCTGGGGCGGGGGGTCGCGGTGCGGGGAAGGCGAGAAAGCTTAGCCAGCACATGGATCATCTTAAGGTAAGTTATTTATAGTCCTTAAAAGCGCCTCAAGAGAGATTTGTTTTGGGAGATGTAGTGTGTGTATGCGGGGGGATTTCGTCCTAAATTTTGCATCCGGACGTTTAAATGAGGAAGGGTGTCATTTCACTGTGGCATAGTTTTAATGTGAGTTTTGGTTCGGGGTGGGATTGTTTCGCATGTTAGTCTCCTTTTAACTTCTTTTCTCTGTGTCTCCGTACCCTGAGGGCCAGGGTCGGGAGCCATGGGGGCAGGCGTTTGGGTAAGGGGGGGGTGGGATTTCCAGCTTGAAATGGGAATTTAAAAATAAAGGCGATTGCGCCATGTTTGTGTTGCTAAGAGGAGGGGTGTGTGTGTGTGTGGCATGGCTGCATGCCACATGGCTTCTCTGGAGCGGCCGGGTTGTGCGTGTGTTTTTCCCCCTCAGTGTCCGCATTCCAGCTAATGTTGCGCAGATAAAATTCGAACTTGAGGTAAACAGAAGAGGAAAGGAGGGGGCGGGGTGGGGGGGGGAGGCTGTTTCCATCCTGGCATCCCACCTCTCCGGTTCGCAGATAACATCCACAGCGGTCACACAATCCCCCTTCCCACCTCCTTTGCCGCCAGCCAAAAAAAAAAAAAAATTTAAGAGGAGCGGGACTGTAAAGCATAACAAATCCCCCCTCCCTCTGCAGCTGGGGGAGGGCGGAGCGCCTTTTTATCTCCAAAACGTCACATTCCAAATCCATAACAACACAGCCCCCCACCCACGCACACACCTTGGCCACCAGCGTAAAGGGAAGGTGCCATTCCCCTTCGCAGGCTCGCAGCAGAGCGGTGCCCACTTGCTTGCCCCAGGAAAACATTACGCAGAGTAGGTTGGAGCAGAAATGGATCCCCAGTGAGTGCCCCACCTCATCCAGCCTTGTTACTCTCAGGCACCCAGCGGGCTCAGAGCCTCCCCAAAATCAGGGTGGAGTGGGTGGCTTTTCCTAAATAGGGGGGCATGTTTCCCCCCTTAGTAAAGGTACAAGGAATAGATTATTACAGTGCTAAGCATCCGGTTGTTGGTCGGTGCTGGAGTTCCCTGTGCGTGTGAGCGCAACGGGTAAGTGTGGCTAGCTGGGTATGTGGCAGGTGCTGAGGCTTGGCATGTGGTTATTGACAGGGACAATTATGCTGTGATGGAGGTTCGTGGGGATTTGGAAAGTAACTGTTGGGTAGGTGTGTGTTAGACGAGAGGGGGCATTCGAAATGGGGGGCAATGACCGCTCCGAGGTGGAACAAGGCTGTGTGTTTGGGAAGGGTTTTTTTTGTTTGTTTGTTTTTTGCTGTTTGTGTTGGTCTGGAAAGCAGCTGAACAGCATCCCCTTAACAAACACACTTGGGTATCTTCATATGGGTAGAGATAATCTTGCTTAGTTTTAGGGGAGGGAGGTGTGTGTGTGTCTGCCTTTGATTTCGAGGGAGGTGTGCTGGTAGTCTGGGAGAGGTTATCTTTTGAAGTGGTGTGGAGTAGCAAAATGTGGATGTGTCTGTTGGCTGAAGGAGGAGGGGGATGCTGTGATTTGCAAGTTGTAGGTTTATGACACAGGCAGTTTAGCTGGCAATAAGTATACTTGGCACTAATGTGATGCCCTTCCCATGCCCAGAGCCCTGTAAATGCAGCCACTAATTAATTGACGCAGGGATCTTTCTGTGTGTGCCACATAGCCACTGTAGGGGCAGGCAGTTGCCTGCAGTGGTACAGATGGCGGGTAGGGACATGGATGGGTACATGGCAAGATGGGGAATGAAGAGGCGAAAGCACTCCTCTGGGGAGAGAGGTATGTGGCGCAGAAGGCCCCATATCAGGTATAAGGGTGTATTACGCCTTAAGGAGCATGCAGGGGAGTGGAGTTGATTGAGGAATTACAAAGCAATTTATTCTCCTGGGGAGGGGTAAAAGGGTGTTGTGGGGCAGGGTACTGAAGAGTAGGTATGAGGAGGTAATACACATCCTGAGGAGGAAGGGTCAGGAATACTGAGTGGATTATATTTTGAGAGCTATGGGAGTGTGTGTGGGAGGGGCTAATAGACGTGTGCAGGAGGGTTGTACACATGATTGGTTCTGGTGGGGAGCTGAGTATGGGGGGCTTATGTGATGAGGGAATGGGGAAACAAGAGTGGGTCTGAGGAAGGTATATGGGATTTGTGTGTGTGATTTGGGAATGGTAAAATGGACACAGGGCCGTGGGGAGGGGCCAAAGGACTGTAGTGGAGGGGTCAAGGACAAAACATGTTGAGAAGCAGAGGTGCTGGAACAATGTGTGTAGTGCTGGTGCTGAGAGCCATTGAACCAAACTGTAAACCCTTTATATGATGGGAACCACTTCAAGCCAGGGGGTGCGGCAGCAACCGTAGTTCCTGCACCTGTGCTGAGAAGCAGCTTTTCTGGGTGCATAGAGGCGGCACAGAGCTCTGTAGGGGAGGGGTGTATGTCCTGCTGCAGTGAGGGTTTCTGGGTGGTGTCATACAGGGCTGTATTGGGGGCAAGTGGCACATGCACAGGTTGGTGTGTGTGTATGGGAAACACAGAGCTATGTTGAGATGAAGGAGCAGGGGGCACAGGGCTATGTTGTGGGTGAGGATGCCTATGGGGAACACTACACTGTTGGGAGGTGAAAGGGTCTGTATTTGTGGGACGAAGTTGTGTCAGGGTGAGGGAGTCTGTATTTGGGGGCACAGAGCTGTGCTGGGGGTAAGGTGAGTCTGTGTGTGGGGCACAGGGTTGTGAAGGGGGTGGGGCTGTGTAGGGGTGGTCACAGGGCTGTGTTTGCGCAAAGGGATGGGTGTATGGGTGGGGACAGGGTTGTGTTGTGTCAGAGGGGTGGGTGGTCACAGAGCTGTGTGGGGGTGTATGGATGGGGATGGAGTTGTGTTGGATCAGAGGGGTGGTGGGGTTGTGAAGGGTTGGGCTGTGTAGGGGTGGGGATAGGGCTGTGTTGGGGTAAAGGGGTGGGTGTATGGGTGGGGATGGGGCTGTGTTGGGGTGAATGGGGGGGTGGTCGCTGGGCTGTGTTAGGGCAAAGGGGTGGGTGTATGGGTGGGGCTGGGCTGTGTTGGGGTGAATGGGGGGGTGGTCGCTGGGCTGTGTTAGGGCAAAGGGGTGGGTGTATGGGTGGGGCTGGGCTGTGTTGGGGTGAATGGGGGTGGGTGGTTGCAGGGCTGGGTTAGGGCAAAGGGATGGATGTATGGGTGGGGCTGGGCTGTGTTGGGGTGATTGGGGGTGGGTGGTCACAGGGCTGTGTAGGGGTGCAGGGGAGGGACCAGGGCTGTGCAGGGGCGGGTGTATGGGTGGGGACGGGCTGTTGGGGTGAATGGGGGTGGGTGGTCACAGGGCTGTGTTAGGGCAAAGAGGTGGGTGTGTGGGTGGGGCTGGGCTGGGGTGGGTGGTCGCAGGGGAGGGACCAGGGCTGTGTAGTATGGATGGGGACAGGGCTGGGGCGGGGCTACGTTAAGGTCCGGGGGGACATGGCCGTATTGGGGGCGGCGTGGAGCGAGCGCGACCCCTACCTCGCGGCAGTGGCCCCCACGCGAGCTCTCAGGGGCGCCGTTGCCTCCTTGCAGCACCAGCCGCTGGCTATGGAGGCCACGCCCACTGCGCGCCCGACCAATCCCCCGGCCCGCGCCGCTTCTCGAGCCGCAGCCGCCCCTGCCAATGAGCGAGTTGCTGCCGTGTCTCCGCCCTCCCCCCTGTTTGTTATGGTCCGGGCCACGTGCCGCCGGCTCAGCTTGTCACGCGGCAGGGCCTCGCGCCGCCCCCACCGCCGTCCTACCTCTTCTGGCCGGAAGGAAGGCGACACGGTGGGGGATGGGCGCGAAAACCGGACAGATCTACGAGGGGAGCGAGTCCCGCCCGCGGGTCCCGGCCCGCTGCCCCGTCGGACCCCGCGAGGGGAGCGAGTCCCGCCCGCGGGTCCCGGCGCCCTGCCCCGTCGGACTGCGCGATGGGGGCGAATCCCGGCCGCGGGTCCCGGCGCCCTGCCCCGTCGGACTGCGTGGGGGGACCATTCCTGCCGATGGGCTCCACGACCCTGCTCCTTCAGACCCCTCGAGGGGGGCCAATTCCTACCTGCTGCTCCCAGGACGCCACCATGGTCACACCCAACAAGGGGACCTGTTCCCTCTGCAGTGTCAAGAGCCCTAACCATCAGTCCCATGAGGGGACCAATTTCTGCCTGCGGGTCCCACAGTCCTGCCCTGTCGGACCTTGCAAGGGGACTGCTTCCTCCCTGTGCATTCCAGGGTCCTGCCCCATCAGACCCCATTTCCTGCCTGTGTGTCTCAGGGTCCTGCCCTGGTCAGCCCCCCACAAGAGGATTGATGCTGGCCCGCAGATAAAAAATTAAAAAGGCGCCTAGCCCTGGCATGGAACCCACTTAAATGTGGGGCCCGATTCCTGGGAATTGGGCAAATCGGCCTAAAGCCAGCCCTGTATACCAGTACCCTGTCCCATTGTATTGCACAAGGAGACAAATTCCTACCCATGCGTCCCAGGGCCCTGCGCTGTCAGACTCCATGAGACAACCAGTTCTTTTTCCTGTGGCCTGGGGCCCTGCTCCCATCAGACCAGACAAAGGGACCAGTTCCTGCTTGTGGCTTTCCAGGGCTCTGCCCTGTTAGACCCCATGAGGGGACGAATTCCTGCCTCTCAGTGCAAGGGTCCTGCCCTGTCGATCCCATGAAGGGACCAGTTCCTGTTGTTTGTTCCCAGAGCCCTGCCATGTCAACCCTGAAGGGACAAATTTCTGTCTCCATGTAACTGAGCACTACCTGTTAGGCACTGGACCCTGGATAGGTTTTATCTACAGGTATCTTGGCATCACCCCATCTAGGTACCAAATCAGGCCTGTGGGTATAACTTTTTATGGAAGTCTCTTTTGTTTGTGTCTTAATAAGGTTGTATGAGGAAAGGCCTTGGGGGTTGGCACGGCTATTTAGCTATGGCTGCACAGCTTTCACCACAAATAGTAACAGGATATTTTTTCTAGACTAGCAGGCTACTGAATATTGCAGGGAGAGAAGCAGGGTAGGAGAAGTATAACTGTAAGAGTATCTTGCAACGTATTTTGTTGTTGTAAAACTTTTCAAAAAGACATAATCATCTAGTAAAATCATCTAGTCAAATTGTATCCCCAAATGCTTGTAAAGAACTAAATTACAGCAAACAGGTAAGTACAGGGAATGGAGAAGAGAAATGGTCTTATGATAGATGAAGAGATAGAGAAATGCTGTTGCAGAGTTGCTGAGGAGACAATCCTTGCTCTAACGTTGGTAGGGTTGTAATGTCAAACAAAGGGTATAAGAAGGTGTAGCATGATTAGGTTAATGATATGTGCTGGGTTTAATACATGAGACCTGATCCTACACGGGATGGGGACAAGATCAGGGATAGTGCATAGCCATTTGCTTGATTGAGCCGTAATCCTCCTCTCACTTATACCATTGTAAACTGGATATTATTCCCTTCAATCAGTGGAGTTGCCCAGATGTAAGAGGGAAATTTGGCTCAGCATTTTAATAACAGGAGTGTAATTTTGAACTATACTGAAATGAATGAGAGGCCAAGAGTTGATTTGAAGATTGGGGTGGCAGGTGCATTTTGCATATGATGTGGAGAGCAAGGACCTTGGAGAGTGTAGATGTCCGCTGTTGGGGGTCACCCCTCTCTGGGGCGGCTGGGAGCCAGGCTGCCTCACTACACGAGTCTGGTGAGTGGGTGGGTTAGCCTGGTGGTGCAGGAAACTGTCAGGAGCTCAGGCCCTCTGGGGAGGGCTGGGCAAACAGTTCCGTATTAAACCCAGGCCCTAGGGCAGGGTGGGGCAACAAACAACAGTTCCGGGCTCAGACCTTCAGGCAGGGGCTGAGCAAATAGTTCAGTATTCAAGCCAAGGCCCTAGGGCAGGGCAGGGTAGCAAACAGTTCCAGGCTTAGACCCTCAGGCAGGGGCTGAGCAAACAGTTTACTCAGGCTCTTGGTCCCAGGCTCTTGGTCCTGAGCATCAGGGCGAGGGGGAGACTGCCACCCGTGAGTGGGGTGGCGGGGGGGGGGGGGGGGGGGGACGGACGACACAGGCCTGCCCATTCCTCTACTTCCCAGCCCGGGGCCCTAACAGCAGCAGGCTGCAGCAGGTGTCAGTGGGGATCCTGGCCGCAACACACTGACATTGGCTCTGGGTGTGCTGCAGCCAGAATAGGGTCAGCTGCCCCCGGGCTTACTTCCGACTTCCCCATCACCAGTACTTGCGTCTCAGCGGCGTCTTCCACAGCGTCTAGCACGACGGGCTCCTCGGGATACTGAGCGAGGGGTAAACTGGGTAGTTCCTCTGGGTCTCTTTGTACCGGTCGGCTTAGTGGCTCTTCCGGCGTCTGGTCGGCGTCCAGCCTCCGCAGGTATGGCCAGTCCTCGGGTCAATCACAGGTGGCAGGAGTCTCCCCAGCAGGAACTAGGGCATCAGTGTCTGGCCTCTCTGGTGACCAGGCAGCTTCTGAGCCCTGGGGTTGGTCTTTTATACTTCCTGCCCTGCAGCTTGACCTCTGGGGGGGAGGGAGGGGGAGTGGCGCAGGCTCCAGCAACTTCGCCCACTTTGGCATCTGTAGGGGCTCGTCCCTCTCTGGGGTGGCTGGGAGCCAGGCCACCTCACTACAGGGAGACTATAGATACTTTCATAGCACAAATAATATTATGCACAGTAATACCTTTACTCACCTAGGTAATCTCATTGATTTTCTTAGTATAGGTACAGCTACACGTACTCTTAGGATTTTGGTAGAGAAGCAAAAAAAATCCACTTGAAACTATTTACTCAATAAAGATATCTCTATTTGATATAGATTTGAACATAGTGAAAGGAACATAGTCATGCAGCACACAACTGACACTGATATTTGTGATGTCCATGGATCGGTAGCTTGGATAAACAATGGTGGACACACCAGGAAATTGCATTCTCCTTTATTCCTGCTGGTGAGATGCTATTAATGTAAAAATGTGTTCCCATCTCCCATTGCTCTTTAATATTACTGAGCTTATTTATCTTCTCAGTGAGACAGTTAGAAGGAAAAATATTTCATTTTGTAACTTAGTTCACCTTCAAAAAGAGATTACTTCTTACCTCCAATTCGTAGCAAGGCTCCCTGTGTACCGTACTCTGTTTTATGGAGCTGTTGTGATGATGAATACAATGTGTATTAAAAAGGGTTATGAAAAACAGCTATTGTGCCTGACTTTTCTTTTCTTTCTATTTAAGTAATGCCTGTTCATATCTCACATAAGATATGCCCAAAATTTCACTTTAGGAACTCATGACTTGACAAATTTCACTGGTAAATAAATAAAAAAAATTCACTCAGTGTAGAAGAGTTCAAAAAAGTGTCTGATAAGGAAACAGCTAAACAACGGTTGGTTGTTGGTTTTGCAATGGGAAGTAATGAAACCTATTTTTTTTTCACTTTAATAAAAAGGGAAATTGTGAACTTATTTCATAAACATTACTGTACCATACTACTAATAACCTATTAGATGATTAAAACTGAAAGAATGTAAGAACTTCCTGTTCATGCTTCACTGTTCCATTACTTATTTACTTTACTGCATTTCTCTCAACTTTGACAATGAAATTCCGTGAAGTCCGGCCTTCAGTTCAACTATGTTTGGGTTGCAGGGTTGCCAACTTCAGTGATATTATTATGGTCTTGAGGTGTTTTTTCTCCTTAAAGCTCCAGCTGTTGGAATCATGTGACTATTAGAATCTGAGATTTCATTAAAAAAAAATATAAACCTCATGGTTGCATACAAAAACCTTTGAAAATGTGAACCCTTAAAAGCTCTAAAACCAGAAGGCAAATAAAAAGACTCCTTCCCCATATTATTTCTTTCAAGCCAGTATCATTATTTTTTGAGCCTGACTCATGATTTTTCGAATGACGGGTTGGCAATACTGAGGTTGCTAGTGTGCCCATTGGAATTAAAAAAAAAAAAAAAAAGCCTTGGAAAATATCTTTTGGCCTTGGATTTTGTAAAGACTCTTTAAAAAACAAAAACCCAACAACATTTCAGCTTGTAAAGAGGGCATTTTTGTCCAGTGGCTAGAACAAGGGACTGAGTATTGAGATTACTGGGTTCTATTTCCAAGTTTTGTCATTGATCTGGTCAGTAACTTAACCTCTATCCATTTCCTGGTTTAGGACTTGATACTTACCTTATAGTGGTGTTATGAGGCTGAATTCATTAATGTTTGCAAACTGCTTTGAGTTCTTGGATGAAAATCATTATGTGGCCCTGGGTTCTTGCAGGTGGTGCAGGGGTACACCTGTGCAGACCTTATGAAAAGGGTGTAGTGACCAGGAACGGCAAACCGCAGCCACTGGGAGCTGCAGGCGGCCATGCCTGTGGACAGCCAATATAAACAAACTATCTCTCGGCCCGCCAGCGGATTACCCTGACAGGCCATGTGCGTCTCACGAGCTGCAAGTTGCCCACCACTGGATTAGAGGCTTCCTCCTCCCCAACCAATTTAAACAGCTGACAGACAACTTGAAAGTGAGAGGATGTAACACACTACAGTGAAATGAGTCTTTGTGAAATTATTTGTTTATTATCAAGAAAAAAGTTTGCTTCCAGTTTCTCCTGTGCTTTTAAAAGCAAACAAATTAACCTGTGTTTTCCAGAGGCTGTTTGCTACATTATTGTAGAGTTTTCAGTTGATGCTTTTAGGCCCTTATTTTGACTGTTGTTTTTTTTTTTTTCTACTGATGTAGGCATCTTTCATTGTCTGCTGAGCATGCTCTGTGGTTGTTCGGTGATCACTTTGCCCCTTCCACTGGTTTTAATTTCATGGTTGCGCTCCACCTTCCTGGAGCAATTATGATCCCTGTGAATTTTAATAGCATGCAAGAATATCCAACTGAACACCATCTTTGGGCAGTGATTTGTTTGTAAGTATTTTTCTCCGTCTCCTCCACTGCTATTCTCTATAAAATGAAGCCATTTCTGTCCTGGAGACCTATTTTTTGACCATTGTGTAATTGTCGTTCTAGTTAAATGGTTAACTTTCAATTGCTATTTGTATGTGTTTTGAAACCCATTCTGGATTGGGTTTGTCGCTGTGTAATAAACAAATTTCATTTATTTTCTGTGTAATGCTTTAATAGTATGAGCTGTGATTTATATTTGGGGATAGAGGGATCAGATGAGATGCTGGGCTTTAAATTGCATGCCATATCTTTTAAACTGTTTCTGATTTGGGAGAGGAGAATAAAAAAAAACATTAGTTCTGTAGTGCCTTCCATACAAGAATTTCTAAATGCTTGACTGACGTTAACCAGCCATCCCCGAGTAGTACTTCAGTTTTTTAGGTAGGGGGGAAAGTGAGTCATAGAAAAGTTAAATCTTTTGAAAGACAAAGTTTGTGACAGAGTCCTGGTCCTGTGTCCTAACCAGGAGGCCATCCTTGAGTTAAATATGTTTAACTTGCTTGTGGAGAGTAACATTCTAACTTGTTAACCTCAATGTATGCTTTTTCTTGATTAGACATGTGTAAGAAGGATCACTTGTGTAGAAGTGCAGGACTAAGAAAAGCACAAATAGAGTGCAAATATTTAAGTTATGTACAAAAAATGTTAAATTTAGCCTGCACCAAGGGAGATTCAGGTTAGATATTAAGAAAAGTTTTCTAACTATAAAG
This sequence comes from Chelonoidis abingdonii, assembly GCF_003597395.2. Classification (NCBI taxonomy): domain Eukaryota; kingdom Metazoa; phylum Chordata; order Testudines; family Testudinidae; genus Chelonoidis; species Chelonoidis abingdonii. The sequence goes on from NC_133769.1 coordinate 6,271,592, forward strand.
ATAGTAAGTAGCACGGAATAATTCTTCCGCACTATGTGCTGATTAGGCCTCAGCTCGAGTATTGTGTCCAGTTCTGGGTGCCACGTTTCAGGAAGGATGTGGACAAATTGGAGACAGTCCAGAGAAGAGCAACAAAAATGATTAAAGGTCTAGAAAACATGACCTATGAGGGAAGATTGAAAAAACTGGGTTTGTTTAGTCTGGAGAAGAGACGACTGAGAGGGAACATGACGACAGTTTTCAAGTACATTAAAGGTTGTTCTTAACCTCTGAGGCTGGGACAAGAAGCAATGGGCTTAAATTTCAGCAAGGGTGGTTTACGTTGGACATTAGGAAGACTTCCTAACTGTCAGGGTGGTTAAACACTGGAATAAATTGCTAAGGGAGGTTGTGGAATCTCCATCATTGGAGATTTTTAAGAGCAGATTGGACAAACACCTGTTGGGGATGGTCTCGATAATACTTAGTCCTGCCTTGAGTGCAGGGGTCTGGACTGGATGGTCTTCTGAGGTCCCTTCCAGTTCTATGATTCTGTGATTCTATAGTTAAGTACTGGAATAGCTTACTTAAGGAGGTTGTGGTATCCCTATCACTGGAGTGTTTTAAAAACAGGTTCGATAAACATGTCTGGGATGGTGAAGGTGTACTTAATCCTGCCTCAGTGCAGGGGGATGGACAGATGACATCTTGAGGTACCTTTTAGCTCTGTGTTTCTAGAATTCGATGATTGTATTTTAGGGAAGAACTTTAATGGCATTTTGCATTGTATAAGGTAATCCTTTGGTTTTTAAAGAATCTTTAAATATTGTGTCATACTGATGTGTGTTTTGTGCATGCCATTGCCCTCTCTGGATGATATCAGAAGTACTGAACTGTTGTAGGCCTATACAGCCAGAGCTAATAGAGATTATTGTTTGGCCTCAACACTTCAAAAAGGAGAATGTTTGTTTTGTTTTTCTATACTCTTGCAGTGGAAATAAACACTCACGAAAACATTTCTATTAAATTGTAAGACCCTGTTTTTATATTTTTAAAACCATCTAAATGTTAGGTCTAAAATTCACTGAATTCTGCAACTTTAACTTACACCAATGTGCTGTTTTTTTTCCCCCTCTCCCTCCTTCTCCCCTCCACATGCTTTTATGTCTCTTTCTCTGCTTTTTACCTCGCACATTTTTCTTGATCACTTTCCCCTCGTCTCCCACTGCACATGCTGCCCAACTGGCTGTTTTTCTTCTTCCTAACAACCTTCTTCTCCCACGTGTGGTTCTCGGTCCAAAGCTCAAGTCCCAAGGGCAGTTCCTGTTTCTTTTCCTCCTCCCAAGAACAGCAGTGGCCTCTAAGGGAAAAAACTAAACTGATTCCTCCTTGTTTACAATTGTTTTTACAAGCACATGGGCTCATCTGTGCAGTGAAGACCTTGGATGCCTGTAGAAACAGATGGAAACAAGGAGGAGCCAGCATCATGTGACAGGCCACCTCTCCATGGGTCATAGTCTAGGAACTACACTATTGTCTTGTAGTTAAAACTTAAAACTTTAAAAAAAACTGTAGGCAAATGTCTCAGGTTTAATCTTTTAAATTATTTGGTTTCTGCCTGTTCACAGTAGTGCAAAGACACATGAAATGAGGAGGGGGTAAAATGCGGGCAATGTTAGCTGTGCCAAGGCATTAGGAAGGCTGCAGATCTTTAAACTGGGGTGTTGGTATAGTGTGCAAAGGGTGGTTGTGGGATCTGCCTTACCATATGTATATGATTTTACTATAACTGAATGAGTACATGGTTTTGAGATCCCATGATAAGCTGTAGCGTAGTTGGCTTCTGTAAAGATACTGTAGATTTTGTTTTATAGGGTACAGAGATGTCTGCTTTGTCATTCTCATAAACCCAAACTTTGCACCCATGTGCATATATAGCTGTTGTGGAAGTTAATGGGAGCTATGTATATATATCTGAGGGCAAAGTTTAGCCTGTGATATTTTAATGGATACCTCTCTTTTTCCCAATCCTTCTTGTCATTGTCTACCCTAGGGCCATGTACAGGTCAACTAAGCCCTCCTAAACCATTGGGGAAGAGGGCCAGTGAGGATGAATATATTGAAGGAAATCGGTATTCACAGATAGTATTAACTGAAATGTTAGTTACTAAAAAGGAATGTGGATTTGGTAATTACTGGGTGTTGTTCAAGGATAGTAATCATCTTGTGCTCAACTACAAGATGGAATAATAATAATAAAAATGCTTATAAAGAGATTTGACACATTGACACAGGCCTATAATGGGAGAGAGTCTCTCTTAGAGCAGTGGTTCTCAAAGCCTGTCTGCCGCTTGTTCAGGGAAAGTCCCTGTCGGGCCGGGCAGGTTTGTTTACTTGCCACGTCCGCAGGTTCGGTCGATGGTGGCTACTACTGGCTCTGGTTCGCCTCTCCAGGTCAATGGGGGCTGCAGGAAGGGCGGCCAGCACATTCCTCGGCCTGCACCGTTTCCTGCAGCCCCCACTGGCCTGGAGTGGTGAACCGGGGCCAGTGGGAGCCATGATCGGCCGAACCTTTGGACGTGGCAGGTAAAGAAACTGTCCCGTCCCAGCCTGGCAGGGGCTTTCCCTGAACAAGTGGCAGACCAGCTTTGAGAACCACTGTCTTTAGAGTACTCTTTCTGTTATGTTACTTTTGAGAAGGATTAGAGAAGAGGATATCCTAGTACTAACAGCACTAGCTAAACATTTTAAATGCAAGGTTATTCCAGTGATGTATTCTGTTACATATGTCTAGTTATGTTTATAACTATCTTCTGTGATTTTTCTTTTTGTAAAATGGCCAGTAAAATATCCTCTTATCCAAGATAACTTGATTTACATTTTAGATACTCTTGGCTGATATTTGTGGTTAGTCTTCTGTTAGTTTCTTATGGTGTTAGAAGCCATCAAGCTGTTTTATTTACATCTGACAGGAAATAGACTTTAAAGAACAGGCTTGTTATATGCAAAGGAACTATAATGGCAGTAGAGATATAGACTATAGTATTTAGACTGTTTTCTATCTCTAGTACTTTAGAAAAATTTAAGAGCTAGATTCTAATGAGCATCAGGCCTGAGACTTTCAAATGCAGCTTAAGTGAAATCAATGTCATAGCTAACTTTCTAATGTATTTAACATTATATATAAACTGTCTTCTCTTTGTGGACAGCAAGATTTATTATTTCCCATAAAGTTAAATATCATCCCTGGCTTCATTTCATTTAGTGTTTACATCTGGTCATTAAATGTTCATGATGACCTTAGCCAGAGTTGATAACTGCTTGCTGTCCTTTTTAACAATTTGGGCAGAACTAGGTGTTATATTCCAGCTAATTACAATAATTACCTCTTTATTCAATATATCTCTTTAAGCATCCCATAATTTAAAAAAAAAAAATGTTCCTTCCTGTGATGTGGTCCTCATCAGTGTGTGTAATAATGTGTTTTCTCTTCTGTCAGGCAGGTGATGCCTGTGGGGATGAATAATTTGTGGGACTAGCCCTTCCTCTTCCTGCTAGTCCTTCCTTCCTTATTAACAGTAGCTAGCACTTATTCTCTGACGTACTCTTTTGTTTCTATGATCTCAAGGAACTACTGAAATCTAAATAGAGCAAAAGAAACCAGAAACAAACAAGAAGTCTACCAGGAAGGGTAAGAAGTGCCTGCCCTGTTCTTCTACCCCACTTCTATTTTCAGTTGTGGAGCCTTCAAGCAGTTGTCCAGAATTCTTTCCTCCAGCCCCTGCAGCTTTGTGTGGCACAGCCACAGCCAGGCTTAGAGTAAACAGACTGGGAAAAGGTGTCCGACTGTGGGTATGTTTCCCGTTCTAGATGGTGCTCACTTCTACCAGGGGTTCAAGAGCATGAGGAATGAGGTTGGAGACTCCCCTGAAATGGGGACACAAATCTTATCCTCTTAGGATTTTCTGAGGAGGTCTCTCCTGAGGAATGGGTTCACCCTTAGCAGCCTCTCTGTGGAGCAGAAGATGAGGCAGTCTTGTGTATGTTTTTGACCAAATTCTGCCAGTGGACGCCTTCATTGTCAGAATGATTGATGGAAGATTATCATCTCCAGTTTCCTCCTTGCCCAAGCATCTCTGCTGAATGTGTACCTCATCAATTCCTCTGCATACATTCTTGGGATGGTGACATTTCCTCTAAGCTTTGTCTTTTATCCTTTTCATTCAACAGCCCTTGCTGTTCAGGTATGTGCTGGACTCAGTTTTGATGAACACTTCAGTGAAAATACCTCTCTTCCTACTCCAGCACCACAGTCAAATATATTTATCAGACTTCCATCTTTTGGTGAAGATCTGGCTGCATTTCTTTGTATGGCAATCCCCAATCAAGCATGTTCTTAAAAAAAGTGGGCAGATTTCCTTTTGTAAACCACAGTGCAAATCCAAGCCCAATTTGGCAACCGAAGTCCAGTAGGAGCCAGTTCTGGATTTCCCTTTTTTTGTCACAGGAGCAACGTTTCTTCTGGGTCCAGGATTAAGTTTGTGATTTGTGAAGACTAGATCATTGAATTTCTCAACCCTCTCTCCCAATTTCCTGAAGAAGAGATACACGCTGCATATCTTGCAGTGTGGTCATATGGTGTCTACCATTTCCCCAGTTCCACTCTGACTCAACTTCTACCTCTTTACCAACTAAATGTGACTAGCCGTTAACACTTATAGATCCAGAAATCTATTTATATTTTTGTTATTCCAAGGATAACTAAACATGCTAGCAATTGAATAACATTTTCTAATGTTCTTTATTTCATTTAGTCAACTCTGGTGTAGTTAACGAGTCATTTGAATTATTTAAATAAAATTAATGAAAGTTTTGTTGAATTACATCTGATAGTTACATAGAATGCTTAGACTCTTCAGTTCCTCTCCTTCCCCACTTCTGCTTGATTTTGGCTCTTCTTCATCAAGGCTTTGTGTTGTTGGCCCTCCACCTGCCCTCTAATCAGAGGCATGCGCAGCACATTTCATTAGGGTGTGCAGCCAGGGAATTTTATTTTTTATTTTTTTTAAAGGTGAACATTTATTGAATACTCAATCATAAAGGACATTATTTTTATTCATCAAACAAACTAAAGCAACGAAAACTTAACTAAACTTTTTTTTTTAAATTAACAACTAAACTTTACTTAAAAAATGAGACACAAAATACCAAATTTTTGTAGTAGTGATAAGCAGGCATATACAAAAATAGTCAATTTTCATGATCTTTATCTTTAACCAGATAATGAGCTAACCCAAATTGACCAAAATAGATTAAGGTTTCTCCATCTTCTTGTCCTAGAGAATGATATATTGGTCACAAGGTGTTATGGACTTAAATTCCTCAATCACATCATTGTAACTAACTAACAAAGCCAATTCTCGTTCAGTGTACAAAGTCATGAGTGAGTCAAGGCGCTGTTGGGACATTGTACTTCTTAGTTTGTTTTTTACATGTGCTAGTTTCAAAAAGGCTCTTTCACATGAACAGCTTGTAACAGGTAAGACTGCAAAGCATTGAATAGATTTGTAAAAGGCATGGAACATGGAAGACCGATCCGATTCCTTTAGCCAATCAAGCCACTCTCTGCTGGTGTTCATAGTGCTACCTTTAGGAACAGATCCGTCATAACCCCAAAGCACTCTAACTTCAGCTTCCAGCTCATCCAAGGACACTTTAAATTTGTTGGTAATGATTCTCATATCATCCCTGCCAATGTCTAAGCTCAGCAGTTTTCCCATTGCAGTCACAATTTTACAAGTCTTCTGTTCAAACCGCTGGTCAATGCTGGTAATCACTGAGTCTAGGAGTGGGTAAAATGAAGTTATTCTCTCCTGCTCCTCTTTTGTATCAAAGAGGATACTGGGACTCAAATGCATCATCAATACAAGTGGACTTTTTTCTCTTCTTAACTGGGGTAATCGATATATCGTTCTCTACATACATTTTCACACTGTCATTGAAAATAGATTGACAATATTCTGGGCCACTTCTCATCGCAGCCAAAGAGTTACGCAAGCTTTTTACCCTGTCATTACAGTAAGTAAGTTGAGATCTGGAGCTTGAAGAGCCTTTCTCACTTTTACCGCCATCTGGAGAATAGGATGCATCACGTGAAGGGCAAGGATGAACTTGAATGAATTTAGTTCATTGATAAGGCCCCTGGCTTTTATTTTAGCCTCAGCAAGGCAAGTTGTTTCAATAATCTCTTGTAAAGCTTGTAAAATGATGGAGTAGTTTTGTGTTTACAGCAGCCACTGCTTCTGCTCTGCATGCTCATCTTGTGTTTGACAGTAACTTCAAAGTCTTCAACTGGGATCCTACTCCTAGTGAAATCTTCTCCATTACTGCATGTTGCACAGGACTCACCTCCATGAAGGCATAAAGAGTCTGAATAACACCAAAAAAATCAAAGACAGTTCTGTTTTGTTTACTTGAAGTGCATGCAACTAGTAGGACGAGGTTCAAACAATGTGCATAGCAGTGTACATAGAGTATTTTACTGTTTCTTTCTTTACATTTCATTTGAACTCCTGCAGTACATCCAGACATAGTCCATGCGCCATCAAAACAGACAGACATCACTGATGACCAGTCAATTTTAAGAATGCCAAGGATTTTCATTTAACTGGTCAGAAATAGACTGAGCATCAACTGTTAATAGTCTCTGAACAGACACAAAATGTTCAACTGGACTAGGTTTTTCATTGTCAAAATACCGCACTACAATGGACATCTGACTGTGAACACCATGAACAGCAGTGTCATCGGCAATTATTGAGACCATTTTTCCATTTAATGAAGGCACAATCTTTTGTTGCACAATGTTGTGCAAGGCCACAATTAAATCATTTTGGATGTGATTACTCTGACAGATAGAGGAGATTGTTGCACATGCTTTTCCATTACAGGACCATATTTTTGGAGCATATTGACAAGATTTAGAAATAAACCTTTCTCAAAACTGTCAGGTTTTTCATTGTGACCCCTGAATGGTCTCCCACCTTTCGCCAAACACAGAACAATGTCAATCAGTCGCTCCATTACATTTCGGTTATGGCACCATTCTTCTTCTTCTTTAGATAGATAAGCCTGCTTGCCCTCCATCCAACAGTTTCCCTTCATTAAAACTTGACCATGAAGAACAGCTCAACACATGAGATTTTGACAGTTGGTGGTTTTTAAAACATTTGTTAGCCCTATGCCAGTTTCTGAATTCCCTATCAATAAATGCTGGATCAGTGTGACCTTTGTTTGCTGCGTCATTAGAGGAGGAGAAACAGCAGTAAAAGCAAAATGCTGCGGCCTTTAATGGGGTATATTCTAACCACCTATACTTTTCATACCAATTGGACTGAAAACTTTTGTTTATTCCCTATTTTACTTCTAGGAAACCTGCTTAATCTTGGCTGATAAGGACCTCTAGACAATCGATACCGGCATTCTAATCTATTTTTTGGAATATCACAGACTGGGTCATCAGGTGGAATCTTTGATGGATTTGAATAGGAACTAAACTAACCTGAACTAAGAGACAAAGTCTGTTTCTGTTGGTCATTACTCAGTTTATTGCACGCACTGGAATTGGTGGTGGCATTATCTTCATGTAAGTTCTTAACCAAGGAGTCCGAGGTATTTGCACTACTATCAGCACATTTGTTATAATTCAGTTTGTCTGCTCCTTTTCTTATCTTAACAATGAACCGATTCATATTTTAAAATTAAAAGGAGGTATCATACGATTGAATTAAAATGTAAAGCCACGGGCTTGTTATGCTATTTCAGTAGAGTACACATGACAAAGATTACAAACACTGTAGACACTGTGCTGGGCATGCCTTACGCAGCTGCTTATATAGGTCAAAGAATTTTCTAGAATAGTAGTCAGAGGGGAGGACCAATGGTAATGCGGTGCCACAGTTGTGGCAAGTGAATGTGGGCTTTCCATATTTTTCTACAACATATATATTATGTAATTTGGCGCTTATTGAATAATACAACAATCCATACTTTTAAAACTAAAAGAGCGTATCATACAATTAAATTAAACCACTGTCACTTTTTTTGGGAGACATTAGGGTGTGCCTGGGCACACCCAGCACACTCGGTATGCACGCCTGTGCCTCTAATCGTTAATCATGAGAAGCGTAATCACTTGTCCTTTAATCATTAATCATGAAAAGCATAGTCAGCATTTGCTAGCTGGCCCCTATGTTCCAGATGTCTGGAGTTACTTTTTAGAGTGCACCTCCTTCCCACCTTTGGAAGGAGGAAGTGCTGATACTGCTTAGTTTCTTCCTCCCTACAGAGAGCGCTGTGGGCAACAGAAGCTTCAGCAGTTGCTTCAGGGAAGAGGGATGCTGACAACTTCAGTAGGAAGGGCTATGAATTCTCTGGCATAGGAAAGGGTTGGGTTGAGCATTCATGGGATACTGACTAGGAAAGGACAATGAGTGTTGGTTGCACGTGTGTGACAGAATATGACTGGTGTGCATGGGTAGGAGGAAGCAAGAAAATGAAGTTTATAGGCAGGCTTTTATGAAAGAGGAGGTGATGGAAATTTAGCAAAAAGAGGGAGAAAATGGGGGACTCGAAGGAACGAGAGGGACACTCAAAGCAAGGGAGTAACTGAAATTAACTTTTATTGAAGTTCAGTGCCAGTGAAAATAAAATAAAAATGAAGTTTAGATTTTCATACAAATGATAGGATTTGAACAATCCACAAACTGTCTCTGTAATGCTCTGTTTATTACCAGTACATGTGTGTAATATGTAAGATGATCGTACAGCTGTTAATTTAAGAGGTGTTACGATTTGACATTTGTAGGTATTGCCCATCTGTGTGTTGTTGTGGCTGGGAGGGATAAGAGGATGGGTGTCACACACAGGGATCTCTCCTCATTGTTGTCCTTCTGGTGGATGAAGAGGGCATTTTCTGATCCCATGGGGGGCCATGCTGGGTGGCGAGATTGCAACTGGCACGTATGCTGGCCTGCTTTTCAAGCCATTCTGTTTGTTCCTCTGAACACATCCCTCAAACCACCTGCTTGGCCATGATATCTGCCCTCCACAGTCCACTTGCCCAGTGGGCCTTTCTTACATCCGCCCTAGTTGTGGAGATTGTTTGGGTGGCCGGGGTAGACACGATTTGCTCTGGAGACTGTCAAATCACAGTGTGAATTGATGGGGCAAGTTGATAGTAGGGCGAAGTGAAGTTCTCCCTGCAGCCCTACCACAGAAACAAAATACCGAGATGGAATCTCAAACATATCTCTCCTGTATGGTGGTTTATTGTGCTACCATTAGATTAACAAATTGGCCCAGGATAATGTTAGCTTTTTAAAGAGCTTATCTTCAAATGTTTTTAAATCTGTTCTTGTGTTTTACCATAAACTAATATGGTCCAGCAATCTTCTGGCTCATATACTGGAAATATGTTTTGTTTTTTTTCTTTTTAAATGAGTCATCCCCATGCATTTGTAAGTGCAGTGATATTCTATTAAAGGATTTTTCTTACCCTATTAAATTGTCATCATTTGGTGCATTTAAAGTAGATTTACTGCTAAAGAACTAAAAGAGCCTAGGTAACAAACAAGAGGAATTGGAATTGCTCATTTATGAGCATAAATTCGATCTCGCTGGAATTTCTGAAATGGGGGATGATCTAATGTGTGCCATGTGACTTTTATATCATTCTAGTATTTTAATCAAAATATCAGGCAGCACCATGTTAAACACTTGGAGAGGGTTCAGAGAAGAGCCATGAGAATGGAAAAAATAACTAGAAAAAAAAACATGCCTTATAGTGATAGATTCAAGGAGCTCAGTCTATTTAGCTTAACAAAGAGAAGGCTAAGGGATGATGTGAATAAAGTCTGTAAGTGCTGACATGGGGAACAAATATTTAATAATTGGCTCTTCATTCTAGCAGAGAAAGGTATAACACAATCCAGTTGTTGGAAGTTGATGCTAGACAAATTCAGACTGGAAATAAGTGTACATTTTTAATGATGAGAGTAATTAACTATTGGAACAACTTACCATTTGCTGTCGTTAACAATTTTTAAATCAGGATTTGCTGTTTTTCTAGAACTACTGCTATAGGAATTATTTCATGGACGTTCTGTTACCTGCCTTTGTTATACAGGAGGTCAGACTAGATGATCATAATTTTCCCTTCTGGCCTTAGAATCTGTGAATCTACGAAAGTATAAAATCACTCCAAAGTGTCCATTTCCAAATACATCTTTTTAAACTGTGTGCCCTTTAAATTATTGGGCCTGTTCCTTCTCTTAAACATCAGTGTAAGTCAAGACTTCATTGGAGTTACTCTGGACTTACAGTGGTGAAAATGATGAGAGAATTGGGTCCACTCTATATGTGTGTATTAAAGCTAATTTTTCAAGTAAAAGTTTTTTTGCTTGTATGTATCTGTTCTTTGTTGTCATTTGAGGAGCTCTAATTCATTGGATACGGAAAACACTTAGCCCTACTCAGTGCACTCATAGGTGGACTAATGAACAGACTAAAAATGGCAGCTTGTGTTATTGTATTATTACATTAATTTTCATATAGTAATGAAAGTAAACACTTAAAGAATCTCTGAAGAGGCATTTCTGACTGGTGCATATTTGATCATTCATGGCGTGTGACAGCTGGACAGAAAATTTATATTGGGATGTTAGTGATCACTTCATAGTCCCAGTTCTTTAATAGCCCCATTTTCCTGTTTTTATAGAGCTTGTTTGCTTTTAAATTGGAAAATCAAAACATCTGTATTTGTTTAGGAGACCACGTAACACTTTGGAGTATGGTTCCAGTGCTTTTGCAGTGAGGCAAGGGATCATGTCAGGCTGTGAGAGTCTGCACTAGGTGTGCAGTAGAGATCTGATGTCACATTATCCCCTTACTACTCCTCCATCCTGTAACCATTCTGTCCCAGCAGGGATAGCTAGAGCCACTGTTAGCTTCAGATGTCTATTACTGGTAGTGTTTCTAACATTATTGTAGAACCACTGCTAGTCTGTAATAATAGCAGTGGGGATTTTTTTAGGGGGAAAGGAAAAGAAGTGGTAAGGGATGGGCAGATTAGAAAGGCTGGGAATTGAGGTTATGGCAAGATAGAATAGGAGAGGAGAAATGTTTATAAATAAGAAAACAGATGACAGACACCAAGAGGAATTCTGTCCCACCAGAAATAGCATCCCTTGTCAGAAATGCATAGGAAACGCTTCCTCAGAGAGAGGCTGTTTTGGTATGGGGAAGTAGTATGACTGATCAGGAACTTGATCTAAAACACAAATTATCATGACCCCAATATTTTGGTCATGTGGGGGACTCTGATAAAGTATTCAAATGAATCTGGGGGAAATACACCCAAATACGATATTGTCATTGGACTTTTTTTAAATCTTGGTAAGATGTAACATTAGAAAGTCCATGCACCAAAAAGAGCTATCTTATTCTCTTCTGTAGAAACCTGTGCACACTTTCTGTGCCAGTAATGTTTGATGGTTGGTTTAGATGCTGGGAATCAGGAACGTGTATGGAAAGTGTGTTTCACAATAGACTTTAGAGTTCAGAGATACAAACATTAAAAGGTTATGTTTCTGCTACCGAGAAGTTAATGTTTTGGCTTCAACACTTTGAATGAGACAAGTGCAGCTTTGATGTGTTGCTAAAAATCTATAAATCCTATGTGCAGTGTTGTTTACTCCTGGAGGAATTCTGCACAATGCAGAATTTTGCAGAAATTAATGTTGTGTGTGCAGAATTTCCTTTCCTCCACAGAAATGGATTGCAGTGCTGCTAGTTGCCACTAGGGGCCACTGGACTCAGCAGAGCCAGGCATGCAGATGGAAGACACTGCTGGGGAGCTAGAGGGTTCCTGGCAGCTGCAGTTCCCAGTATGCCTGGAGAGAAGGAGAGGGTGGCATGCAGGAAACTTTGTGCAAGCCTGGAGCCAAGCATCAGGTTGTTGAAACTGATGTGATTATATAGTGTTATTTTGACAAAATCTGCAGAATTTTGCAGAATTTTAATTTTTTTTTGGCACAGAATGCCCCCAGGAGTTGTTGTAGCCATGTTGGTTCCAGGATATTGGAGAGACAGCGTTGGTGAGATAACAGTAACAGAAGTTGGTCCAATAAAAGATGATACCTCACCCACTATGTCTCTCTAGAAATCCTGTAGCTTTTATCCAAACTTGGGTTTTGGTAGGTATTGAATTAGGTAACACAGGGTTAATTTAGTTAACTTCTGACTATTAAAACAAAGTGATAGTAGGAAATATAGCTAAATGCAGGTTTTCTTACAGCTTGCAATTGTGTGATATTTATAAAGTACTGTGAGGTCATTGGGTTCCGGTATGAGCCGTTTCCTGAAAACCTCATTTTACGTGGTAAATCTAAAAGTGTATTTCTTAGAAAAATTCAGCTGTGTTTTGTTTTCTCCTCTCTTGCTGTTAGCTGTCCATTTTGTTTTGCGTCTGTTGCAGTGTTTATATACTATTATAGAATAAGGACACTTCAATAATGCAAGGACACACAGTAGTGCACTCAAGCCATGTTTGCAGAACAAGCACTGCATAGAAATTTACTTCATATATGTCAATGGATTAAATTATCCAATGTCACATGGATACTATTCAAGCATACTGTGTCAGGCACACAGAAGCAATATTGCCAATACCAACCATTCAAAAATCATGAGTCAGACCTCCCCCCCCCCAAACAATGAGATTGGCATAAATATTTTGAGATTTTTAAAAATAATTTGTTTTTGGTTTTTTGTTGGTTTTTTTTTCCTTCTGGTTTCTGACTCTGTAGGGGACACTGCGGTTACTTTTTCTGATAACCATGAGGGCCAAAAACATACTTTTTTAAATAGAAAACTGAAATTCTCATGCAGTCACCTGATTCCAGTAGCTGAAGCTTTAAGAGAACTACCAAATATCACAAGGCTTGTGATTAAAATCACAATTTTGGCAATACTGAGAAGACGTGGATACCCTTAAATATAAAAAAGGAAGCAGGAAGGCAACCCGCCCCACCCTCCAAAAATCCCAAACAAAAAAACCCTGTATGGTTACATGGCAATGTGAAAAAACAATTTTTTTTTGAGCTAAATAAGTATCCTTCAGAAGATGGAACCAATAGAAAGAAACGTAAATGCTGGCAAGTAAAATGTATGGTGGAAATTAGAGGGCTAAAGAGTATTTGAGGAGAAAACAGAGTTCAAAGGGAACTTAAAAATGAAATGTCTGGTTAGCAACAAAATGTATTAAGTCTTGGAGACCTGAAGAATAGCAGATATTGTTCCTATATTTTTTTATATAGGCAGTAAAGCGGGGTGTGCTTGGGATCATCAAGCCTGACTTCATTATCAGGTTAATGGTTTGAAACCATAATGAAGACTAATTATAAAACATCTAGACAAGCATAACATGGTAGGGGTAAAGCAGCATAGTGTTTATAAGGGAAAGTTGTTCCATTCTAATCTGGTAGAATTCTTGGATCACATAAGCAAAATGGCTGATGGAAAGGTGACTGTGAATATTGAGAACCATGTGTGATATTTGGAGGTGTGATTAGGCAAATCTGAAGTTAATGGGTATTTTGTTACTCATCCAGTAGCACTCAGGCATACATCTGATGACTGTAGAAGACTGATGATGATTTGCTAGATCTTCCAGAAAGAATACCAGTTGAGAAAATATTTTTAGTACAGATAGTTCTCTAGTTCAATAGCCGTTCTTACAGTGATGTGTATTTATTAATTTCTAGCAACTCACCATGATGATTTATTATTGTTACAAAATCGTTTTTGGCTTCTCCATGATGATGTCATGGCAGTAATAGCTACCTCGCTTCAAAATGAAAAAAAAAATGCTGGCAATATTCCTTTAAATTTCCATGATTAGATTATACAACCAGTTTTTCATTTTTGTCTCTAGCTTGTTCATCTTATCGCTTATCTGGCCTTTCTTAATTCAAACCACGTTTGCCACACAGGAGTAAACATAGATTTGTAGCACTGTAGTTCCCACCTTCTCTGTGTGTGTGGTTTATATGGTCGTTGCATGAAAAATGTAGATTCTAAACCTCTTTCAGGTTCACCCTTCCCTTTGTATTTGCCTCTTTCACCTCTCTCTCGACCTGTTGTTCTTCTGAGATTCAAGCCTGGGACTGTAGTGCAGTAGAAGCCGATCTCCAAATCAGAGCGCTCCATATGTGGCTTTTGTTGTGTTTTGAAAATTTGGCTCCTCTTTTTAAATTGAAAATAATGACCTCGTCATTAGAGATGCTGAAATGGATGGGAGTTATGGGTAAATTACTCCCGTCACTCAGGATCAGGCCGTAACTTTGAAGCACCAGGTCCAGCGTATATGTCCCAGCCTGAGATGTTGCTGTGCTGACTCAGCTTCATAACACAATCCTTGCATGGTCGGGATTTTAGGCTGTGACTTGTTTTGTGACTCTTTAATCCGTAATCAGGTATTTCTGCAAAGTTAAGCATAACGATATAAATTGCCACTTACAACACAGATGCCGCAGAGTCTTGAAAAAAAAGAAATTAGACAGGATAGTGGTTTTTAACTGTTGTATTTTAACAGCTGATGTCCCTTGTGCACATTTGAAATTAATTAATGTTGCCATATTGAAAATTATTTTATTAATATTTGTAAATCCAGAATTAATGGTCAAATAGATAACAGTGTTAAATTTCAGTATTTTTTAAAATTGTAATCAAGTACTAGACAGTCTAGACAAGCAAGGCTATTGATATTGTTTGCTGAGAATCTTGCATGACTTCATGTGTCATGATCCTGATTCAGGGCTCAATCCAGCTCAGTTTTAGTGGGAATACTCTTGTAATGGAAGGTGAGCACAGGGCTGCCCAGAGGATTCAGGGGGCCTGGGGCAGGGCCGGGTCTTCGGCGGCAATTCAGCGGCGGGTCCCTCTCAGAGGGAAGGACCTGCCACTGAAGAATGAAGCAGCGGTGGTAGAGCAGCCTAAGTGCTGCCGATTGTGGCTTTTTTTTTCTCGGCCGCTTGCGGCGCTTGTACTCACCGGATGGTGCGCCGAGGCTTCGGCAGCACTTCAGTGGTGGGTTCTTCACTCGCTCTGAGTCTTCCGCTGCACTGAAGGACCCACCGCCGAAGCCCTGGAGTGAATGAAGGGTCCGCCGCCGAAATGCTGCTGAAAACCCAGAGCGGCTCATGGGGCCCCTGCCGGTGGCCCTGGGTAAGCATGTGCTTAAGTGCTTAGTTGGATCAGGGAACTAGAGTGCTCATCATCTTGATGATCAAGCCCTTAAGTTGTCATGGGATAAGAGGGAAAATCTTTTCATTGATTGAGAACTGACTAAAGGACAGGGAAGAAAGGGTAGGAATAAATGGTCAGTTTTCAGAATGGAGAGGGGTAAATAGTGGTGTTTCTCAAGGGTCAGCCCTAGGACCAGTCCTTTTCAATTTAATCATAAAATGATCTGGAAAAAGGGGTAAACAGTGAAGTGGCAAAGTTTGCAGATGATACTTAAACTACTCCAAGATATTAAGACCAAAGCAAACTGTGAAGAACTTCAGAAAGATCTCACAAAACTAAGTGATGTGGGCAAAAATGGCAAATGAAATTTAATGTGGATAAATGTAAAGTATGCACATTGGAAAAAATAACCTCAACTATGCAACAGTAGAATGGGGGCTATTTTAGCTACAACGAGTCAGGAAAAAGATCTTGGATTCATCGTGGATAGTTCTCTGAAGATGTCACACTGTGCAGCAGAGTCAAAAAAGAAATAGGATGTTAGGAATCATTACAAAAGGGATGAGAATAGGATGGAGAATATCTTTGTCCTTATATAAATCCATGGTACGCCACATCTTGAATACTGTGTACAGATGTGGTTTCCTCATCTCAAAAATATTACTGGCACTAGAGAGGTTCAGAGAGGAAAGTAAATGATTAGGGGTTTGGAAAGGGTCCCTATGAGGAGAGATTAAAAAAGCTAGGACTTTTCAGCTTGGAAAAGAGGAGACAAAGGGGGATATGATAGAGGTATATAAAATCGTGAGTGATTGTGGAGAAAGTGACTAAGGAAGAGTTATTTACTTGTTCCCATATTATAAGAACTAGGGCCACCAAATGAAATTAATGGGCAGCAGGTTTAAAATGAATAAAAGGAAGTTCTTCTTCACACAGAGAACAGTCAACCTGTGGATTCCTTGCTGAGGAGGTTGTGAAGGCTAGGACTATAACAGCGTTAAAAGAACTGGATAAATCCATGGAGGTTGTCAGTTAATGGCTATTACCAGGATGGGTAAGGAATGGTGTCCCTAGCCTCTGTTTGTCAGAGGGTGGAGATGGATGGCAGGGGAGAGATCACTTGAACATTAGCCAGGATGGGTAAGGAATGGTGTCCCTAGCCTCTGTTTGTCAGAGGGTGGAGATGGATGGCAGGGGAGAGATCACTTGAACATAACCTGTTAGGTTCACTCCCTCTGGGACACCTGGCATTGGCCACTGTCAGTAGAGAGGATACTGGGCTGGATGGACCTTTGTTCTGACCCAGTATGGCCATTCTTATGTTCTTATGGATGAACCAGAACACAGAGGCCACTTGCTAAATTCAAAGTCCTATTGTCCCTAAGGGAAGCCAGTTCTATGTTCAGTGTGTTGGGTGTGTCGAGGAATAGTAGGGAGCCCTTCGGGGCAGTCACTGATCACATTCCTTTTATTTATATAGAAGAATGGATATGGCATCATCACTCCATCTGCAACGGAGCTGAACATGCCTGTTCCTCATGGCATAAAAAGCTTGTTTTTCACGAGAAAAGTGTGCTCTTTTGATGTGGACTTCCAGCATAGAGCAGATACAAGGTTACACTTGGGTGATAGTCAGACCTGCTATGTAGTAAGATCTTGGGAATTGGGGATGTGAGAAACCCATTGGACCACACTGGGATTGAAAGAATGCTGTGCTTTAACTCAAAGCTGGTTGAATGCTTTAAATATTGAAAGACGAGGGGTAACATTTTCAAAAGGGGGGGGGTTAAGCATCTAGGCTCTGTGGAAAATCCAATGAGGTGCCTTTCTGCATCTTTAGATGCCTAGAAACATTTAAAAATCTCTCTCTAAGGGTACCACTGTACAGCAAAAAACCCTATGGCAGCAAGTCTCAGAGCCTGGGTCAGCTGATGTGGGCTAGTGGGGCTTGCACTAGGGAGGTAAAAATAGCAGCATATATGTTCGGACTTGGGCTGGAGCCCAGGCTCTGAGTCCCTCCCCTCTTGCTGGTTTTAGGGCCCAGATGCCAGCCTGAGCCTGAACTTCTACACTACTGTTTGTAGCCTTGCAGTATGAGCCCCATGAGCCTGTGTCGGCTGACCTTTTCCGCTGTGTAGACATACCCTAAGTGTCTCATGAACCTAAGTTATTTTTGAAAATAGGATTTAAACTGCTTAGGCACATCTGAGAATTTTACTTGTGGTTTATGAATTTTAAATGTAGAGTAGAATAACTGCTAACCTTGGGTCCAATTCTGTACACCTTTACAAAAATGACTAGGGTGTGTGTTGTGTAGGGGGTTGAGGAGGGAATTTTACTCAGATGAACAAAAGTCTGCAGGAATGGACCCTGTAGCTGTAATTTCTCTGAACACCATGAAATCAAATTCTTATTATTTAGTATTTGAAGTGAAGTGACTAAAAGCATGAACGCTGCAGTTTCAGACATTTGTCACTAGGAGGACACACAGACCACAATATTATGCAACCAATTGTTTACGGTTTTATATTCCTCATTTTTGTTACTTCTTTAATAAAAAGGCAGAAATTTGAAGCATTGTAAGAATGATGTGTAATGAAGTTCATGTGCTAGTTCAGATATCTTTTAATGCTTCAAATTTTAAAAAATGTGGACTAGAAGAATAGAATAAAAAGAATGACATATTGAGAATCTGTTTATGATTACTTCAGACCATCTGTGAGTGAACCAAAAGAACCCTTCTGGATCAGGGCAACCAGCAACTGACAGCAGTTAAGAAGAAAAACTATCCCTTAAGTGTGGGTTATTCCCCATTACAGGTTTCTTGTACCTACCCTCTGAAGCATCTGTTACTGGCCACTGACAGGATACTGGACCAGATAGACAACTGGTCTGATCTGGTATAGCAGTTCCTATTATCTGGACTCATGTTACAGTCTAATATGTTTGCACTTCTTTGACTAGGCAAGCAAATAGTTTGTATTTTAATTACCTATGTTCATATACTTAGCCTTATCTGAATAGTATCAGAATCTATCTTATTAGGCAAGTAGTCTCACTGACTTACATAGACGTTAACTATCCTTACTACAAAGGTAAGTTACTATTCTTCTTTGAGTGGTTGTTCATGTCCGTTCCAAGCAGGTGTGTGCGCGCCGCGTGCACCCCAGCCGGAAGATTTTTCCCTAGCAGTGTCTGTAGGGTCGGCCTTGGTGCCCCCTCGAGTGGCGCCGCTGCGGCGCCCTGTATAGGGGCCCACTGACCCTCCACCCACTCAGTTCCTTCTTACCGCTGGTGATGGCTAGCTGGAACCTTGCTCGCTGTTAGCAAGTTTAGCAGTGTCTTGTTGTTAGTGTATATAGTTTAGTCTTAGTTTGGATCAGTTGTACAAAGTTGTTAGTTGTTGTGGGGGGGAGGTTCCCTTCAACGTACTCGTCGCCCTGTTGGGGCATGCCCGGGTCCCCGGGATTTAAACCCTGCAAGAACTGCGGGAAGTTTATGCCAAAGAGGGACCCGCACTCTGCTTGCTTGAGGTGCCTCGGAGAGAGCCACCGAAGAGACCGGTGCAGTATCTGCAGGGGATTCCGTCCCAGGACTCTTAAGGACAGAGAGCGGAAACTTAGAGTTCTCCTGATGGAGGCGGCCTTGTGGCCACCCTCCAACCCAGAGCCGGCTGATCCAGTGCCCAGCACATCATCTTCGGCGCGTAGCGCCCCGGCACTGGCATCAAGACTTGGGGCCCAGCCCAAAACCCCCAAAACCCGGCACCGAAGGGAGTCAGGTCATAGGAAGTCGGCCTCTGTGCGGCACCGCTCACCCTCTCTGGTGCCCGCAAAAAAGAAGAGGCCGGTGATGGAACGATCACCCTGCCGACGTCGTCCACCAGTACAAGTGGACAGGCTGGGCCACAGCCTCCTGCTGCTCCGTTGACTCTCGCACCGGAGAGAGGGCGGTCGAGTCAGGACCAGCCAAGATCCCCGGACCTCAGCGGAGACGTATGTCTTCCTTCGACGCTGGAGGTGTTCGAGGCGGCCTCCGACCTTCTGAGGCTCCCGGTACCGGCCTCCCCGCACCATGGCAGGGAGCCACCAACCATGACCTGTCCCCCAGTACAATCACGGGGCAAGCCAGCCATGATGTCGCGTCACTCCCCGCCCCGCACTACCCGGGCAGCACCAGGACAGAGGGAGAGTTCCCCGCCCCTGTGGCACCGCTCCCTGGCGACAGGGGGTACCGCTCCCTCCAGGTCTTCCTACTCGGAGACCTCAGACTCAGAGGTGGACTCCTACCGCTCCAGCAGATCACGGAGCAGGAGGTCAGCTTCACAGGCGAGCCACCAACCGTACCCACCTCAGTGGTAACAGCAATGGCAACCGCCCTCTGTGGCCGTTCTGGACCCCCTGGGCCTACCACCAGTCAGTGGGTCAGGCGTTTGGCCCTCGCTCCAGGTCCGCTATGGTCTCCTCGGCGTCGGTGGCCCCGGCGCAGTTGCCTTCTCCACTGGCACTGTCGCTCGGCAGGGGTGTGCAGCATCGAAGTTCAGCACCCCCTAGCCAGGCATCGGCACCGGCAGCGACCATGGTCTGGGCTTCACAGGTACTGCCCAACACGCCAAACTGCTCTTTGTCGACCCCGGTACTGGCCGCGGTGCCGCATCTGGAACCAGCACTGGCCCCGCAACCACAGTACCGCGTGCTGCAGGTCCCTGAAGGGGTGGACGGGCCGGAGGAGGGTCCGCTACAAGTGATCTCCGCCTCTCCAGACGAGGCAGTCTCGGGCACGGCTATGGCACCGGCCCTGGAGGACAATCGGATATTCTCGCAGCTGTTCCGGCGGGCAGCTCAGAGGTTGGCAATCTGAGCGGACGAAATTGAGGTGGACGTGGATCCGGTAGTGGACATCCTGGCCCCCTCGGGCCCCTCCAGGGTAGCCGTACCATTGATCAAGACAATAGCGGACACGTCTCGCACTTTATGGCAGACGCCAGATTCGTTGGCCCCCACCGCCAAAAAGATGGAGAGACGTTACTTTGTACCCTCCAAGGGCCATGAACACCTGTACGCCCGCCCTCCCCCGGACTCCGTGGTGGTGGATGCGGCCAACCAGAGGGAGCATCAAGGGTTTCAAGGGTCGATGTCAAAGAACAGGGAGGCCAAAAAGTTGGACCTGTTTGGCAGGAAAGTGTATTCCACAGGGGGCCTCCAATTACACATAACCAATCAACAGGCTTTTGTAAGCCGGTATGGACTTAATACATGCTCGGCCCTGTCTAAGTTCGCCGAACTCCTTCCACAGGATTCGCGGGTGGAATTTTCAGCCCTGGTGGAAGAGGGAAAATTGATATCCCGAGGTTTTCTCCAAGCAGCCTTAGACGCGGCAGACTTGGCCTCGTGCACGCTGGCGACGGGCCTTGTCATGAGACGGGGAGCCTGACTTCAGGTCTCGGGCCTTCCCCATGAGGTCCAACAGACCATCCAGGACCTCCCCTTCGAAGGGCAGATATTGTTTTCGGACAAAACTGACAAGCGTTTGCATAGCCTAAAGGACTCGAGGGCTACTCTTTTCTTGCTGGGCCTGCATACTCCAGTAACCCAGCGCAGGCAGTTTAGGCCACAGAGGGCCCCGTGCTCCTACCAGCCTCAGAACCGTCTGGATGTTGGGCGCAGGCGCGGCAGGAACGGCGGCAGGCGACACTAATGTCAGCCCTCCGGCCAACTGAGACCGCCATCGGGGCGCAGGCCTCCTGTTTGATGGTATGGTTGAGGATGACCTACCAGTCAGGACTCTGGATCCTTCTGTCCCTATCTTTGGGTCATGTCTGTCCCCCTTCTGTCATGCCTGGTCCCGAATCATGTCGGACAGTTGGGTGCTTCCCACAGTAGAGAGGGGATATTTTATCCAGTTGTCATCCCTCCCGCCCCACCAGCCCCCCTCCCCATCCCTCTTCAGAGACCCCTCTCACAAGCAGCTTCTAATTCAGGAGGTGCAGTCCCTCCTCGCAGCAGGGGCAGTGGAGGAAGTTCCTCAGGAGCTCAGAGGCAGGGGCTTCTACTCCTGGTATTTCCTAATACCGAAAGCGAAAGGGGGCCTCAGACCCATCCTGGACTTGCGGCATCTGAACAAGTTTGTGAAGAAGCTCAAGTTCTGCATAGTCTCCCTGTCCTCAGTCATTCCCTCCTTGGATCCAGGAGATTGGTATTCTGCCCTCGACTTAAAGGATGCCTATTTCCATATAGCCATAATCCCCTGTCACCGACGTTAGCTCAGGTTTGTTGTGGCCGACGCCCGTCTGCAGTTCACAGTGCTACCGTTCGGCCTGTCAGCAGCCCCAAGGGTTTTCACGAAGTGCGTGGCAGTTGTGGCAGCCTTTCTGCGCAAGCAGGGCATTCAGGTATTTCCCTACCTAGACGATTGGCACATAAAGGGCTGTACCAGGGCGCAAGTGGAGGCTCAGGTGCTAGTCATCAGGTGAACCTTCCTCGAGTTTGGCCTCCTCTTGAACGAGGCCAAGTTCACCCTATCCCCCACTCAAAGGATAGAATTTATCGAGGCGGTCCTGGATTCGACCCACGCCAGAGCGTACCTTCCGGAGTCCAGGTTCCGGTCCATATCCAAAATCATCCTCGGTCTTTAACGCTCCCCGACCACCACAGCAAGAAACTTCCTCAAGCTGTTGGGCCACATGGCGGCGTGTACCTATGTGGTAAGCCATGCCAGGCTCAGGCTGCATCCCCTCCAGTCTTGGTTGGCGACCGTATAACGCCCAACCAGGGACACCCTAGATTCAGTGGTGACACTTCCACGTTCGGTGCTGAGCTCTCTTTGGCGGTGGCTCGACCCGAAAGAAGTGTGCGTGGGAGTTCCCTTCATCAGCCCTCCCTCTCCCTGGTGACGGACGCCTCGGATCAGGGATGGGGGGAGTGCACCTGGGGGACCTCAGGACCCAAGGCATGTGGTCGCCAGAAGACCTTGAGTTGCACATCAGTGTCAGGGAGCTGAGAGCGGTACGCCTGGCTTGCCTCACCTTCCAATCCCACCTGGCTGGCAGATGTGTCTCAGTCCTCACAGACAACACATCAGCATGCTTCTCTCCTCTGTGCAGGGAAGCCCTCGCGTTGTGAGACTTTTGCGTGCAGAACGCTGTTCACCTGACGGCATCCTACTTCCTGGGGGAACAGAACAGCCTGGGTGATGCCCTCAGCCGCTCTTTCTGGGGTCACGAGTGGTCCCTTCGCCGGGTTGTAGTGTGCTCAATCTTCCATCTTGAGGGTTATCCCCAGATAGATCTGTTTGCTTCGAGGGAGAACAGGAAGTGCCAACGTTTCTGCTCCCTCCTGGGCCGCAGTCCGGGGTCTCTGTTGAATGCCTTCCTCATATCCTGGAGGGACAGCCTGCTGTACGCTTTTTCCCCCAATCCCCATGGTTCAGAGTGATTCTCAAGATCTGATAGCCCGCGTAATCCTGATAGCGCCAGCGTGGCCGCAGCAACACTGGTACATATTGCTCCTGCACATGTCCGCTTGAGGGCCCCTAACCCTGCCCCTGCTCCCGGACCTGATCACACAGGACCGGGGCCGCGTCCGCCATCCGAACCTGGAATCACTCCACCTCACAGCCTGGATACTCCATGGCTGAACCCAATGGAGATTCAGTGCTCCCAACAGGTCAGGCAAGTGCTGCTCGGTCGCAGGAAATGGTCAACCAGGCCACCTACCTGGCCAAATGGAAACACTTCTCCATCTGGGCTGCTCAGCGGGGGCAGGAGCCATTGCGGGCCCCGATTCCCATTATCCTGGACTATTTGTGCATCTGAGACAGCTGGGCCTTTTCCTCTCATCAGTTCGAGTTCACTTAGCGGCCATCTTGGCATTCCATCTGAGGGAGCAGGATACCTCGGTCTTGGCAAACCCGCTGGTTGGTCGCTTCATCAAGGGCATGGACAGGCTGTTTCTGCACATTCGTCAACCAGGCCCGACCTGGGACCTCAGCTTGGTCCTCTCCGCCCTCACAGGGCCTCCCTTCGAGCCCCTGGCTTCGTGCTCTCTGCTGTACCTCTTGTACAAGGTCACTTTCCTTGTCGCTATCACCTTGGCCAGGAGGGTCTCAGAACTCAGGGCGCTGACATCCAAGCCTCCACTCCAGGGGGCACCAAGGCTGACCCTACGATGCTGCTAGGGGAAAATCTTCTGGTTGGAATCCATGTGGCGCGCACACACGTGCTTGGAATGGACATGAACAACACATCTCAAAGAACAACAGTTACTAAAAGGTGGGTAACCATTTTTTCAACATAAAAGTGGCAGAATCTGGCCCTTATTATATAGCATCATTTAATGTATGTAGCACTTACAGACAAATAAGACAAGCGGTTCCATGCCCTAAGGAGCATGCACTTTAAAATCAGATGAGAAAAATGATTACAAATCATGGGGTTTGTGAGAGCTGCAGAGTTAGCACAAGACAGGGGGAAAGGGAAGCTACTGTGGCTGAGCATCATTTCTGAAGACTTGGACAAGTGATTATTATGTTGCAGTTTCATATTTTCTTTAGGTTTTAGGGAGGTTTTTTATATTACAGTGAGGTGACAGATGGCATAGTTAATACAAGAGCTGAGTTTCAGAACTGAAGAAAGCTGAAGGAAGTGAATTTTGAGAAGGTATTTAACACATGAAAAGGTCGACCAGGAAAATACAGATTATTCCAGGCATAGGAGTCAGCATTAAAAAGGCAATATAAGAAATAATAATAATCAACAGAACAAAAAAACCAAAACAAAAAACCCTTTGCTTTATCAATTCTGTGTATCAAAGGTGACCTGCAAGAATTTGTTAAAAATGTGGTTTTGTGGCCATTTTTGTGTTTTTAAGATTTCCGTCTCTCCCTCTTATTTTTCTTTTCACATTAGAAATTCCAGGCATGTCAACCTTGGCCTTCCCATGCAGCTGGAGGACTTATTGGATGTCTTAAAGGAGATATATTTTTAGATTTCACATTTTAATTACCTTAATCAAAGGAGTGGGTTGTGAATTTTTAACAAAGATGTCCTTTCCTCCTAAATGTTTATTGGTAATTGAAGTTAAATAGCTGTTAAACAACAACAAGGGCTGCTATTTTTAAAACTGCCTGATGCATTTGGTCTCCCAGTTTCCATTAACATTCTTATAGTATCTGGATGTGATCGTACAAGCTTCCTATGTGCAAAACTCATGTTGATTTCATTTGGAATTGCTGCCTTACTTGGAAATGAAACTGTGGGATCTGTCCCTTCTACAGTAAGGACAAAAGAAAAAAATCAAGCTGCTGCTCAATATTATCGGAAGGGCAGAATCCAGTTCTGACAGAGTCAGAAAACTTAGCTTGAAATATTGTTTCCTCCAGCAGATGTGGAGAAAACGGAACAAAAACTGTGAGAAAACAACTAAAGTTAAATAGACCATCAGGTATGCTTGTTTCAGTTGGAGATATTTTGTTCAATATTGTGAGTGATCTCCATGATTTAAGGAGGTCTAGCAGAAGCAAATCTTTTTTATCTCCCTCTTATGCAGCCTCAAGTTTGGAATTCACTAGCTACCTGGTTGAAAACACTAGTCTTCCATTAGCCTTCATGCTTTGGTGGTAGTAACAGCCCTGAGATCCCAAAGTCCCTCTCTTTTCAAGAACTATCAGCAAAGTGAGTGGACCCACTGAATAACACTATGACTTGGACTTATTTATGTCACACGGGCTCTTCTCTGTGTATCATCTGTTGTCAAGTTTTGCACTGCCCCTTCCGTTCAGACAACATTCCTGCTCTTATCCACCCATTTGTTAGCCAATTCACCTGACCTCTTCATTCTTTTTTAATGGGACAGGGTCTTCCTTCTTTAATGTGGAAACGACTTGTGTTTTGGAAGAGCCCTTTACTTAGTAAGCACCATCACTTGTTTGAGTATTATGGGCCCAATCCAATTCCAAATGCAATCAATTGGAGTATCTTAACTGATTCAGTGAGAGTAAAATTGGGCTGTTTGTGTTGCTACAACAGGGTGGATAAACGTTGATTTTTTTTTTAATTTAAATTAAATACAGGTTTATTTTTAATTAACTATTTAAAATTAAATTTGAAATTGACAACCTGTGTTAAGGCCTAACCTTATTATAATCTTTTAAAATAATTTAAATACAAAAAATAATATTAAGCAATGTATGTTTGCTGCCAAGTTATAAAGAAAATCAAATCACTGAACTGGTAGAAGTCACTAGCTAAGTGCCTGGAACTAGAATGTTTTGAAGTCCTTGACAGCAGTAGCATCTTCTGCAGGTGCAGAAAGAATATCGTTCTCCATTTCAGTTTATTCACCTAGTTCAGCTCGATGACTGGTTTATTCAAAGTTAAAGCATTTGGGAATTGAAAAAGCAGGAAAGCTTGTTTTTCCTCTTCCAACATATGAATAAAAACTAGGTGGGAGAGGATGAGATCTACTGGTTTTTCTTTGAGTGTTTCTGCATATTCTAGTTTATGGGTATTTTACCACCTTGTCATGCCTTACAGTAAGAACTCTCTTCTGCAAGTGTTAGCTAGAGTGCTCTCATGCCTTTCTTTCCCTCAGCATCACTGATGGACTGAGGGAGAGACTATGTAGGGGCAGAACACTCTTACCGCCTCAGTTCCTTCCAGCTGCATGCTTGGATGGATGTGAACCTCTCTGGTCTCGTCAGACCTGGAGCTTTTTTCCTTCTTGAGATAATGTTAGTTGTTACATATAGTTAGTGATTTTTTTCTCTCGCGTCCCATTCTAGTTTATGGTGGAATCAACAAATCAGAGGAAACTGGGATTCCGGAGGTACACTTTCTTCCTGGCATCCAGTGACCACTTGTGGTACTTCAGGTTCCTGGGAGAAGGACACTTGCCTTCTGAATGTTTGATGTGTCAGACCTTTACTCCCAGAACCTACAAGGATAGGGAGACTCCTCCTCAAAGAGGCCATCAGCTCTCTGGATCTGATCTGTCCTTAGATCCAGGATCTAGAAGGTCTGTCTTGATCCCTGGGGTTTCCAGTGACTCCAAACGACTGAAGAGTTCCAAGAAACTTTAGCCCCTGTATAGACCAGATTTGGTCCCTGTGACTCTCTCAGACAAAGCTTTGAGACTACATATGTCCAAGTCAGCTGACCTCATTCTGGAAGAGAGGCAGCTCAGCCACCTTTTCTGGAGCCATACCTCATGCCTGGCTGCAAATATTCAGTCTCAACAGAACTTCTGTGGCTGCAAGACCAGGGTTGGTTCTGGCTTCCACTTCTGGATCTGGGAAGATGGATTTGATTGGTGTGTCAGATCTGGGGCTGTCAGCACCTTTTGGTTTTTGCTGTCATGGCACCAAAGAAAAAGAGGTATCGGGACAAACCAGTCAGTTTTAGCAGTGCTGGTTCCTGTGCCTGAGAACTATCAGATCAGTCAGATTTGGACAGGGCAACTATGATTCCAAAGTGGAAACTGTAAAGGACTGGGATGTAGGTGGTCTGGCCTAGTGGTTACAGCTGGGCTGGAGTCTGCACGTTACCGCCAGTAGTCACCAAACAGGAGTTGGCAGAATTGCATGAGCCAGATTCAGTAAGCAAGAGTTGGGGTCAGAGTCAGGCCAGGATCAGAGATCGAAGGTAGGAGCAGGCTGGAAATCGGAGGGAGGAATCACAGCCAGAATCAGGCTGGAGTTCAGAGATGTACCAGGCTGGAGTCAGGAGGCAAGAGTCAGGGTCAGAGTCAGGGTGGGGGGGTTGGAGACCAGGACACAAGCAATGTCTGGGTCACAGCAGGCCAAGGTCTTTGTGGCTGCCCAGACAACTTCCTGAGGTAAACAGGGCACCTGGCCAATCAGAGGGCTGCAGGATGCTGTCACTCTGGCTCCCTTGGATGATACGTCCTGTGGCACCTACACTCTACAGTGCTCCCTAGCAGGGGCTCTACATGGCACTGTGGGAACGTTAGCCGTTCAAGGCTCTGTAGGCACAGGTTCTAGTCCTCAGACCCTTACAGAAACCTGTTTCATCTCCAGCTTCAGTAGCATGGGAGACGGATTTGCATATACAGGTCTGTCACATCTTAGGCGCATTTAACATGCACGATTTCAGCTTAATGCCGTCGGCAAAAGCAAAACAAAAAAAAGAGAAAAATAACAATTTAAATACTGTTTCTGTAGTGCGGACGATTCCATCCGCCATTCAGTTCAATGTAATTTTGACTATACATAGTTTTCGCTTTACGCGCTAACTGCAGAATGGAACCCCCGTGTAAGATGAGACTCCCCTGTAGTGTCAGATCTGATATTTATGAAATCTTCAGTTCCTCTGTTGGTTCTGGATGCATCCTTGAGTCCAGAAAGCTCTATCAACATGACAGCTCTCTCAAGATCTGTTATTATCCTCAATCCACTCTATCTTGGATCCAGACACAGATCCTTACCTGGAGAAAGATAGAGGAAGAATGCAGAAACATGTGGCTTGCTTTGCACCACCCTTTGGTCCACCTCCAGTAGGCATGTTTCTGAACTCTTAGTTGCTGGGATGACTAGCAGTCCTGGGACCCATGATCTTACTGGGGGCAACCTCAGTATTTTTTTCAGTTATTACTTTTCCATCGGGGGGAGGGATAACTCAGTGGTTTGAGCATTGGCCTGCTAAACCCAGGGTTGTGAGTTCAACCCTTGAGGGGGCTATTTAGGGATCTGGGGCAAAAATCAGTACTTGGTCCTGCCTAGTGAAGGCAAGGGATTGGGCTCAATAACCTTTCAAGGTCCCTTCTAGTTCTGTGAGATAGATATATCTCCATATATTATCCACAAAGAGAATGTTTGTTTCATCTACAAAGGATCCAGCAGTCCAGAGATCCTCAGATCTGTCAATGCTATAGACAGCAATGCTTGAAATACTGTCAGAGGAAGAAGGCAAACAGGTCATTCTCCTCTTTGAAAACAGACTATGAACTGGATTTATCACTGGATGAACATATGAGGGTGACTTAGAATCATAGAATATCAGGGTTGGAAGGGACCTCAGGAAGTCATCAAGTCCACCCCCCTGCTCAAAGCAGGACTAATCCCCAACTAAATCATCCCAGCCAGGGCTTTGTCAAGCCTGACCTTAAAAACCTCTAAGGAAGGAGATTCCACCACCCTCTTAGTGAAAAAGTTTTTCCTAATATCCAACTTAAATCTCCCTCACTGCAACTTGAGACCATTACTCCTTGTTCTGTCATCAGGTACCACTGAGAACAGTCTAGATCCATCCTCTTTGGGTTTGTTGTCATTGTAGTACTTTTTTGTCAAGTCAAAGGTATCAACAATACCAGCAGTCTGGAACCAAAATCCACAATCTCTTCCCTTGAGGCTGTGGGCGATTGTACTTCAGCTCTGTACTTGAGCTCTCATGTCCTTCGTCCATACGAGTGATTCCCTTGTACCTGTTTTCATTCCTTGTGTTTTGGACTGAACACGCTTGAAAATCTCAGGGATTATCTAATTCATTGTTCAAAGTTCATTTGGCAGCCATCTCCACCTGTCATACTTTTAGTTGATGGTAGCTCACTGTTTGTTCATTGTTTGTTTGGTCAAAAGGTTTATGAAAAATTTACCAAATGTGTATCCCCCGGTTAGAGATCCTTTCCCTTCTGGGGATCTCAATTTGGCGTTGGTCATGGTGGTAAAATCGCCCTTTGAAGTCATGGCCGAGTGTTCTTTCTATGGTTTAGTCATCACGTCTTCCAGGAGTGAGTTGAATGCCTTTATGGCTGATCCACCATTCACTTTTTTTTTTATAAAGACAAGATAGTTCTTAGTCCTGATCCCAGATTCTTACCTAGGGGTGGTGTCTGATTTTTGTTTCAAGTGACACTATTGATTTGCTTCTTTTCTCCCTAAGCCTCATTATAATAAGGGGAAACGTGTCCTACACGCTTTGGATGCCAGAAGGACCTTCGCTTATTATTCAGAGGGAAACTAATTTTTTTTGTAAATCGTAGATTGTTTGTGTCTTATACTAAAAAGCTGCACGAGTCGTAAAGTTTCTTCCCAGACTTGTCTCTAGATGGATTAAACCGTGTATTGTTGAATGCTACATGTGAGCAAAAGTGCCTGTACTTGCCTCGATTCAACCACATTCCACTAGAGCTCTAGCTTCATCCTTTGTTTGTCTGAGGGTATGTCTACACTATGGGATTATTCCGATTTTACAGAAACTGTTTTTTAAAAATAGATCGTATAAAGTTGAGTGCACGCGGCCACGCTAAGCACATTAATTTCGTGGTGTGCGTCCATGTACCGAGGCTAGCGTTGATTTCCGGAGCATTGCACTGTGGGTAGCTATCCCATAGCTATCCCATAGTTCCGACACTCTCCCCTGCCCATTGGAACTCTGGGTTGAGATCCCAATGCATGATGGGGCAAAAACAGTGTCATGGGTGATTCTGGGTAAATGTCATCACTCAGTCCTTCCTCCGTGAAGGCAACAGCAGATAATCATTTCACGCCCTTTTTCCCTGGATTGCCCTGGCAGACGCCATAGCATGGCAACCATGGAGCCCGTTTAGCCTTTTGTCACCGTCACCGTATGTGTACTGGATGCTGCTGACAGACGCAGTACTGCAGTGCTACACAGCAGCATTCATTCGCCTTTGCAAGGTAGCAGAGACGGTTACCAGCTCTATATCACTGTCTCCAATTGGAAATTGGTGATGACAGTTATCAATCCTTTTGTACCGTCTGCTGCTGTCATGGGTGCTCCTGGCTGGCCTCGCTGAGGTTGGCCGGGGGCGCATGGACAAAAATGGGAATGACTCCCCAGTTCATTCCCTTCTTTATGTTTTGTCTAAAAATAGAGTCAGTCCTGCCTATAATATGGGGCAAGTGTACAAGAGAACCAGAGAGCACAGCTGCTCCGGATCAGAGCCCCAGAGATCCCACAGAAATGATGAGCTGCATGCCATTCTAGGGGGTGCCCCTGAAAGAACCTCACCTGTTGCTTCCCTCCTCCCACACCCCTCCTGGGCTACCTTGGCAGTTATCCCCCCATTTGTGTGATGAAGTAATAAAGAATGCAGGAATAAGAAACTGACTTTTTAGTGAGATAAAATGAGGGGAAGGCAGCCTCCCGCTGTTATAATAGTCGAGGCAGTACAAATTCTTCATTAGATATGAAAGAGAGGTGGGGGGGATGAGGAGCTCAGCCCTCTGCTGCTATGATAATCCAGGCAGCACAGAATCTTCATTAGACATGGGGGGCGGGGGTGAGGCACTCAGCCTCCAGTTGGTATGATGAGGACGGTTTTCAAGCCTTTTGTACCGTCTGCCGGGAATGACAAGGAGTCATTCCCATTTTTGCCCTGGTGCCCCCGGCCAACCTCACCGAGGCCAGCCAGAAGCACTCATGGGATGATGGCGGTTTCCAAGCTTTTTGTACCGTCTGCCATCAGGAAAGGAAGGGGAGAGGATGCTGCTGTTCAGCGCCGCAGCACTGCGTCTACCAGCAGCATGCAGTAGACATACGGTGACATTGAAAAAAGGTGAGTAACGATTTTTTTTTCTTTTCTTTCATGGGGGCGGAGGGGAATAAATTGACGAGATATACCCTGAACCACTTGGGACAATGCTTTTGACCCTTCAGGCATTGGGAGCTCAGCCAGGAATGCAAATGCTTTTCGGAGACTGTGGGGACTGTGGGATAGCTGGAGTCTTCAGTCCCCCCTCCCTTCCTCCAAGAGCGTCTATTTGATTCTTTGGCTTTCCTTTACACTTGTCACGCAGCACTGTGAGTCCCTGCTGTGGCCTCTGTCTGGAGATTTTTTTCAAATGCTTTGTCATTTCGTCTTCTGGAATGGAACTCTGATAGAACAGATTTGTCTCTCCATAAAGCTATCAGATCCAGTATCTCCCGTACAGTCCATGCTGATGAGCGCTCCACGCTGGGCAAACAGGAAATGAAATTCAAAAGTTCGCGGGACTTTTACTGTCTGTCTGGCCAGTGCATCTGACTCCAGATTGCTGTCCAGAGCGGTCACAATGGTGCACTGTGGGATAGCTCCCAGAGGCCAATACCATCGAATTGCAACCATACTAACCCTACTCCGAAATGGCAGTACCGATTTGAGTGCTACTCCCCTCGTTGGGGAGGTGTAGAGATATCGATATTAAGAGCCCTTTATATCGAAATAAAGGGCTTCGTTGTGTGGACGGGTGCAGGTTTACTTTGGTTTAACGCTGCTAAATTCAGTATAAATCTGTAGTATAGACCAGGCCTTAGGTAGGTGCCAATTGCTGAAATTTACAGAGCTGTAATGTGGACTTTGGTCCCCACTTTCATTAAGCATTGTGCTTTGGACTTGACATCTAGGGCAGATGCATGAGTACTTCATTCTGTGTTCAGTTAAGACTCTGCTCCCACCACCAGGCCAGTTTTCAGCATTGCTTATCAGTCTGTCTAATAAATGGGAATATGCAGATGTGGTAATAGCCTCCTGTCCCAGATCTGGACTTTAGCGTCCAAGACCTGGGTGCTTACCTGAAACTCCCCAAAGCTCACTACCAGCTTGCATATTCTCGCTGCCACCAGGTCAGGAATTATAGGGCCTGACCCCCCTTTCCTCTCTCTGGTGTCCCCAACCCTTCCTTGGGGAGACCCCCAAGACCCAGACCCCTGGGTCTCTCTCTCTCTCCTCTCCCAGCTTTCCCCCCTTCCTGGGTTAGCCAGTGCAATGTTATACTTCACTCCTTGAATACAA